>NC_071657.1:2649268-2949268 GCF_014839835.1 Dryobates pubescens
ATGACTGAGCCCCACTCTTAAAACTGTCTTTTCACACAAGACAATGAAAAATATTATATGAATCTGGAAACTTCAACATTTAATGACTGAGTGACCTAAATATAAACAGCCTACAAGGACATGTCAGCACAACCTGCAGGAGAGCTGTTAAGTAATACTAATTCGTTTATGTTCACCCTTCATTATCTGTATTAAAGTCACTCCTCATAGGCACATGCCTTGTTTTGAGCAGGCAGAAAGGAAATATCTACACAAATCAAAATCATCCTCAACCCAGTCCTCTATCTGGTCCTACCAAGAATCAATGCAACCCCACTCGGTCTCAATGCCCCCCCTGCTAACCCCCCTCGGGGTCAGAATTGTGCAGCAGGAAATTAGTTTGCCAAGAAGGCTGCAGAGGACTACAAAAGGCTTCTAACTCCCCCACAAACCAAAAGAGATAACAGTGACCGTGCCAGGAGCAGAGAGGAGGGAGGGAGAGAATTGGCTGTAAACTCCCCTTTTAGAGGGAGATACAGGAACGGGGCCACAGTATCACAGTACATTAGAGGCTGGAAGGGACCTCCAGAGATCATCCAGTCCAACCCCCCTGCCAAAAGCAGGATCACCCAGGGTAGTCTCCACAGGAATGCATCCAAATAGGTGTTGAAAGTCTCCAGAGAAGGAGACTCCACAACCTCTCTGGGCAGCCTGCTCCAGGGCTCTGTCTCCTTCAGTGTAAAGAAGTTTCTTCTCATGTTGAGGTGAAATCTTTTATGTTCAAGTTTGTGTCCATTGTTCCTTGTCTTATTACTGTGCAACACCAAAAAGAGCTTGGCCCCCTCCACTTGACACACAGCCCTCCAATATATGGACCTGAGGGGACAGAATCATAGAATCATAGAATAAATAAGGTTGGAAAAGACCTCAAAGATCATCAAGTCCTACCTGTCACCCAATACCTCATGACTAGACCATGGCACCAAGTGCCATGTCCAATCCCCTCTTGAACACCTCCAGGGTGACTCCACCACCTCCCTGGGCAGCACATTCCAATGGCCAACAGCTCTCTCTGTGAAGAACTTTCTCCTCACCTTCAGCCTAAACTTCCCCTGGCACAGCTTGAGACTGTGTCCTCTTGTTCTGGTGCTGGTTGTCTGGGAGAAGAGACCAACCCCCTTCTGGCTACAGCCTCCCTTCAGGTAGTTGTAGATAGCAATAAGATCTCCCCTGAGCCTCCTCTTCTGCAGGCTATACAACCCCAGCTCCCTCAGCCTCTCCTCACAGGGCTGTGCTCGAGGCCTCTCCCCAGCCCTTCTCTGGACATGTTCAAGACTCTCAATGTCCTTCTTAAACTGAGGGGCCCAGAACTGGACACAGTACTCAAGGTGTGGCCTAACCAGTGCTGAGTATGGATGGATGGATTAATAAAAATTACAGTTCTCTGTGTCCTCCCCCTGGGGACTGTCTAGCCCCTTGTACTCTCTTGTCCTTCTAGAGGACATTCTCTATGATGGGATGCTGCAACCACTGCTCTGTTCTGAGGGCAGCTACTGGACATGTGCAGAGTGCAGGATTCCTTAGCTGACCAATTCCTTAGCACGCTGCCTGGAACAACACAACAACATTCCGTGGGTGCCAGGAACAACATCCTCATGTTGGCATCCTCATGTTGGCACCCTTGGATTGGGATGTGCTGCAGAAGCCACCTCCCTGACACTCCAGAACATCAAATCATAGAATGGTCCAGTCTGGAAGGGACCTCCAAAGGTTATCTAGTCCTACCTCCAGGGACATCCTCAACTAGAACAGGTTGCCCAGCACCTCATCGAGCCTCATCTTGTGTATCTCCATGGTTGGGGCCTCAACCACCTCCCTGGGCAACCTGTTTTAGTGTTTCACCACCCTCATAGTGAAGAACTTCTTCCTGATCTCCTATTTAAATCTGTCCCACTCTAGTTTGAAGCCATTGTCCCTTGTTCTATCACTGCAGGCCTTTGTAAACAGTCTCTCTCTATCCTTCCTGTAGGCTCCCTTCAGGTACTGGCAGGCTGCTATCAGGTCTCCCCAGAGCCTCCTCTTCTCCAGGCTTTGTTCTATCTGTTGAGCAATGACTCCTACATGATTGAGTCCTACAATGGTGGGTTGGACTCGCTGATCTCTTGAGGTCCCTTCCAACCCTTAATGTTCCATGATTCTGTGAAATGGAAAGCAGGAAAAACATGCTTGAAGCACTTGAGTGCCACCATGATAACATTAATTGCATGCTGAAGGACAGATTCCCCATTGGTATCATAGAACACTGGGAACTTAAAAGATACATTGAGAGATCACAAATGCATTCAAAAGGTTTCTCAGGGTTAGGATAGTGTCCAGATCAGTATACAGAATACAGAATTAAGTAGGTTGGAAAAGACCTTCAAGATCATCAAGTCCAAGCTATCACCCAACAGCATCTCATCAACCAAACCATGGCACTAAGTGCCCCATCTAGTCTCTTTTAGAATAGAATAGAATAGAATAGAATAGAATAGAATAGAATAGAATAGAATAGAATAGAATAGAATTAACCAGGTTGGAAAAGACTTTCAAGATCATTGTGTCCGGCCTATCATCCAACACCACCTAATCAACTACACTGTGGCACCAAGCACCCTATCAAGTCTCCTCCTGAACACCTCCAATGATGGTGACTCCACCACCTCCCTGGACAGCACATTCCAACGGGCAGTCACTCTCTCTGTGAAGAATTTCTTCCTAACATCCAGCCTAAACCTCCCCTGGCACAGCTTGAGACTGTGTCCTCTTGTTCTGGTGCTGGTTGCCTGGGAGAAGAGACCAACCCCCACCTGGCTACAACCTCCCTTCTGGTAGTTGTAGACAGCAGTAAAGTGTCCCCTGAGCCTCCTCTGCTCCAGCTTAATCAACCCCAGCTCCCTCAATCTCTCCTCACAGGGCTGTGCTTCAGACCCCTCCCCAGCTTTGTTGCCCTTCTCTGGACACCTTCCAGCAAGTCAACCTCCTTCCTAAACTGAGGGGCCCAGAACTGGACACAGGACTCAAGGTGTGGCCTAACCAGTGCTGAGTACAGGGTTCAATGACCTCCCTGCTCCTGCTGGCCACACTGTTCCCGATGCAGGCCAGGATGCCATTTGCCGTCCTGGCTGCCTGGGCACACTGCAGGCTCATGTTCAGCCTACCATCGACCAGCACCCCCAGGGTCCCTCTCTGCCTGGCTTCTCTCCAGCCACTCTGACCCCAGCCTGTGGCTCTGCACGGGGTTGCTGTGGCCAATGTGCAGAACCCAGCACTTGGATGTGTTCAATCTCATGCCCTTGGACTCAGCCCATCTGTCCAGCCTGTCGAGGTCCCTCTGCAAAACCCTCCTACCCTCTAGCAGATCAATGCCTGCACCCAGGTAAACCAAAGATATCAGGTGCAATATAGGAAGGGGTGAAGACACTAACAGTAGTTAAGGAGAATGTCAGGAGCAAGATGAAAAAGGAAACAAAACTTATCTCTCTGGAGCAAAAGCTAATTCAGAGGTGCTTATGGATAGAATCAACAGGATAAAAGAGCCAATTTTATTGCCCAAGAAGAAGGCATGGGGAAAGGGAGCTTTGGCACGTTGTCTAAAATCTCCATCAGGTACCAGATGATAGTTAAAGAAAAAAATAATTGGAAGAGCTTTCCACTCTGAAGTACATAAACAGCATTTAATTATTGTGAGTAACAGGAAGAAAAATCCCAGGACTCTCTTTAAATCCAAAATAGATTGTAGATCCAAAACATAGGAAGAGGAAGAAAGCATGTACAATATTGTTTCCTAAAGCAGTAAAAACTGGGCCCATGAGATACATTGAGTGCAACAAAGGCAATTGTTTGAATGAATGAAATTTGGACACTGCCTATTACACTTTCTATTCAGCCTGAGACTTGGGTAGATAGTGTTTATTTGACCTTCTTCCCTGCCATGCTTGCTGTCTGGTCTCACAAGTGTACTGCCCACAGACAACATGCATATTCCTGTGGTGTCTGTACCTGCTCTTGACTGTCTTTGCATCTGTCTGGGTCTATATTCAGCTCTGGGTTTCACCCAGGAAATCTGTTTAGCAGCAGACAGGTGAATTCAGCTCAGTTCATGCCTTTTTCACTCCAAATCCTGGTGTTCACACCCTTTGGGTACAAGTTTTTTTGGTCAGCTCTTCTGAGAACCCACAGTGGTGCAAAGAGTGTTGCATGTATTTCAGCAGCTAGCAATAGGATGGGTGTTAAATCAGCTTTTATGTGTGTGGCTAGTCAAGGAAGTGGTTGCAGTGGTTAATAGTTGTAATTACTCCATAAAGCTCAGGTGCAATGGAATGTGAAGGTGGAAGGGAACGGAGGGATGTGTGTGGGTGTGGGTGTGTGTGTGTGTCTCATAGCAACATAGCAACAGGCCCATCAGTGAACCAGCACTAAGTACCAGAACATGGGAAAGTGCACCCAGAGGAACAGCTCTCAGCACATCACTCTTCTGTCTCAATCCATGCTGGAAGTAGAGGTTCTAGCTTCAGACAATGATGGGGACTGATCAAGAGCTCAGTTAGAGGCAGCTTTTAACACAGGGTGAGAATACTGGCTGAGAAGAAGGAGAAATTAAGGCTATTCAGAACTAGTGGCTGTGGAAAACCTAGTGGGCACTACACAGAATCATGGAAGTGCTTTGGTTGGAAAGGACCCTCAAGATCATTATGTCCAGCTGACAACACCACTGTGGCCATTAAACTATATCCCAAAATACCATGTCCACATCTTTCTTGAGCAGCTCCAGGGATGGCAACTCCACCACTTCCCTGGGCAGCCTGTGCCAATGCCTGACCACTCCTGTGGGGAAGAAGTTTTTCCTAATCTCCAACTTAAACCTCCCCTGGCATGATTTCAAGCTATTTCCTCTCATTCTATCACCTGAAAAGGGACTGACCCCCACCTCATTACAACCTCCTTTCAGGAAGTTGTACAGAGTAAGAAGGTGTCCACTCAGCCTCCTTTCCTCCAGGCTAAACAAGCCCAGATCCCTCAGCCTGTTCTCCAAGCCCTTCACCAACTTCACTGCTCTTCTCTGAACATGCTCCAGGAACTCAATGTCCTTCTTGCAGTGAGGGGCCCAAAATTACAGTCACCAAAGGACCTGGACTGTAAAATTTTTTTTTCTCTGTTACTATCTGTGTTTTTACCAAAAATTAAGTCCTTTCTTAGCAAGCCCATTCATCCTCAGCAACCTGTAACTGTTGCTTTTGTAAGGAAGAGGTGCAGTTTAAGGCGAGCCACAAGCCAGCCATGCTATGTCCTGGATGTGGTCATGTTTAGTGACACTCCTTTTCCAACATGGTCAGTTCAGTTCTATTCTATTCTATTCTATTCTATTCTATTCTATTCTATTCTATCCTATTCTATTCTATTCTATTCTATTCCATTCCATTCTATTCTATTCTATTCTATTCTATTCTATTCTATTCTATTCCTATTCTATTCTCTATTCTATTCTATTCTATTCCACTCCGTTCTATTCTATTCTATTCTATTCTATTCTATTCTATGCTATGCTATGCTATTCTATGCTATTCTATGCTATTCTGTTCTATTCTATGCTATTCTAGTCTATTCTATCCTATTCTATTCTATTCTATTCCACTCCATTCTATTCCATTCTATTCCATTCTATTCTATTCTATTCTATTCTATTCTATTCTATTCTATTCTATTCTATTCCATTCCATTCCATTCCATTCCATCCCATTCCATTCCATTTCTATTTTATTCTGTTCTCTATTCTATTCTATTCTATTCTACTCCTTGAGGAGCTCTCAGCTTCTCTGATCACAAGAGTGAGTGAGGTGGTGCAATGCAGTGAGCAGTCCATAATTTAATCTGATACAGATCACCTGAGACCCTGATGCTTGTTGTACTGGTTCCATGTCAATCTGAGCAAGCACTAAGCCTTGAGGTATTTTCATACCTGCATTTCCTACAGGGCACACAGTGCTTTAGTCCAAGTGTTGGAAGGTAGTTACCAATATTTAACAAAAACATAGACTTTTGCCATGGGAAGAAGTCTCAGTGTGAGTCGATTTTGTAGACACCTCTCTATGTATGTGCTATATTAATTAACAGGGGGTTTAGGGTGGGTACTGTCCTCAGTTTTCTTAGTACCTGATTTATTCAGGTCATTCTTTGAATCTTAGTAAAATAGATAAGGAGTAGACCCCCTAATTGATTTGTAATGCTTCTGAAACCACCTTTCTCTGGAAATGCATGGGCTGTTTCCTGAGATTATGGAAAGGATCTCTTAAAATTGCTTGTGGCCCCACCTATTCATGGAAAATGTAGCTGCAAGACAACATTTATTTTTAAATCACTGGTTACTATTTAGGAAGCTCTTCAGATATATGCAGAGAGTCAGATGTTTGGCCAAGCCAACAACACTGAACCCCAGTGTTGTTTTGTTTTGGTGGTATGGATGTTTGCTTAACTTTATTTTAATACATATTTTCTTGTGTTATTTCCTGGTTCCACCAGAGGCAGATTTTGACAGTCTGTCATGGGATGGGTTGAGTGGGAAAGGACCTCTGAAGGTCATCTAGTCCAGCTTCCCTGCAGTCAGCAGGGACATCTGCAACTAGAGAAGATTGCTCAGACTCCTCAAACAACCTGACCTGGGATGGTTCCAGGCATCTACCTGCCTACCTCTTTGCACAGCCTGGGCCAGTGTCTCACCATCCTCAGTGTGACACATTTCTTCCTTCTACCTGGTCTAAATCTCCCTCTTTTGGTTAAAACCCATCACCCCTTGCTCTGTCACAAGAGGCCCAGCTCAATAGTCTGTCCCCAGTCATGCAAGTGTTATCTCAGACTTGAGATAATTCATTGCTGCAAAATTATTCTGAATCAATAAAGGAAGCTTCATAACCTGGGGGATGCTGATTCATTGTCATCATTCAAGTATTTGGATGAGTGTAAAAAGCATACAGGGAAAAAAAGATGTTCATGTCAAGATGAAGAATGGTGCTTTTGTGACTTGGCAAAACATGTATTTAACAATTATTTGCATGTGTAGGGATATGTATCACAGAATCACACAGAATTGCAGAATCACAGAATGTTAGGGGCTGGAAGCTCATGAGCTTGAAAGCTCATCCAGTCCAATCCCCCTGCCAGAGCAGGATCACCTACACCAAGTCACAGAGGAACACATCCAGGCAGGTCTTGAGTATCTCCAGAGAGGGAGACTCTACAGCCCCCCTGGGCAGCCTGTTCCAGTGTTCTGTCACCCTCACAGGGAAAAAAATTTCCTCATGTTTCCATGGAACTTCCTATGCCTCAGCCTCCACCATTGCCCCTTGTGCTGGCATTGGACATCACTGAGCAGAGCCTGGCTCCAGCCTCTGGGCACTCACCCTGCACAATCTTTATAAACACAAATGAGGCCACCCTTCAGGCTACTCCTCTCCAAGCTAAAGAGCCCTCAGCTCCCTCAGGCTCTCCTCATAGTGGAGATGTTCCACTCCCCTAGTCATTTTTTGTGACTCTGTGCTGGACTCTTTCAGTCCTAGATCTGAGGGGCCCAGAACTGGACGCAATACTCCAGAGCAGAGTAGATGGGGAGGAGAACCTCTCTTGATCTAGTAACCACATCTCTCCTAATACACCCCAGAATGGTGTTGGCCTTCTTGGGCACGAGAGCACATTGCTGGCTCATGTATGATCTGATGATGACAAGACTTAGCTACTCATTTGAAGATTTCTTCTTCCTTGGAGCCAAAGAAACACGGATCTGAAGCCAGCTGATCTTCAGTGATACACAGGGAATAGTCTTACAAGTAGGTCTTTAGGCTGGTTGCTTCTACCTGGTGTCACAGTTCATGGAGCTTGCCTGTAGCATGTGTTTTTATTCATTTCTTCAAGCAGTGTTAAAGTGACTCATTCCCACATATCTTTGTGGATATAGGAACCTTCAAAGAAGGTGGAAGATACACAATCTACAGACAATGGGATGCACAAGAAAATTTACTGCCACTAGTGAGAAAAAAAAGGTAGGAAAGATAAGTAATAGGTTTGGGTACTTAGGTGTGTTGTGGACGTAATATTTTCAGGTGGAGGAAGTGCTTGGAGATGGCTGCGAGCAGTCATAGAATCACAGAATCAATAAGGTTGGAAGAGACCTCAAAGATCATCAAGTCCAACCTGTCACCCAACACCTCAGGACTGCTAAACCATGGCACCAAGTGCCACATCCAATCCCCTCTTGAACACCTCCAGGGATGGGGACTCCACCACCTCCCTGGGCAGCACATTCCAATGGCTAACAACTCTCTCTGGGAAGAACTTTCTCCTCACCTCCAGCCTAAACCTCCCATGGTGCAGCTTGAGACTGTGTCCTCTTGTTCTGGTGCTGATTGCCTGGGAGAAGAGACCAACCCCCTCCTGGCTACAGCCTCCCTTCAGGGAGTTGTAGAGAGCAAGAAGGTCTCCCCTGAGCCTCCTCTTCTCCAGGCTAAGCAACCCCAGCTCCCTCAGCCTCTCCTCACAAGGCTGTGCTCAAGGCCTCTCCCCAGACTCATTGTCCATCTCTGGACACATCCACGAGTCTCAATATCCTTCTTAAATTGAGGAACCCAGAACTGGACAGAGGACTCCAGGTGTGGCCTAACCAGTGCTGAACACAGGTCAGAATGACTTCCCTGCTCTTGCTGGCCACACTATTTCTGATGCAGGCCAGGGAGAAGAGCTGGCATTAAGCAGAACTGCAACAAGTAGAAGTTATGTGGTAAATATTGAATCAATGGGGGACAGTTCTGTCTTCATGAGGTTGGTGGGGCTGGCTGACTGTGAAAAGAGGAACTTTTGGTACCCTTTCCCACCCACACACTTCCTCTTCAGCAGTGACCTTGATAACATGATCTTGATAACATGGTAAAGACTATTATTTTCCTGGACCCTTGCTGATAACAGCGTGTACACCAGACCCAGCTCTGCAAACCTCCTCCTTGGCAATGATTTTCTTTGCTGTGGAGACCTGAGGCCTGTCCTGTATGCTGGAAGTAAATACATAAACAAATCCTCTCACCTGAAATAACAGAGATGAAAACTCATTGGAAAAATGCTCCATTCCTTTGGTGGGTGAGGTCCCTCTGTACCATCATGGGCATGGGGAAAGGGAAAACTGAAGAACTTGTGGCCTCTGCTTCCAGCACCATCTATACCTTTGGTTGATATACAGATGTTGCAAATCTCCCACCCCACTGGCTCTGTGCAATATTCCTTACCTACCTTTTGATCAGGCATTGGAATAGATTGCCCTGGAGGTGGTGGAGTCGCTGTCCCCTGGAGGTGTTCAAGAAATGTGTGGACACGGGGATTCAGGACATGATTTAATGACCATGGTGGTCTAGGGTTAAAGGTTGGGCTTGATGATCTTAGAGGTCTTCTCTAATAGAAAGAATTCCATGATTTTACTTTTTTTTCTTGTCTTTTTTGGTTGGTTTGTTTGTTGGTTGGGGTTTTTTTTTTGTGTGTAGGGCTGCAAGGAAAGATTTTGCCAGGCAGTAACTCTTGCTCTGCACATTTTTTTCAGGGCTTGCATGCACAAACTCAGGTGAACTCCATCTGAAAACTTCAGTCTTTGCTAGGCTTCACTACGATATTGTCAGTTAGGAAAAGTTAAGCAGGCATGTGTAAGGAGAAGGAGAAAGGAGCCCAGGTGTCCTGTTTTGCTGAAGGGGAGAAATCCATATGAAGACAATGGCATCCTGGCCTGCATCAAGAATAGTGTGGCCAGCAGGAGCAGGGAAGTTAGTCTGCCCTGTGCTCAGCACTGGTTAGGCCACATCTTCGGTATTGTGTCCAGTTTTGGGCCCCTCAGTTTAAGAAGGACTTTGAGACTCTTGAATGTGCCCAGAGAAGGGCAATGAGGCTGGGGAGGGGCCTCGAGCACAGCCCTGTGAGGAGAGGCTGAGGGAGCTGGGGTTGCTTAGCCTGGAGCAGAGGAGGCTCAGGGCAGACCTTCTTGCTCTCTACAACTCCCTGAAGGGAGGTTGTAGCCAGGTGGGGGTTGGTCTCTTCTCCCAGGCAAGCAGCACCAGAACAAGGGGACACAGTCTCAAGCTGCACCAGGGGAAGTTTAGGCTGGAGGTGAGGAGAAAGTTCTTCACAGAGAGAATTATTAGCCATTGGAATGTGCTGCCCAGGGAGGTGGTGGAGTCACCATCCCTGGAGGTGTTCAAGAGGGAAATGGACGTGGCACTTGGTGCCATGGTTTAGTAGTCCTGAGATGTTCGGTGACAGGTTGGACTTGATGATCTTTGAGGTATTTTCCAACCTTGCTGATTCTATGATTCTATGATTCTATGACTTAAAGATGACCATTTTGTTACCAAGGGTGCTGCAGGGTGGAAAGGGGAGCTCTGAAACAGTAAAGGTGAAAAACAAACAAAAATCCCTATCAGCTTGGCTGGAGTTAGCAGAAAGTACACAGAGTATGCAGCACAGCTCAGACTTCCCTGTCTAAACCTTGCCTCGGCTTTCTTACTCACCCACGCAAAATGCTGGCTGCAGATATGAAAGACTGAGGCAAAGCTTTACTTTGGTTTGTATGAGGAAGAAATGGGCTCTCCAGGCAGCCCCAAGTCAAGGAAGACAAAGAGGATCTGGTGGGGTCTTCACAGCACCCCGGCAGCACTTGGTGTTGGGAGGGTGGGACACTTAGGGGCACTGAGGGTGCAGGTTAGGCAGGGCTGTGCACTCTCTAAGTTCATCAGTGCTTGCTTTAGTGCTATTTTCAATTTGACTGGAGCATCTTGGTGCTAGTAGTCTTGGTCTAGTAGTCATGAGGTCTTGGGTGACAGGTTGGACTTGATGATCTTTTCCAACCTTATTGATTCCATGATTCTATGATCTCCATGAGGGGGAAAAGCTGAGAGACCTGGGGCTAGTTAGCCTAGAGAAGAGCAAACTGAGGGCAGATCTTCTCAGTGATAATCAGTAGCTAAAGGGCGCAGGGCAAGAGGATGGGGCCAGATGCTTCTCAGTGGTGCCCAGTGACAGGAGAAAGGATAACAGAAGCAAACTGAAATTTAGAATGTTCCATCTAAAGGTGAGAAGAAACTGTGTGAGGGTGCTGGAGCCCTGGAGCAGGCTACCCAGAGAGGTGATGGAATCTCCTTCTCTGGAGAGATTCAGAACCCACTTGGGCACAATCCTGGGCAACCTGCTCTGGTTGACCTTGCTTTAGCAGTGTGGTTGAACTAGATGATCTCAAACAGTCCCTCCCAACCCCCACCACGCTTGGTGTAGTGTTTGCTATCAGTGGATGTGTCCTGTTTGCAAGTGGAAGTGGGCAGCTGGCTGAGTGAGCCTCTCTGCCCTCATGAGATGGTGTTGCTCTGCAGGCAGGCACGATAAGGCATGAATCATACCATCCCAAATGCCTGGCATCCGCATGAGTCATTGTTTTGCTGCCACGTTTTACAATTCCTTCCTGTTTTGCAGCATCTGAGGGTTTGTTCTGCACAGCATTCAGTCTAAGGTGAAAATGTGAGCATTGGCTGGGAACAGTGTTTTTTTGTTTCCCAGGAAATCTCACAGTTAGTGTCTGTTTCAAAGGAGGATGAAACAAAAGAGACCTCTGAAACACCCTGGAGAAATGGACACTCTGGAACAACTTTTGGTCTTTGAGCTGTTCAAAAAAAACCCCAGTGATTAAATAATTAATGCATTTTCAAAATGAAAATATTCTCCACAGATTCAGAGGTTCACAGATTGCATTGGGTTGGAAGTCATCTTGTCCAAGCACCCTGCAGTCAGCAGGAACACCTCCAACTACATCAGGATGCCCAGGGCCACATCAAGTCTGCTCCTGAGTGTCTCCAGGGACAGGGCCTTATCCACTTCCCAGGGCAACCTGTCCCAGTGTTCCATCACTCTCATTGCAAAGAATTTTCTCCTGATGTCCAGCCTAAATCTGTCCTGCTCTGGTTTCAAACCATTGCTCCTTGTCCTATCCCTACAAGCCTTTCCAAACTCTCCCTCCCCAGCCTTCAGATACTGAAATGTAGCTGTAAGGTTCTCCCCAGAGCCTTCTCCTCTGCAGGCTGACCAACCCTGATTCTTTCAGCCTGTCTTCACAGGAGAGGTGCTCCAGCCCTCTGATCATCTGACACTTGCTGGTTTAAGGTTTCTAAAATCTCCTCAGTGAAATGTGAAAATGGCTGTAACTGAAAAAGTACCTTCCTTTATTACAATGTCAACAGCAAACCTTGGCACTAACAAAAGACAACACTTTGAAGTCCTGCCAGCGTGGGCCCTGCTTGAAATGTGATTTTGACAACATCCCCACATTATTTCTGTCAAAATAAAAGAATCAAAGAATCATCCAACGGTTTGGGTTGGAAGGGACCTCAAAGACCATCTAGTTCCAACACCCTGCTCCCACTAGCCCAGGTTGCTCAAGACCTCATCCAACCTGGCCTTGAACACCTCCAGGGAGAGGCATCTACAGCTTCTCTGGGCAGCCTGTTCCAGTGTCTCACCATTCTCACTGCAAAGAATTTCTTCCTAATATCCAGTCTTAATCTGCCTTCAAGCTTACATCCACTACATCTCATCCCATCACATCAAGCCTTTCTAAACAGTCCCTCCCCAGCCTTCCCACAGGTCCCCTTCAGATACAGAAACATAGCTTTAAGGTCCCCCAGGAACCTTCTATTCTCCAGGCTGAACAGCCTCAGCTTTCAGCCTGTCTCCATGGGGGAGGTGCTCCACCCCTCTGGTCATCAAAAGGATTAATTTTGGGGGCTACCTCTTTGTATACAGATGCATGCACAGAGAGAGATATGAACACAAAAGCCTGTCAGGGATGAAGGGTGAGCTCTTCACAATGAGGGTAGTGGAATACTGTAACAAGCTGCCCAGAGATGAGGTGGAGGCCCCATACATGGACACATTCAAGGTCACACTTGAGGGGACTCTGGGCAAGTTAAAGATGTCCCAGCTGACTGCAGCAGAGTTGGACAAGATGTCCTTTAAAGGTCCCTTCCAACCCAATGCTTTTTGTGATTCTGTGAAAATTCAGGAACATTATCACAGTTTTATATGGACCAGATATTGAAATGCTTTTCCCACTTCCAGTCCATTAAGCTTAACTCTAACACAAGTGACACTTCTGTCCATTACACAGGACAAGCAAATAATTAAGTGGCTCATATTTGAAGTTTGCAGGTACTGGAGACTTGGCTGAACCTTGAAGGTTCTGCAATATGCCCTGTGAGGAAAGGCTGAGGGAGCTGGGATTGTTTAGCCTGGAGACGAGGAGGCTCAGGGGAGACCTTCTTGCTGTCTACAACTACCTGAAGGGAGGTTGTAGCCAGGTGGGGCTTGGTCTCTTCTCCCAGGCAACCAGCACCAGAACAAGAGGACACAGCCTCAAGCTGTGCCAGGGGAGGTTTAGGCTGGATGTTGGGAAGAAATTCTTCCCAGAAAGAGAGACTGGCCATTGGAATGTGCTGCCCAGGGAGGTGGTGGAGTCACCATCACTGGAGGTGTTTAGGAAGAGACTTGATGGAGTGCTTGATGCCATAGTTTAGTTGATTAGATGGTGTTGGGTGATAGGTTGGACTGGATGATCTTTAAGGTCTTTTCCAACCTGCTTAAGTCTGTATTCTGATTTAGATGCATAGGCATGTGTAACAGCATGTTAGCTCAGGGTGAGAATGTAGGTGGCATTGTCTAAAGAGGAACAAGTGAGAAGATATTTGTGAGGGATATGTAATCCCCTCCTGTATCACCAGCGCCAAAATAGGTTAAGAAACCTATTGGAAGTATGAAATGGAAATGAAGCTTTGGTATTTTGTTTTTCATTTTTCACTTTTTCTCTGTGTGTGCCTCTGATGCAACTGCTTCTTGCAATACCACCTCTGATACAACTGCTTCTTGCAATACCATTACAGGTGTTGATAAATTACAGAGGGTTCATTGAGGAGACACTGGGATGAGTCACAGCTTGAAAAGCATCTCCCATACTAGGAGGACCAACAGTTGGTTTACCAAAGATAAAGTCAGGAGATGATTTGGTCAGAGCTGAGCAGCAATTACCTAGTGAACAAGCCTTTGGCTTTTATATCTATAACCTAGCAGATGAAAATATCACATGAGTGACAACTGAAGCAAGACCAATGAAGATTAGAAATGAAGTGCAGATTTTCAACAGTGATGTTAACTAATCTTTGGAGCGAGGTCTTAAAAAAAAATGTGGCAGGTTCTTCATCAGAAGGCTTAAATTTGGAGTTTTTGGTGCTTAAAAAAATATTAATTGTTTGAATTCTTACTGTCAGATAAAAAAAATAGCACATGATAGGTTGAACTCAATGATCTTCAGGAGGAGACTTGATAGGGTGCTTGGTGCCATGGTTTAGTTGATTAGGTGGTGTTGGGTGACAGGTTGGACACGATGATCTTGAAGGTCTCTTCCAACCTGGTCTATTCTATTCTATTCTATTCTATTCTATTCTATTCTATTCTATTCTATTCTATCCTATTCTATTCTATTCTATTCTATTCTATCCTGTCCTATTCTATTCTACTCTATTCTGTTCTATTCTATTCTATTCTATCCTGTTCTATTCTATTCTATTCTATTCTATTCTATTCTATTCTATTCTATTCTATCCTATTCTATTTTATCCTGTTCTATCCTATCCTATCCTATCCTATCCTATCCTATCCTATCCTATTCTATTCTATTCTATTCTATTCTATTCTATTCTATTCTATTCTATTTCAAAGGTCTCTTCCAACCTGGTTAATTCTATTCTATTCACAGAGAAAATTGGTGAACTATGTGAGTTAAGAGGCCAGCCAAGATGGCCAGGGGTGATTCCCCCTGGTCTTATCTTTAGAGGTGCTTGATCCTTGTTTGCTTCCCTGTCATCTTAATTCAATATGCCATTCAGCATGAAGATGTGATGGATGGTGCTTGTGTTGCTTGGGTGTTTCCAGTGAATATTGTGTTCCATTAAGAAGTGAAGAGGCTGGCTTCAACCCCCTGGAAGGAAAAGGAGTATAAGTTGCTATTGTTTAGGTAGGATCCCGATGCCCCATCATCAGAGGGATGGAAAAGGGAATTTCCTAGAAGGTACTGGGGAGAATCTACTGCTACTCAAAAAGTCAGTGAGCTGGCCATGATCAGCCAGGGACATGAGGATCTGCCTGGAGAGACACAGTGGTCAGGGCAACAAATGTGTATAAACCTTTCTGTTTCTCGACTGTCTCATCCAGTTGCTTAGAGTTTTAGTTCCATTAAGACTAAACTCTTCTCACTGTAATGGTTTTTTGCTCTTTTTGGAGGATCTCATTTTGGGTGAGAGTCTAGTCACATGGCCTTCAAGACTGGCCACATTAAGGCATCCTCCCAGCTTATTTTTATTTGTTTAATGTTCCCACTCCTTCCCAAAGTACTAAAATGTCTCTACCCCTTCTCTACATGTTGGGACAGGATTGGACACAAATCTGATTAATCTCCTTCCTTCTGACAGTTCTTAGTAAGGACTATATAAGTTGGTTCTCTCTACAAGAGCATTTGGAGGACAGCCTGCCAGACTCTCCAGATGACCTAAGCCATCCAGACCATGCCATTGGTGTTTGATCTCCATGTTCCTTACTGCAGGATCCCTAAGCTTGTCACTCCTACTCTTGGCCTAGCCTTCCTTTAGTCCTCTGTAAAGCAGACAACTTTATTTCTTTTGTTCTTTCCTTATCAGCTGTATATTCTAGGCCTCTGATCATCTTCGCTATTGGCCTGGATCAGGAACGGTGTGGCCAGCAGGAGCAGGGAGGTCATTGTGCCCTGTACTCAGCACTGGTTAGGCCACACCTTGAGTCCTCTGTCCAGTTCTGGGCCCCTCAGTTTAGGAAGGAGGTTGACTTGCTGGAAGGTGTCCAGAGAAGGGCAACAAAGCTGGGGAGGGGTTTGGAGTACAGCCCTGTGAGGAGAGGCTGAGGGAGCTGGGGTTGTTTAGCCTGGAGAAGAGGAGGCTCAGGGGAGACCTTCTTGCTCTCTCCAACTACGTGAAGGGAGGTTGTAGCCAGGAAGGGGTTGGTCTCTTCTCCCAGGCAACCAGCACCAGAACAAGAAGACACAGTCTCAAGCTGTGCCAAGGGAAGTTTAGGCTGGATGTTAGGAAGAAGTTCTTCACAGAAAGAGAGATTTGCCATTGGAATGTGCTGCCCAGGGAGGTGGTGGAGTCACCATCCCTGGAGGTGTTTAGGAAGAGACTGGGTGAGGCACTTGGTGCCACGGTTTAGTTGATTAGATGGTGTGGGGTGATAGGTTGGACTTGATCTTGAAGGTCTTTTCCAACCTGGTTTATTCTATTCTATTCTATTCTATTCTATTCTATTCTATTCTATTCTATTCTATTCTATTCTATTCTATTCTATTCTATTCTAGAGGGTCTACATCCTGCAAAGGGGAAGCAGCAATAAAAATCACATGGTAAGCTAGAGGGATAAAACCTCCAAGAAGGGAAAAATGTAGACTGCCTTCACATGTGCAAAGAAATGAGATACATTTTTTTTGTTGTTTGTTGTTATTGGTTGGTTGGTTGGTTTGGTTTGGTTTTCCATTTTGTTTCTATTTTGTGCATTTTTGCTATTTTTTTTGCTGTTTTGTTCAGCCTGGAGAAGAGGACCCTCTGGGGAGACCTAAGAGCAGCCTTCCAGTACCTGAAGGGAGCTACAAGAAGGATGGAGAGAGACTCTTTGCAAAGGCCTGCAGGGACAGGATGAGAGGCAATGACTTCAAACTAGAGAACAGTAGATTTAGACTGGATGTTATGAACAAGTTTTGCACCATGAGGGTGGTGGAACATTGGAACAGGTTGCCCAGGGAGGTGGCTGGGGCTCCATCCCTGGAGATATTCAATGTAAGGCTTGCCAGGGCTCTGGGCAACCTGATCTAGTGGAGGATGTCCCTGCTGACTGCAGAGGAGGTTGGGATAGACGACCTTTGGAGGTCCCTTCCAACCCAGAACATTCTATGATCCTATAATGATTTTGTTTGCATTTTTTTTTCAATTGTGACCATCACTGTAAAAAAAATTGTGACCCTAAACTGTAAAAATTTGACAGAATAAGTGAAGTTTGTGGGTACATATCCAGACTGAGAGGACATGGGCACTTTCTGCTGTTTCAGGAGTGACAGGATTGTTTTATTTGATTTTTCTTTTAATTATTATGTAAAGTTGTAGAGCAATTGTGAGAGTCTGAGACCACTGGAAGATTACTTTTGAGTAATAATAATTTTTTTAACAGGTAACTTAAAAAATCAACAGGTCCTTGCAATAAATTCCCCCCCCCCCTACTGCTCTGTCCCTGTCAGGAAATTCTGCCTGTATGAAGGCTGTAGTCTGGCTTCTAAAGGCTCTTCCTCTCTTTTCAGTAGTGGAGCTGCAGTCAGCAAGAGGCTGGAGCTGGGACCTGGGGACATATACAGCATACACAAATTAGCTTCAGATCACTGAAAGCTGTGCACTTGCAGCTGCAGAGGATGAAGTCAAGCTGCAACACTTGAGGCCTTCCCTATAGCCACTGGTGTCTTGCTCTGCACTTTGAGAACTGGCTCAGCAGCCAGGAGCTTTGTATTTGCCTTCACACCTTTTCTCTCAAGGCAAACATTCACTCTTGTGCAGAACATCAGTTAAAATTCAGTGTAAGAATCTGAGAATGCAGGTCTTTTGCTGGCCCCTGGTGTTTGTTTGACTCTGAAGTTTGCTGTTTTGCAAACTGTTTGTGCTTATCTGGTCTATTTTGCCTGAGCTCTTCCGCTGACTCATTTCCATCCAAGTCCAAAGCCATGGCCTGAGAAAGTACCTAAGTTCAGTGAAACAGACAATTTGGGGTTACACACCCTTTGTTTTGGGAAAGATGTGGCTGAACAGGCTTGATTGTTTCCCCTGCAGGGCTATCTAGGTGTTACAAAGCAGGTGAGTGTTGTGGCATGTCTCCAGAGAGGCACTGTGGGAAAGGCCAGATGGCTTTACTGATAGCCACTGCACCAAGCTGTACTTTCACCCCTCTGTATCCTTGGTCTCAACAGACCTCTTCATTTTCTCTTTAAGGTCTCCCCATAAGGATTCCTATACAGTACAGAGCCTTGAGCTCAGTAACTCTGCTTTGGAAAGCAGATGCTGCCTCAGCTGTAGGATTTATCTTCTTGATTCCAAGACTTCATTTTATTATTTCTCTTTTTTTTTCAACATCCTTCTGTTTTTAGACCAAAAGCTTGAACACTTTGTGGCTTGTTGTGACAAAGGTCATACAAAGATACAATAGAGTACAGGTCCTGTCCAAAGAATACCCAAAATTCCAGCCCAGTCACCATTTCTGCTGACTGTCAGAGAGGCTTCACACTTTGGGGCATGGTTTAGTGGCAGTGGTGCTCTTAGGTTGGTGGTTGCACTTGGTAATCACAGAATCACAAAATCACAGAATGTTAGGGGTGGGAAGGGACCTCAAAACCTTATCCAATCCAACCCCCCCCTGCCAGAGCAGGATCACCTAGAGCAGGTCACATAAGAACACATACAGGCAGGTCTTGGATATCTCCAGAGAAGGAGACCTTAGAGGTCTTTTCCAACCAAACCAGTTCTACAGATCTGTGATTCTCTACATCCTTGCCTCAAAAAGCAAGAGTGTGCAAACCTCTGTGTGCAAACAACAGTTTCAGAAGCATTTTGCTTTCAGCTGTGATTGCCCAAAAGGAACCCTGTGGCAAACAGGATGCCATGGGGCAGTTCATAAGATGGGCAAAGGCTGTCTCACCGGAAGGGTTACAGGGAGGTGAATTTCTCATTGCTGCTAAAACTTTGTCCAAATATATTTATGTATGCTTAGCTTGGGGCTTTGGCAGGAAGCTTTAATGCAGAAACAGCATGCCCTTCCGTCCTCCCTGAGTTTGAAAGCTCTTTCGGTGTGAGTCATCGGAATCCTGTGGTTTGTGTATCCTGAGAGGAGAAGGGCTCTCTGTGATTATCAGACACCATGAAAAAGTACCAGCCCCAAAATAAAATGATAAGGAAGTTAATTATTTCATAGGAAGTGTCTGCTGATGGCTTTCTGCTGCTTCTCCTCCTCTAGGTTTGCTGATTTCTGTCGAGGTCTTGCATGGAGTGCAAGTGGTCCTCCCCTCCCTTAAACTGAAGTGCCCAGAAACTTGAGTACTGTGTCCAGTTCTGGGCCACTCAGTTTAGGAAAGATATTGAGTTGCTGGAATGTGTCCAGAGGTGAGGGGTTTGGAGCACAAGCCCTATGAGAAGAGGCTGAGGGAACTGGGGTTGTTTGGCCTGGAGAAGAGGAGGCTCAGGGGAGACCTTCTTGCTCTCTACAACTACCTGAAAGGTGGTTGTAGCCAGGAGGAGGTTGGTCTCTTCTCCCAGGCAACCAGCACCAGAACAAGAGGACACAGTCTCAAGCTGTGTCAGGGGAAGTTTAGGCTGGAGGAGGGAAGAAAGTTCTTCCCAGAAAGAGTAATTGGCCATTGGAATGTGCTGCCCAGGGAGGTGGTGGAGTGTTCATAAAGAGACTGGATGAGGCACTTGGTGCCATGGTTTAGTTGATTAGATGGTGTTGGGCAAATAGGTTGGACCTGATGATTTCAAAGTTCTTTCCAACCTGGTTAATTCTGTGTCTAGCAGTTGTGTCTGTGTCTGGTTTTGCTTTGCAGGGATGTATCATTTCTCAGAAGTGACTCTGCTGCAAATGGTCTCTTCTTGTGAGCTGGAGAAAGTAAGATTTAGAAAATAAGGCTCCTTGAAACCAGGGATTCATCCTGGATTGTTGTCCACGCGCTGAACTGATGTTCAGACCTGTGCTAGTGCATGATTCTGTTCAGTAGCTGTCAAAGTGCATCTTGTCTCACAAGACATGATGAGAAGATGTTCATAGGTAACAACTTTTTGTTAGTTCCCCTACAATGCACAGAATCATAGAATGATCAGATTGGAAGGGACCCTCAAAGGTCATCTAGTCCAACTCCCCTGTAGCAAGCAGGTACCTCTTTGACTAGATCAGGTTTCTCAGGGACTTATCCATTTTGACCTTGCATGTCTTTAGGAATGGGGCCTTCACCACATCTCTAGGCAAACTATTCCAGTATTTCACTACCCTCTTTGTAAAGAGCCTTTTTCCTGATGAGAATTGTTAAGGTTAGAAGAGACCTCAAGGATCAGCCAGTTCCAACCCCCCTGCCATGGGCAGGGACACCTCACACTACAGCAGGTTGCTCACAGCCACCTCCAGCCTGGCTGCAAACACCTCCAGGGATGAGGCTTCCACCACCTCCCTGGGCAACCTGTGCCAGTCTCTCACCACCCTTATGGGGAAGAACTTCTTCCTAACATCCCATCTCAATCTGCCCACTTCTAGTTTTATTCCATTCCCCCTAGTGCTATTACCTGACATCCCAAAAAGTCCCTCCCCAGTTTTCTTGTAGCCTCCTTCAGATATTTGTAGGCCCCCTTCATTACTTCATTCTATTCTATGATTTCATCCAGTATTTGATTAACCTGAATCAAGTATCAAGTGGCAGAACAAGAGTAAATGGCCTGAAATTGTGCCAGGGTACGTTAGGAACAATTTCTTTACTGAGTGATCAGGTGCTGCAACAGACTGCCCAGGGAGGTGGTGGAGTCACCATCCCTGGAGGTGTTCAAAAAACATGTAGACATGGCACTTAACGGCCATGGTGGTGTTAGTTCAATTCTTAGACTCAATCTTAAAGGTCTTTTCCAACCAAAGTAATTCTATGATTCTATGAGTCATAGGATCATAGAATCATAGAATCATAGAATCATAGAACCATAGAATCATAGAATCATAGAACCATGGAATCATAGCATCATAGAATCATAGAACCATAGCATCATGATTATCAGGGGGCTGGAGCACCTCTCCTATGAGGACAGACTAAAGGAGTGGGGGCTGTTCAGTCTGGAGAAGAGAAGGCTCCAAGGTGACCTAATTGTGGCCTTCCAGTATCTGAAGGGGGCTACAAGAAGGCTGGGGAGGGACTGCTCAGGATCTCAGGCAGTGATAGGACTAGGGAAATGGAATGAAGCTGGAGGTGGGGAGATTCAGGCTGGAGGTGAGGAGGAAGTTCTTCACCATGAGAGTGGTGAAGCCCTGGAATGGATTGTCCAGGGAGGTGGTTGAGGCCCCATCCCTGGAGGTGTTTAAGCCCAGGCTGGATGAGGCTCTGGTCAGCATGATCTAGTGTGGGGTGTCCCTGCCCATGGCAGGGGGGTTGGAACTAGATGATGCTTGTGGTCCCTTCCAGCCCTGACTGATTCTATGATACTATGATCATGGAATCATAGAATCATAGCATCACAGCATCATAGAACCATAGGATCACAGCATCACAGACTCACAGAACCATAGGATCATAGCATCATAAACCATAGGATCATAGCCTCATAGAATCATAGAACCATAGGATAATGGAATCGTAGAATCATAGTATCATAGGATCATGGAATCATAGCATCATAGCATCATAGAATCATAGAACCATAGTATCATAGAATCATAGTCTCAGAGAATCAAAGAATGTTAGGAGTTGGAAAGGGCCTCTAGAGATCATCCAGTCCAATCCCCCCCTGTCAAAGCTGGGTCCTGAAATGCGTCTGCTCACTCGAATCAGCACACAAATAGGTTTTCTAATTCTTCTGAGACACTCTTGTTATTGAATTTCCTACAATGCAACAAGACCCACGTGTCCATGTAGCAAAGGAAATATCAGTTATGCTTTCCTCTTGACTTTACTCACTACTGACAAAGAGAATGTAGGAAAATACTTCATGCAAATAGGAAGGAACTCTGTGTTTTGTGATCCAGAACGAACTACATGGTGAGAAAAATATGACAAGACCAACACTTCTGTCAAAGGCTTTCATTCTCCAGGGCTGTCCTTTGGCTTGTAATGTCACATGGCTCCAAGACAGTTTTCAAACCATTTCAAATTCCACCACCAGTGCATCTGCTGGAGGTGATGAGGCACGACACAGATGTTTCCAAACACTTTAAAAGGCTGTGAAAGTGAGACTTGTATTTTCAGGAGAGCAATGAACAGCTAAGCCACTGTGGCCACACATTTTGAGTTCATCAGGCTCTGCCTGGAAAAAAACCAATTGTTTAGCTACAGTTGCTGAGCTTACTGAAGAAGACTCTAACCACATTTTTCTGTGTGCCTTGGGAGGTTTATGGAGAGTCCCTATCAAACTTGAGAATGAACCAATATCCTGTGAAGTCTGTGCTCTCCCCCTGCAATGGAATCCAAATTACACAAGATCCTGGGTTAAACAGAGTTCATCTTCCTCTTCCTGGGTAATGCTTCATGACAAACTCTTGTCTTTTCTCCAGAATTAACCGGCTTCAAAGTTTTTTCTCTCCTAAATTGCTGGGTTCAGAATCAAAGTGAAACGCTGCCCAAAGGAAAATCAAAGGGTAGTCTGCCATTTTTACCTCATATGAGAAGAATTTCACCAACTGTACTTAACTTTGTTGTTCCTAGTGTTTTATTGGCTGCAGCTCTCTTCTTCAGTGTCATTCTTTTCAACCAAAGACTTTGGATGTTACCCAGATGTTCACGTACGCTGTATTTTGTTTTACTTGAGAGTGACCTCATGTCCTACAGGCATAAAAAAAAAAACCAAAACCCCACTTGGCAGTCTTTTATAACCCTCTCTTCTTTCTAAGATCAGTAGAAACTGCAGTCACATTTCCTAGAAGTGATGTGCATGCTTGTATTTATTAATAAAGCCACTGTCAAAACAAAGCTTACATGGAGAATAAGCTTCTTCTAGGGCATGGTAGGCAAGGAATAGCAGTTTGGCACTGATTGACACTGAAGTGGGGGAAAAGCAGTTTGACAGACATGAACTGACACTAAACTGGGTGGGAGTGTTGATCTGCTTGAGAGTAGGAAGGCTCTGCAAAGGGATCTGCACAGGCGTGACCAATGGGACGAGGCCAATTGTATGATGCATAAAAAAGCCAAGTGCTGGGTCCTGCCCTTGGGTCACAACAACCCCAAGCAATGCTCCAGGCTTGAGGCAGAGTGGCTGGAAAGTAGCCAAGCAGAAAAGGACCTTTGAGTGTTGGCTGACAGCCAGCTGCTGATGAATCAGCAGTGGGCCCAGGTGGCCAAGAAGGCCAACAGCATCCTGGCCTGGATCAGAACTAGCGTGGCCAGCTGGACCAAGGAAGTGATCAAGCCCTGTACTGGGCACTGATGAAGTTGTTCCTCAAATACTGGGTTGAGTTTTGGGCCCCTCACTGCAAGAAAGGTGATGAAGCAGGTCCAGAGAAGGGGAACAACGCGGATGAAGGGTCTGGAGAACAGGGCTGGTGAGGAGTGGCTGTGGGAAATGGGGCTGTTTAGTCTGGAGAATAGAATAGAATAGAATAGAATAGAATAGAATAGAATAGAATAGAATAGAATAGAATAGACCAGACCAGACCAGGTTGGAAGAGACCTTCAAGATCATCATGTCCAACCTATCATCCAACACCACCTAAACAACTAACCCATGGCACCAAGCACCCCATCAAGTCTCCTCCTGAACACCTCCAATGATGGTGACTCCACCACCTCCTCAGGCAGCACATTCCAACTGGCAATCACTCTCTCTGTGTAAAACTTCCTCCTAACCTCCAGCCTAAAGAAGAGCAGAAGAGGAGGCTGAGGGGAGACCTCACTGCTCCCTACAGCTCCCTGAAAGGAGGTGGGAGTTCTCTTCTCTCTGTTATCAGGTGACAGAATAGAGAGGAAATTACCTGAAACTGTGCCCAGGGGAGGTTTAGGCTGAGTATTAGAAACAACTTCATTCCTGCAAGAGTGTTGAGGCACTGGATCAGGCTGCCCAGGGAGGTGATGAAGTCACCATCCCTGGAGGCATTCAAGAGATGTCTCGCCATGGCACCTTGGGACGTAGTTTACTGGCCACGGTGGTGTTAGGTTGGTGGTTGCACTCCATGATCTTAGAGGACTTTTCCAACTGAAGCTTCAAATTCACAAGCATTTTGCCACCCAGACCCTTATTCTTGCACTGAGAGACTCCTAGCTGAATAAACACAGCACACTGTAGCTTTGCTCTGAACTTAAACGCCATGGACTGGGTTATGCTGCTACAAATTCCTGCACAGGCATTGGTTAAAGGGATAACAGAGTGGTGATGCTGTCCCTAACACTGAAACACTTTTCCAGCTGTCAGCTCCTTCATAGATCTTCTGTGAATGCAGAGGGTGCACACACGCTCTAGTGAAACAGCAGCTTGGTTACTATCTGTAAGGAATCCTTTTAAACACATGAAAAGTCTCGTGAGAACATCACTTCAAGTTCAACCTACAGACTATAACTCATCCTTCAAATATTACACAAGCCTTGGAGTTCCAGGCACTTCCTAGAATTTGGATTTCCTCTGAATTTTTAGGAGGTCTGCTTCTGTGGGATCATTAAGGTTTCACGTCCACTTTTGTCTAAATAAAACCACATACCACAATTCTCAAACGTGTTGTTCAGCTTTCCAGCTGTTATTAGTTCCATGGGGTTCTTCTATGCCTCTTTTATCCCTTTTTCCCCCCTTTCTCCTTTTTTTCCCCTGTGTTTTCCCCTTTTCCTTCCTTCCCCCCCCCCCCCCCCTTTTTAACTTTTCTGTTCTTTTTTCTTTTTCTTTTTTTTTTTCCTTCTTTCCCACCCCACACCCCGCCTTTTTTTTTCCACTGCCAGGAAGACAGTTTTCTCAAAGGGCACTTGGATGAGCACTTGATGAGCAGGCAGTCAGGTAAATACACCCCAAACACATCAGTGAAACCAGCTACCTGTCAAATATTTTTAACTGTGAAAATGTTGGAGATGCCAACATGGTGGTAGCTTCACTCTGGATGTAAGAGATGAAAAAACCCAAACCTTAGCTTCAATTCTGCATCCCATTTCATAATATCAGAGTATCACTCAGTGTTGGAAGGGACCACAAGGATCATCCAGTTCCAACCCCCCTGCCATGGGCAGGGACACCCCACACTAGATCAGGCTGGCCAGAGCCTCATCCAGCCTGGGCTTAAACACCGCCAGGGATGAAGCCTCAACCACCTCCCTGGGCAACCCATTCCAGGGCTTCACCACTCTCAAGGTGAAGAACTTCCTCCTCACCTCCAGCCTGAATCTCCCCACCTCCAGCTTCATTCCATTCTCCCTAGTCCTATCACTACCTGAGATCCTGAGAAGTCCCTCCCCAGCCTTCTTGTAGCCCCCTTCAGATACTGGAAGGCCACAATTAGGTCACTTTGGAGCCTTCTCTTCTCCAGACTGAACAGCCCCAACTCCCTCAGTCTGTCCTCATAGGAGAGGTGCTCCAGCCCTCTGCTCATCCTCCTGGCCCTTCTCTGGACACCTTCCAGCACCTCCAGATCCCTCTTGGAATAGGGGCTCCAGAACTGGAGGCAGTGGAGTCGGGAAGGGAAGGGAAGGGAAGGGAAGGGAAGGGAAGGGAAGGGAAGGGAAGGGAAGGGAAGGGAAGGGAAGGGAAGGGAAGGGAAGGGAAGGGAAGGGAAGGGAAGGGAAGGGAAGGGAAGGGAAGGGAAGGGAAGGGAAGGGAAGGGAAGGGAAGGGAAGGGAAGGGAAGGGAAGGGAAGGGAAGGGAAGGGAAGGGAAGGGAAGGGAAGGGAAGGGAACCCAAACCAAAACCAAACACAATGAGACACAACGTTTCCAGTCTGTTAGTGCGTTGTACAGAGTAAAAGCAGAGCTTGGAGGTAGATGCTTCATGAGACATGCAGCGTCCAGAGAGATGAGGAGAGACATCACCGTGCAGACTCTCTGCAAGCATGGAACAGAAGCAAGGGAAATTCAGCAAAGTGCAAACTGAATGCAAGATGAGAAACCAATTCAACGTGGTGATTGTGAAGAAGAAGAAGAAATAGTTAAAAAACAGTTTGCTTTGTGATGAAGAATGTTCTCCTCAGGTGTTTGTGAGAGGAACGTGCAACTCAGCTATTGGAGGATGAATCAGTCTGTTGCAACTGCTTGTAAGTTTGTAAGTTTCCACTGCCATGGTGTAAGGTACCCATCCAAATCTAAATACCTTGAGACCATACGTCACCAGCATGAAGGCAAGCTGATTGCTGCACATACAGACGCAGGTGCCTTGAAGTTATGGATGAATTTCCTTGTAAAGGAAATCTCACAGGTTGTATCATAGAATCACAGTATCAGTCAGGGTTGGAAGGGACCACAAGCATCATCTAGTTCCAACCCCCCTGCCATGGGCAGGGACACCCCACACTAGATCAGGCTGGCCAGAGCCTCATCCAGCCTGGGCTTAAAGACCTTCATGAATGGAGCCCCAACCACCTCCCTGGACAACCCACACCCCACATTCCTCACATCCAGTCTGAATCTCCCCACCTCCAGCTTCATTCCATTCCTCCTAGTTCTATCACTGCCAGAGATCCTGAGCAGTCCCTCCTCAGCCTTCTTGTAGACTCCCTTCAGATACTGGAAGGCCACAATTAGGTCACCTGGGAGCCTTCTCTTCTCCAGGCTGAACAGCTCCAAATCCTTCAGTCTGTCCTCATAGGAGAGGTGCTCCAGCCCTCTGTTAATCCTCATGGCCCTTCTCTGGACACCTTCCAGCACCTCCAGATCCCTCTTGTAATAGGGGCTCCAGAACTGGATGCAGTACTCCAGGTGGGGTCTCACCAGAGCTGAATAGAGGTGATGGATATATGAGAGAGTACACAGAGAAAAGAATATACCATCTGGTGAGCACACCAGTAGATTCTTGTGGGCTGCTTGCTAAGTGGCAGCATATTTCTGTGAAAGATAATCCTTATGAATAACAAACAAGAGGGGGATTCATGAGAAGGATTTGAGTTGTGTAAAGGTGATACCAATTAGATCAGTCACACCTCTACAGGGTTTCAGTGGGGACCTGAAACGTGTCCAGAACTCATTGTACTTGAATCCAAGGATATGCAGCCAAATCAGTTATGGCCTCTTCAGGACATTCCTGCATTTAAGCATGACAGGTAAAAAAAAAAGGGGGGGGGAGGGGGGGGGGAGGGGGAGGAGAAAAAGAAATTGTAATTAGAAAGGTTGTTACAGGATAGGGTTGGGTAGAGCCAGGAAGTCATTGTGCCTCTGTACTCAACACTTGTTAGGCCACACCTTGAGTCCTGTGTCCAGTTCTGGACTCCTCAGTTTAGGAAAGATGCTGAGTTGCTGGAAGGTGTCCAGAGAAGGGCAACAAAGCTGGGGAGGGGTCTGGAGCACAGCCCTGTGAGGAGAGGCTGAGGGAGCTGGGGTTGCTTAGCCTGGAGAAGAGGAGGCTCAGGGAAGACCTTCTTGCTGTCTACAGCTCCCTGAAGGCAGGCTGTAGCCAGATGGGGGTTGATCTCTTCTCCCAGGCAATCAGCACCAGAACAAGAGGACACAGTCTCAAGCTGTGCCAGGGGAGGCTTAGGTTGGATGTTAGGAAGAAGGTCTTCACAGAAAGTGAGATTGGCCATTGGAATATGCTGCCCAGGGAGGTGGTGGAGTCACCATCACTGGAGGTGTTTAGGAAGAGACTGGATGAGGCACTTGGTGCCATGGTTTAGTTGATTAGATGGTGTTGGGTGATAGGTAGGTCTTGATGATCTCGAAGGTCTTTTCCAATCTGGTTAATGCAATTCAATTCAATTCTTTCTCTCCTCTCCTCTCCTCTCCTCTCCTCTCCTCGAGTCTCCTCTCCTCTCCTCTCCTCGAGTCTCCTCTCCTCTCCTCTCCTCTCCTCTCCTCTCCTCTCCGAACCTCTCCTCTCCGAACCTCTCCTCTCCTCTCCTCTCCGAACCTCTCCTCTCCTCTCCTCTCCGAACCTCTCCTCTCCGAACCTCTCCTCTCCTCTCCGAACCTCTCCTCTCCGAACCTCTCCTCTCCGAACCTCTCCTCTCCTCTCCTCTCCTGTTCTATTCTTTCTTCTGTCATACTGGTTGGATGGGAGGAACTGCTGACTGAAAAAGGAATAGAGATTGACTAGAGCCTGACTGAAACAGAACTACTTTATGCAAAGCCAAGCAAGAATCACCCCCAGATTTATTTGGGTTCCTCATTAGCACCTCTTCCTTATTTCTAGATCATTTAACTCCATTAATTTTTTTTCCCTCTCCAGGTCCCATTAAAAAACAAGCAAACAAAACAGCAAAAAAAACCAAACCCCACCAACAAAAACCAAACCAACAAACAAAAACCCCCAAAACCAACCAACCAAAATCATAAACAACAAAGAGAAAAAGAGAATACAAAAAAACACACACACACCATTTTCCAAACCAAGAGTAAAAGTAATAGTTTAAAAACAGAGGTTTTGAAACAGGAGGGGAAAATGTGAGTATTTTCCAGATGGAACACATGCTGAAAAGCAAACTCTTGAGAAGCTTAAAATGTTTTGCTATGCTTTGTTGTTGTTGTGGGTTGGTTGTTTGCTTTTTTAAATGGTGATAAATTTGCTCAAGATTTGTGAAGATCTGGAGATATTGGGGTGGGGGTGGGTTTTCCCACTCCTTTTCTAATAAAGTAGCATTTTTGTTGTACTGCCCAGCTCCATCCCAGATGCTTGCGACATGTAAAGTTGACAGACCCTTAGGTGTTGTTACCTGTGGTTCCTTGTTCCTTGGATGTGGTGGAGATCCAGAAAAGAAAAAAGAAATCATCTTACTTGAGGAGCTGTGTGCTAGTTATCACTAATTTCCTGCACAAGCTTAGTCTAAGCATCTCCACTGAACCACTCCTGCTCCTATACACTGTTCCCAGTGCAGTTGCCAGTGTTGGTGCTGCGCAGTGCTTCGGATGATGCTCAGACATCAGTTGATCTTCAGGGAAACCCCTACATTTCCTTTCCTGTTATTCATGGGGATTTCCCAGTCTGCTGCAGGAAAACAAGGATCAAAGTGTTTTGCATGATGCTGGATGTCCCCAGCTTCTTCACCACACTTCAGTAAGTGTCTGTAAATGGAATTATTGAAACTGCAGAAGCAGGAGGAACACGAGCCTATTTGACAAATCTTTGCTAAAATGGTGTTTATAAGACAGCTTAAAGCTTGAGGTTTTACTGGAGAAGAAAACAAAGGGAATCTGTAGTTTTACAACACTGCTTCTTCTAGCAAGGTTAAGTATGAGAGACAGAATGAAGTTAGGGAGGTTTCTTAAAACAAAGTGTGGAGAAGGACTTAGGGGTACTGGTGGGTGAAAAAGATGGGCACAAGCCAATGATGTGTACTTGCAGCCCAGATGCCAGCTGTATCTTGGGTTGCATCCAAAGAAGCATGGGCTAGGGAAGGGATTCTCCTGCTCTACTCCACTCTTATGAGGCCACAGCTGCAGTGCTGGGCCCTGCTGTGGAGTTCTCAGCACAGGGAGAACATGAACCTATTGGAGCAGGTCCAGGGGAGAGCAACAAAGATGAAGCAAGGGCAGGCTGAGAGAGATGGGATTGTTCAGCCTGGAGAAGAGAAAGCTCCAGGGAGGCCTTCTGGTGGCCTTTCAGTACTTAAAAGCACCTCTCAGAAAGCTCAGGAAAGACTTTTGAGCAGGGTCTGTTGTGACAAGAAAGGGGTACTGGTTTAAACTACAGGAGAGAGATTCAGACTAGAGAGAGAAGGAAGAAATGTTTTACCATGAGGATGGTGAGACCCTGGCCCAGGTTGCCCCGAGAGGTGGCAGCTGGCCCATGGCTGGCAACATTCCAGGATAGGTTGTTTAGGGGCTTTGAGTAACCTGCTCTCATTGAAGATGTGCCTGTTCAGTGCAAGGGGATCAGACTAAGTGACCTTTAAAGGTCTTTTCCAACCCAAAGCATTCTATGAATTACAGACAGATCTGAATGTTATGAATAGAATAGAATAGAATAGAATAGAATAGAATAGAATAGAATAGAATAGAATAGAATAGAATAGAATAGAATAGAATAGAATAGAATAGAGTAGGATAGGATAGGATAGGATAGGATAGGATAGGATAGGATAGGATAGGATAGGATAGGATAGGATAGGATAGGATAGGATAGACCAGGTTGGAAGAGACCTTCAAGATCATCAAATCCAACTCATGATCCAACACCACCTAATCAACTAAACCATGCAACCAAGCACCCCATTAAGTCTCCTCCTAAACACCTCCAATGATGGCAACTCCACCACCTCCCTGGGCAGCACATTCCAATGGCCAATCTCTCTTTCTATGAAGAACTTCTTCCTAACATCCAGCCTAAACCTGCCCTGGCACAGCTTGAGACTGTGTCCTCTTGTTCTGGTGCTGGTTGCCTGGGAGAAGAGACCAACCCCCACCTGGCTACAACCTCCCTTCAGGGAGTTGTAGAGAGCAAGGTCTCCCCTGAGCCTCCTCTTCTGCAGGCTAAGCAACCCCAGCTCCCTCAGCCTCTCCTCATAGGGCTGTGCTCCAAATCCCTCCACAGCTTTGTTGCTTCACTTCTCCCACCTGTGCATCTGGAGAGCCTGGCACTGCCTCCTGTACCTAATCAAAACATCAAGAGCAATGGCATGTTGATGCAAGCATACATTTCCCTAAAATGCAGGGGGAAAGCATGCCATGGCCCAGAGAGAAGATATTTTCACATGTGTTAGGTAATTGCCAGTTTCTTTTCCAGCAGCAGTGGAAATGCTGACATTGAGTCACTGTCAAAAGGTGATACACCTGCCTTAGAAATATTAGGGTGGAAAAGGGAGTAAGCAGAAGTGATGCCAGCACACACCTTGCATTCCAAAAACCAGCCTATGGCATCACTGTATTTCAAACTACCTACCTAGTCAACATTGCATTTGAGACAGTAGGATTTACAGTAAGACTAAATTAATATTTAAGTGATTAAGTAAATAAAAGTATCACTGTTCTTTTTTAATCCAGTAGTGGTGGCAACTCTTCCAGGCATGGAACTTACTTGCTCATCCATCTAGAGAAAGGAGTGAACTCGTGGTGAAAAGAGTTTGATGTAAGTAGGACTGGAAATGAGCCAGCAGTGTGCCCAGGTGGCCAAGAAGGCCAATGGCATCCTGGACTGCATCAGGAACAGTGTGGCCAGCAGGAGCAGGGAGGTCATTGTGCCCTGTACTCCACATTGGTTAGGCCACACCTTGAGTCCTGTGTCCAGTTCTGGGCCCCTCAGTTTAGGAAGGACATTGAGATGCTGGAAGGTGTCCAGAGAAGGGCAACAAAACTGGGGAGGGGTCTGAAGCATAGCCCTGTGAGGAGAGGTTGAGGGAGCTGGGGGTGTTTAGCCTGGAGAAGAAGAAGCTCAGGGAAGACCTTATTGATGTCTGCAAGTACCTGAAGGGAGGTTGCAGCCAGGTGGGGGTTGGTCTCTTCTTCCAGGCAACCAGCACCAGAACAAGAGGACACAGTCTCAAGCTGTGCCAGGGGAAGTTTAGGCTGGAAGTGAGGAGAAAGTTCTTCCCAGAAAGAGAGACTGGCCATTGGAATGTGCTGCCCAGGGAGGTGGTGGAGTCCCCATCCCTGGAGGTGTTCAAGAGGGGACTGGATGTGGCACTTGGTGCCATGGTTTAGTAGTCATGAGGTGTCGGGTGACAGGTTGGACTTGGTGATCTTTGAGGTCTTTTCCAACCCTATTGATTCTATGATTCTATGATCATAATCATCACCTCTTCAGTTTCTCAGCAGTTTAAAGGTGGTTGGAGTTCACCTGAGAACTGTGCAAAGAAACCCCAAACACTCCAAAAACCTCACTTGTTTGCCCTTGAATAATGCATACATGTCTATAATCACACCTAACTTTTTAAAGCATGAGGCTCTTGAAAAATGAAAGAAAGACAGCAAATTTGACTCTAGATGAAAATCTGTCCCCATCAGGACTGGAATTCACTGCAATCTGTTTGAAATATGTGGAGTTAAATGTTAGTAAATAAATGTTGGCCTGTACATAGTTATAGCTAAATGTAAGGAATGTTAAATGACTGATTTGGGCCACATTTTTGAGAAGAATAAGCCACAATTACCCTAGCAAGTGTGACTTAAATGGAGTTAATCACAGGATGAACATTTTCTTCTTATCTTTGAGTCATAGACTCATAGAATCAATAAGGTTGGAAGAGACCTCAGAGGTCATCAAGTCCAACCTCTCACCCAACATCTCTTGACTACCAAACCATGGCACCAAGTGCCACATCCAATCCCCTCTTGCACACCTCATGTTTCAGTAAGGAAAGATCCAAGTTCTATGCCAAGTTATTAGTGAAGTTGTGCAAGAGAGGGTTGCATATACCCAAGGAATGTGAGGGCTTAAAACAATGCTCCTTTGTTTTTTAACTCTATAACTGAGCTGCAAAGACTTCTGCTCATGCATTTGTCATTGATTTCCCCATTTGGATTGTTGTTGCCTTCTGCTGTGTAGGTAGTATAGAATCATGGAATTGTCAGGGTTGGAAGGGACCTCAAGGATCACCCAGTTCCAACCCCCCTGCCATGGGCAGGGACACCTCACACTGCAGCAGGTTGCTCACAGCCACATCCAGCCTGGCTGCAAACACCTCCAGGGATGAGGCTTCCACCACCTCCCTGGGCAACCTTTGCCAGGCTCTCACCACCCTCATGGGGAAGAAGTTCTTCCTAACATCCAATCTGAATCTACCCACTTCTAGTTTTGCTCCATCCCCCCCAGTCCTATCTCTACCCAACACCCTAAAAAGTCCCTCCCCAGCTTTCTTGTAGCTCCCTTCAGATACTGGAAGGCCACAAGAAGGTCTTCTCAAAGCCTACTTCTTCCCAGTATGGTCTCCTTGGTCCTGTTTCTGCATGTTTGAAGCCCTTGTATAGGTTTCTCTAGGCACAGAGCAAACCAGGCTGACCTCTGTCTGACATGCTTGTTGGTGAAGGTTTGTTCCAAGCCTTTATCTCCTTGACTACTTGTCTTTGGGATTGTGGAGTCTCAAAACTTTTGAGGGAAGGTTTAATAATTCATAGAATTAGAGATTGCATTGGGTTGGAAGGGACCCTCAAAGGTCATCTTGTCCAAAACCACTGCAGTCAGCCAGGGACACCTCCAACTACATCAGATTGCTCAGGGCTTCATCAGCTTTGACCTTGAATGTCTTCAGGGATGTCATGGCATTGTGCATGGTTTCCCAGCAAGATGGTCTCCAGGTTGTGTCATTTACTGTCTTCCAGGTTGTTCACTTGACTGTCCTAATGAACAAAGTCGTTACAAAGCCTCTAACTGTTCCTGCCACCTCTCTACCTACCCCATAGTGGTGACAGGTTTACCTGGGTCACAACATCCTTTTTCCAAATGCCAGTGCTAAATGTAGGAACTGCTTCTTTGTTTGAGGCTAATGTCTTATTGTTTAATTGCTAAATTAGAGTGGAGCTGAAAACCCTGATTTTTGCTAATCAAAGCTCTGAGTTACCTGATCTAGTATCATAGAATCATACAATTGTCAGGGTTGGAAGGGACCTCAAGGATCATCAGTTCCAACCTCCCTACCATGGGAAGGGACACCTCACACTACAGCAGGTTGCTCACAGCCACCTCCAGCCTGGCCTTCAAAACCTCCAGGGATGAGGCTTCCACCACCTCCCTGGGCAGCCTGTGCCAGCATCCCACCGCCTTCATGGGGAACAACTTCTTCCTAACATCCAATCTCAATCTACCCACTTCTAGTTTCTTTCCATCCCCCCCAGTCCTATCTCTAACCCACACCCTAAAATGCCCCTCCCCAGCTTTCTTGCAGCCCCCCTCAGATACTGGAAGGCCACAAGAAGGTCTCCTCAGAGCCTTCTCCTCTCCAGACTGAACAGCCCCAACTCAGTCTGTCCTCATAGGAGATGCCCCTGCTTACTGCAGAGGCAGTTGGACTAGATGACCTTTGGAGGTTCCTTCCAACCCAGACCATTCTATGATTCTATAGTTCTATGTTGTCCCCAAACCTTTCCCAAAACCATTCAACTAAGGCTTGGCTTGGAAAACTCAGAGTTAAAAGAGTGGCATGACGTGAGGTGAGGTGATGTGATGTGAGGTGGTGTGGTATGTGTGTGCCTTTCAATCCTCCCATGCTGTTTATAGAACATACACAACTATTTTGAGTTAGTTCCTGGTAATAATGATTTTAAGTAGGCACATGTTTTCCCTTTCCTGTTTTCCCCAAACACCCACACAGAACTGGAGGACAGTTGATTTGAAGGCATGTTAATAATTTTTCCAGAAGACAGGACAGATGTTAGCAGTTCTGGTCCCAATCAAGTCAGCATTCTCTCAGGAGCAGCTCTCCTGATGCAAGTGGTCTTCTTGAGTTTCATGGTAGTGTGTGTATGCCTGCAGCTTTGCCAGCCTGGGACCTGCTCTACCACACATGGTGTGGCATCCTGGCTCATGCTGCTTGCTACATAATTGTCCCACCAGAATGTACTTTTGGAAGGCTAAGGAACATGATCCTTCCTCCGAGCTGTGTCCAGCTGTTCTCTCGCAACTTCAGCAAACTCCATTGTTTCAGAATATCAGAGAATCTGCAAACAGAAACAGGTAAAAAAAACCCCTCCAGCTTTTCAAAGTCATGTGTTCAGGAGGCAGTCTGCTGGAGAGCAGCCCTGTGGAGAAAGACCTGGGAGCCCTGGTGGATAACAAGTTATCCCTGGGGTCAGCAATGTGCCCTTCTGGCCAAGAAGGCCAATGGGGTCCTGGGGTCCATTCAGAGGAGTTTCTCCAGCAGATCCAGGGAGGTTCTCCTCCTGCTCTGTTCTGCCCTGGTGAGGTCACCCCTGGAATATTGCATCCAGTTTAAGAGGGACAGGGATCTGCTGCAGGGAGTCCAAAGAAGGGCTACAAGGATGATGAAAGGACTGCAGCACTGCCTTATGAGAAGAGGATGAGGGACCTGGGGCTGTTTAGTCTGGAGAAGAGAAGACTGAGATGGGATTTAATGTCAATCAATATCTGAGGGAGGGGACAGGCTCTGCTCACTTGCACCCTGGGATAGGACAAGGGGCAGTGGATATAAACTCCAGCACAGGAGGTTCCACCTCAACATGAGGAGGAACTTCTTCACTGTGAGGGTCACAGAGCACTGGAACAGGCTGCCCAGAGGGGTTGTGGAGTCTCCTTCACTGGAGACTTTTAAGTCCCATCTGGATTAATTTCTGTGTCACCTGTGCTGGATTCTATGGTCCTGCTCTGGCAGGGGGGTTGGACTGGATGATCTTTGAAGGTCCCTTCCAACCCCTAACATCCTGTGATGATCCTGTGAATACAAGTGTCCCTCCAAGGTGATGTTTCCTGCACACCATGATGAATCAAGTGGCAATCCACACTTAAAGACTGATTCTGCTCATACCTGAGAAAAGCACAGACAAGCTTCATCTGTGAGAGAAGAAAATCCACAACAAGCATGCTGTTGTCTGAAAAAGCTGTTTTAAGAAGGGGTTTTTCACCCTGGTTTTATAGCACTAAGGATGTTTGGGGAGGAGAGATGGGGGAAGGAATATTTTAGTGTTCACCAAGCCAGCATGGAAATTGCAGGAAGAACATGCAGTGTGAGCAAGTGAGGAACACTCACAGAGCTTGAACTCTTGATGCAGCTCTCCTGCAGGTGTTAAAGGCAAGCAAGTTCAGTCTTAAGTGCCTGCAAAAAGACATGGCTCACAACTCAAGGTAACCACACAGACTGATAAAATCAGCTGGCTGGTTCCCTTGCATAGGCAAAGGGCTGGGAAGCACAGGCACCTCGAGGAGAAGCTTATTGCCTCTGAGTACATAGTGCTCAGTGCTGAGTGCAAAGAGTCCCAGGGAGACAAGTTTCCAGCTCAGCTGTATGAAGTAATTCATGGGTGGGCATCTCCACCCAGGTGAGATGTCTGCTATGCACCTGATTGCTAACCACAGGGTGTATATTTTTACAGTGCACTAGACCTGTGACTGGTGCTGCCTTGTGGTCACGTATTTCAGGTGTTTTGCAAGGCATGACATGCTTAGAGGTTTTCCTCAAGCCTCACTTCATGCAAAAGGAACAGAATGACATAATCTTTCCCTTTTTCTCCCCCCTTCCTTTCCCTCCTCTCCCCCCCCTCCATTTATTTTAGGTTTATATTTTCTTGAGCTTCCCAATTTCTAGAAAGAAAAGAATCATTTCAAGTTTTCCTGATTGATTTGGAAGACATTTTGCTGTTTCAAAGGCAGGAGCTGGCAGAGAGTGTACAGTTTCTCATCCCCTTGCAGCCTACTACAACTGACAATACCTCACCCCCACCTCTGCTATAGGGCTCCAAGCACCTCCTGCTGCACCCTCCAAGCTCTCAGCCCAGGACTGATCAGCCCAGGACCATGTTACAAGTCTGGCTGATCCACCTGTCAGCAGGAGAGCAGGGTGCACCTGCACTTTCTTCACCATCTTCACAGGCTTTTCCATAAACTGTAGGACACCAGCTGGGCCACATCAGGGCCACAAAGATGATCCAAGGGCTGTAACACCTCTGCTATGAGGACAGACTGATGGAGCTGGGGTCGTTCAGTGTAGAGAAGACTTGGGGAGAACCTTAGAGCTACCGTCTGAGCTACCTTCTGAGTACCTGAAAGGGCCTTACAGCAAGACTGGAGGGGGACTTTCCATGAGGGACAAGGGGGAATGGCTTGGAGCTGAGGAAGACTGGATCTTAGGAAGAAGTTCTTTAGTACCAGGCTGGTGAGACTCTGGAATAGGCTGCCCAGGGAGGCTGTGGATGTTCCACTCTCTAGGGGTGTTGAAGGCCAGGTAGGATGAGGACTTAAACAGCTGAGTCTGGCTGAGAAGTGGAGAAGATTGGAGAACATTGGAGAAGATGACCTCTGAGGTTGCTTCCAGCCTAAGCTATTCTGTGGTTCTATGATCTGCTGACTGCAGTGGTGAGGCTGAGGGAGACCTCAGAATGAGAGGCCAGAGTCATAACTCCAGATGAGGCATAGCCAGGGCTGATGCCAGATGATTTCAACCCTCTTGCTGTTCCTACAGCCTTGCCCTTGGTGCCCTGGAGTTAAACTCCATCCATGAGGGCTGCCTGAATGAGATAATTGAAGGAGAGGTACAGCAGGGCAACAAAGCTGGTGAGAGGTTTGGAACACAAGCCCTATGAGGAGAGGCTGAGGGAACTGGGGTTGCTTAGCCTGCAGAAGAGGAGGCTCAGGGGAGACCTTCTTGCTCTCTACAGCTACCTGAAGGGAGGTTGTAGACAGGAGGGGGTTGGTCTCTTCTCCCAGGCAACCAGCACCAGAACAAGAGGACACAGGCTGGATGTTAGGAAGAAGTTCTTCCCAGAAAGAGAGATTGGCCATTGGAATGTGCTGCCCAGGGAGGTGGTGGAGTCACCATCACTGGAGGTGTTTAGAAGAGACTGGATGGGGTGCTTGGTGCCATGGTTTAGTTGATTGGATAGTGTTGGATAATAGGTTGGACTTGATGTTCTCAAAGGTTTCTTCCAACCTGGTTTATTCTATTCTATTCCATTCCATTCCATTCCATTCCATTCTATCCTATCCTATTCTATTCTATTCTATTCTATTCTATTCTATTCTATTCTATTCTATTCTATTCTATTCTATTCTAAGTGCTACCCTGGTGCTGAGAATGGTTTTAACATCACCATTTACATTACACATAACTGTTGTGAGGAGATGAGGCTAGTGGCCTGTGCAGTTGCTTCCATGCTGATGTTAGCAACTACTGCCAGTTCACATTTCTGAGGTATAGGAAATGGCAAGCATTAGGGTTATAATTTTGGGAAGATGGAATTTGCTTTAGTTTTAGAAGGTGGAGTCAGAGTAAGGTTGGGAGGTGGCTGAATCCCCATCCCTGGAGGTGTTTAAAAGGGCACAGACACGGGGTGCTGGGGGACATGGTTTAGCACCACACTTGGTAGAGTTAGAGAGTGGTTTGGCTCAATGAACTTCAAGGTCTTTTCCAGCCAAAGTGATTCTATGAAACAGTTTATCTTGAGTGAGGTTGGAGGGAGGAGGGGGCAGCTTTCTTCTCCTTGGTGTCAAGCTACAGGACCAGAGGAAATGGTTTCAAGCTGCACCAGGGGTGGTTCAGGCTGGATGTAAGGAAACATTTCTTCACAGAGAAGAAGAGATCTGATCAATATCTATCAATATCTGAGGGGTGGGTGTCAACTGGAGGGAGCCAAGCTCTTTTCAGTGGTGCACAGTAATAAGACAAGGAACAATGGACACAAAATTGAACACAGAATGTTTCACCTCAACATGAGGAGAAACTTCTTTACAGTGAGGGTGACAGAGACCTGGAACAGGCTGCCCAGGGAGGTTGTGGAGGCTCCTTCTCTGGAGACTTTCAAACCCACTTGGATGCATTCCTGTGGAGACTACTCTGGGTGATCCTGCTTTGGCAGGGGGGTTGGACTAGATGGTCTCTGGAGGTCCCTTCCAACCTCTAATGTACTGTGATGCTGTGATACTGGCAATGCTTTATCTTGCCAATAGAGACTGAAAGAGAACATCTGTAACTGGTTTTGGGGCTCTAAACCACAGCAGCAACATTTGGGTTCTTTGCTGAAGAGAAGGGAGACCATTCTTCCTGGGCTGACACCAAAATGTTAAGCTTCTCACTTTTCACTGAAATAGGGTTGAAAGAAGTGGTAGAGGCATGTTTGTGGAATAAGTCTTTTCTGCTGTGCTGGAAAACTCCCTGTTTATCCCCTTTACACCTCAGGAAAACTCAGGTCTGAGCCTAAGTTGATGAAACTAACTTCACTTCTTCACTGTTGAACTCTTGGGTTGTTCTTGGTGGTTCTGTTGTGGCTCTGCCCAGGTCCACAAAGACAGGCCTATCAGCCTGCTGGATGAAACACATGGATTTCTGCTAATTATCTCTCCCTTAAGTTTGCATTTTATTGTAGTGAGGTGCAGGTTGGTTTCTTCTCCCAAGAAGCAAGTGATAGGACATGAGGAAATGACCTCAGGAGGGGTTTCAGTTGGATGTGAAGAATAAGGTCGTCCCCAAAAGGGCTGTCAAGCCTGGGACCAGGCTACTCAGGGAAGAGGTGGAGTCCCCATCTCTGGAAGGATTTCAAAGCCGTGTAGATGTGGTGCTGAGGGACATCCTTTAGTGGTGGCCTCTCAGTGCTGGCTTAATGGCTGGACTTGGTGATCCCAAAGGCCTCTTCCAACCAGAAAGATTCTATGATTCTCTTCTGCAGATTTGGCTTATCAATGTGTGGCTTAATAACACAGGATAGACACAGACTCTAAAAGAAATCATCAAAGACTGATCAGAAGTTGTGTGTCTGTCTCTAAATGCAACCACACAAAAGGCAGTGGCAAGTTTAGAAGCCTCAAAGGCTTTATTTGCCAGCTGGATGTCCCAAAGTCAGGTGAACAAGAAGTAGATAAAAGAGAAGTATTAAGCACTCTGAGATCATTACAAGGGATACTGAAATGGAAAACAATCAGCTGGGAAAAGTTTCACAGGTTGCTTTTTGTTTCCCTGTGTGATTTATCAGTGATCTGGGTGAGGGAATTGAGTGCAACCTCACTAAGTTTGAGGAAGAGAGTAAACTGTGTGGGAAGGTTGAGGATAGGAAGGCTCCACAAAGGGATCTAGCTGGATCAATGGGCTGAGGCCAGTTGTATGAGGTTTAATAGGGACAGTCCTGTGTCCTGCACTTGGGTCACAGCAACCCCATGAACACTCCAGGCTTGGGGCAGAGTATCTGAAGAGCTGCCCAGCCACTGCTAGCTGGCAGCCACCTGAAGATCAGCCAGCAGTGTGCACAGGTAGCCAAGAATGCCAAGAGCATCCTGTCTTGGATCAGCAGTGGTGTGGCAGCAGGAGTAGGGGAGTGATTGTCCCCCTGCACAGGGCACTGGTGAGACCAAACCTTGAATCCTGGGTTCAGTTTTCTGTCCCTCCCTCCAAGAAGGGCATTAAGGTGCTGGAGCAGGTCCAGAGAATGGCAACAAAGCAGGTGAAGGGTCTGGAGAACAGGGCTGGTGAGGAGCAGCTGAGGGACCTGGGAATGTTTAGTGTGGAGAAGGGGAGGCTGAGGGGAGACCTCATAGCTCTCCACAGCTCCCTGAAAGGAGGTTGGAGTGAGGTGGGGGTTGGTCTCTTCTCCCTAGTACCAGGTGAGAGGATGAGAGGAAATGCCATGAAATTGTGCCAGCAGAGCTTTAGGTTGGAGATTAGGAAAAGTTTCTTCACAGAAAGAGGGGCCAGGCACTGGAGCAGGCTGCCCAGGGAGGTGGTGGAGTCACCATCCCTAGAGGTGGTCAAAAGATGTGTCCACATGGCACTGTGGGACATGGTGGTGGCGGGTTGCAGGTTGGACTCAGTGATTTTAGAGGCCTTTTACAACCACAACAATTCTGTGATTCTGTGATTTGAAGAGGAAAGGATAAAATATCCACAGCTATCCTCTGGTTAGAGATGTAAGCAAAGAGCCAGATTCTGCCCAGCAGTGCCCAGTGACAAAACAGCAGACCACAGCCACAAAGTAAAATACAGGGAATTTTGCTTAAAAACAATATGTATACATATTTATTTTTCCAATGTAAGGGAAATTTAGTACTGGAATAAACTGCCCAGAGATATTGAGGATATTAAAAACCTGAGTGGAAACAGGACCTGGACAACCTGCCCTGGTTGACCATGCATGGAGCAGGGTACTGGACTACACAACCTCCAGAGGTGCTCCCAATCTCATCCACTCTGTCCTGCTCTGGAGATTATTTTTATGTAGAACAAATGTTATTATTTTAGTTTAACCACAGTAATAGAAAAGGAAATCCCATGCTAACAGAGAATTGGCCAGTGTGGTTCCCATCCACAAGAAGGGACGGATGGAGGAACCAGGAAACTCCAGGCCAGTCAGCCTGACCTCAGTGCCAGGGAAAGTGATGGAGCAGATTATCCTGGCGGCAATAACTGCGCACCTGAAGGATGGCCAAGAGCTCAGGTCCAGCCAGCATGGATTTAGGAAGGGCAGGTCCTGCCTCTCCAACCTGATCTCCTTCTATGATCAGGTGACCCGTCTGGTGGACGTGGGGAGGCTGTGGATGTGGTCTGCCTGGACTTCAGCAAGGCCTTTGACACCGTCCCCCACAGCAAACTGCTGGCTAAGCTGTCAGCTCCTGGCTTGGACAGCAACACTCTGTGCTGGGTTAGGAACTGGCTGCAGGCTGAGCCCAGAGAGTGGTGGTGAATGGTGCCACATCCGGCTGGCAGCCAGGCACCAGTGGCGTCCCCCAGGGATCAGTGCTGGGCCCCATCCTCTTTAACATCTTCATTGATGATATGGATGAGGGCATTGAGTCAGTCATCAGCAAGTTTGCAGAAGACAGCAAGCTGGGAGCAGATGTTGGTCAGAGAGAGGGTAGAAAGGCTCTGCAGAGGGACCTCGACCGACTGGACAGATGGGCAGAGGCCAACAGGATGGCATTCAACAAGTCCAAGTGCCAGGTGCTGCACTTTGGCCACAACAACCCCATGCAGAGCTACAGGCTGGGATCAGAGTGGCTGAGAGCTGCCAAACAGAGAGGGACCTGGGGTGCTGATTGACAGCCACTTACACATGAGCCAGCAGTGTGCCCAGGTGGCCAAGAGGCCCAATGGCATCCTGGCCTGCATCAGGAATAGTGTGGCCAGCAGGAGCAGGGAGGTCATTGTGCCTTGTACTCTGCATTGGTTAGGCCACACCTTGAGTCCTGTGTCCAGTTCTGGGCCCCTCAGTTTAGGAAGGACATCGAGACACTTGAAGGTGTCCAGAGAAGGGCAACAAGGCTGGGGAGAGGCCTTGAGCACAGCCCTGTGAGGAGAGGCTGAGGGAGCTGGGGTTGCTTAGCCTGGAGAAGAGGAGGCTCAGGGGAGACCTCATTGCTCTTTACAACTACCTGAAAGGTGGTTGTAGCCAAGAAGGGTTTGGTCTCTTCTCTCTAGCAACCAGCACCAGAACAAGGGGACACAGTCTCAAGCTGTGCCAGGGGAAGTTTAGGCTGGAGGTGAGGAGAAAGTTCTTCATGGAGAGAGTCATTCGTCATTGGAATGTGCTGCCCAGGGAGGTGATAGAGTCACCATCCCTGGAGGTGTTCAAGAGGGGATTGGATGTGGCACTTGGTGCCATGGTCTAGTCATGAGGTCTGTGGTGACAGGTTGGACTTGATGATCTTTGAGGTCTCTTCCAACCTTGGTGACACTGTGATACTGTGTTAAGAGAATAAAGAACCTGTTTAAAAATACCTAGTTGAGGTTTTAAGACCCAGGGGTCAGAAGTCTGTTTGGAGACCTCTCAGCACGTGCCAGGTTCTCTGTCAGGTTGCAAACTGGGACTTAGGCTCCTTGATCATTGATCTTATTTTGAAGAATGTACTTCAAACCTGTTGAGGTTTGTTTGTTTATTTGTTTGGTTTGGGTTGGTGGTTTTTTTGGTTGGGGTCTTGTTTGTTGGTTTGTTTTTGTGGCTGCATTACAACTGAGCTTTACAACGACGCTCTGCTTCAAATTATGGTGCATTTTCTTTTAAGGCAAACACAGTATCACAGTATCACAGTAACTAAGGTTGGAAGAGACCCCAAGGATCATCAAGTCCAACCTGTTCCAACAGACCTCACAACTAGACCATGGCATCAAGTGCCACGTCCAATCTCCCCTTGAACACCTTCAGGGACGGTGACTCCACCACCTCCCTGGGCAGCACATCCCAATGACGAACGACTCGCTTGGTGAAGAACTTTTTCCTCACCCCGAGTCTAAACCTGCCCTGGCACAGCTTGAGACTGTGTCCTCTTGTTCTGGTGCTGGTTGCCTGGGAGAAGAGACCAACCCCCTCCTGTCTACAACCACCCTTCAGGTAGCTGTAGAGGGCAATGAGGTCACCTCTGATCCTTCTCTTCTCCAGGCTAAGCAACCCCAGCTCCCTCAGCCTCTCCTCACAGGGCTGTGCTCAAGGCCTCTCCCCAGCCTTGTTGCCCTTCTCTGGACACGTTCAAGTGTCTCAATGTCCTTCTTAAACTGAGGGGCCCAGAACTGGACACAGGACTCAAGGTGTGGCCTAACCAATGCAGAGTACAGGGGCACAATGACCTCCCTGCTCCTGCTGGCCACACTATTCCTAATGCAGGCCAGGATGCCATTGGCCCTCTTGGCCACCTGGGCACACTGCTGGCTCATGTTTAGGCAGGTGTCAATCAGCACCCCCAGGTCCCTCTCTGTTTGGCAGCTCTCAGCCACTCTGACCCCAGCCTGTAGCTCTGCGTGGGGTTGTTGTGGCCAAAGTGCAGCACCTGGCACTTGGACTTGTTGAATGCCATCCCATTGGACTCTGCCCATCTGTCCAGTCGGTCGAGGTCCCTCTGCAGAGCCTTTCCACCCTCTAACTGACCAACATCTGTTCCCAACTTGGTGTCATCTGCAAACTTGCTGATGACTGACTCAATGCCCTCATCCATATCATCAATGAAGATGTTAAAGAGGATGGGGCCCAGCACTGATCCCTGGGGGACGCCACTGGTGACTGGCCGCCAGCTGGATGTGGCACCATTCACCACCACTCTCTGGGCTCAGCCTCAGCCAGTTCCTAACCCAACACAGAGTGTTGCTGTCCAAGCCACGAGCTGACAGCTTAGCCAGGAGTTTACTGTGGGGGACGGTGCCAAAGGCCTTTCTGGAGTCCAGGCAGACCACATCCACAGCCTCCCCACGTCCACCAGGCAGTCACCTGATCATAGAAGGAGATCAGTTTGGAGAGGCAGGACCTGCCCTTCCTAAATCCATGTTGGCTGGACCTGAGCCCTTGGCCATCCTTCAGGTGCTCAAGGCTCAAGGCTCAAGGTGCTACCCACAATCATAAATGGCTGCTTGATCTAACCCTAACGAAACATGTTCTCTTGCAGCCTGGAATGTTATCTTTTAAAGGTCTTCATTTCCACTGAAACTGTGCATCACAGAGCTGGGCCACTTGCAGTCTTCTGAGCGTTAAAAAGACTTAACCCCATGACCAAAAGGCTTGCCAAGTTTCAGATACTTGAGAGTATCCTCAGTTCTAAATGGCAGTGATGATTCAGCAGAACTAGCACTCAGATATGTACTTCCTAACCTGCTGTAGTTGTACTTGAGAGGCTTTTTTAATTGGTTAGATGAAAAAGAATAAATACTTATCTGTGTCCAGTTCTGGGCCCCTCAGTTTAAGAAGGACATGAAGACACTTGAAGGTGTCCACAGAAGGGCAACGAGACTGGGGAGAGGCCTTGAGCACAGCCCTGTGAGGAGAGGCTGAGGGAGCTGGGGTTGCTTAGCCTGCAGAAGAGGAGGCTCAGGGGTGACCTCATTGCTCTCTACAAGTACCTGAAAGGTGGTTGTAGCCAGGAAGGGGTTGGTCTCTTCTCCCAGACAACCAGCACCAGAACAAGAGGACACAGTCTCACGGTGCACCAGGGGAGGTTTAGGCTGGAGGTGAGGAGAAAGTTCTTCACTGAGCGAGTCGTTTGTCATTGGGATGTGCTGCCCAGGGAGGTGGTGGAGTCACCATCCCTGGAGGTGTTCAAGAGGGGATTGGATGTGGCACTTGGTGCCATGGTTTAGTAGTCATGAGGTGTTGGGTGACAGGTTGGACTCGATGACCTTTGAGGTCTCTTCCAACCTTAGTGATACTGTGATACTTAACTCTGGGTGGGTGGGGGGGGGGGTGGTAAACACCAAAACCAAACCATTTCTCCTCATGCTACTTCATCACCTGATATTGTGACATTAGAAATGATTAACTGATTGCTTTGGGGGTTGCAGTTAGTCCAGAAGAGCTTTTACAGCCAAAAGGGTCAGCTTTTCCTTAGATGTAAAATTTACTTCTGTCTGTGTCGTCTCAGAAGTGCAGCAAAGAGACTTCTTCATTTCATTTCCATTACAAGCTTGCTCAGCACATTAATAGTTGTGATAGTCACAGAAGTGCAAAATAAGAAGGTGTTTTCCCACGGCTGGTTGTGTCCTTGCATGACTGAGCACGAGCTCGGTGCAATGGCGTCACAGACCTGAAGAACAAAGTATTTATGCTGGCAGGAAAATAACTTCCAGTACTTCAGAACTATCACCTTTAAAGGCTCCTGCTTCAATGCCAGGGGATACATCTTCCCCAGCAACGTCAGTGTGAGCAGCTTTGCACCTCAGACGTCAAAACTGTAGAAATAGTTCATTGTTCAGTTCATGTTCCCAGGAGAGAGAGGTCCATCACCCATGGGTAGGCACATCCATTCAATGAAGGGAGGTCCATCACCCATGGGTCGGCACATCCATTCAATGAAGGGAGGTCCATCACCCATGGGTAGGCACATCCATTCCCAGTGTGGGCAGGCCCATCACCCATGGGAAGGAACATCCTTTCCCAGGAGAGGGAGGTCCATCACCCATGGGTAGGCACATCCATTCCCAGTGGGGGGAGGTCCATCACCCATGGGAAGGAACATCCTTTCCCAGGGGAGGGAGGTCCATCACCCATGGGAAGGAACATCCTTTCCCAGGAGAGGGAGGTCCATCACCCATGGGTAGGCACATCCATTCCCAGTGGGGGGAGGTCCATCACCCATGGGTAGGCACATCCCTTCCCAGGGGAGGGAGATCTATCACCCATGGGTAGGCACATCCATTCAATGAAGGGAGGTCCATCACCCATGGGTAGGCACATCCATTCCCAGTGGGGGGAGGTCCATCACCCATGGGCAGGCACATCCATTCCCAGTGGGGGGAGGTCCATCACCCATGGGTAGGCACATCCTCAGGAAGTGGTTTTGCCAAATGCCTAAGGTGTGCTCCAGGACCTCACCCCTGCTGAGACACAGGCAGTGCCTCTACCATCTGAACTGGACAGTGAGGGAACTGCTCCCTTCTTTTCTCTTTCCTCCCACTTCCCTCCCTCTTCCCTATCTTTTGTGTTCACAGCTGATTTCACAGAATCTCAGAATGTTAGGGGCTGGAAGGGACCTCCAAAGATCATCCTGCCAGAGCAGGATCTTGGCCTTTTATTGGAGGGGGGGGGAGGACCTTGCCTTGCAAATATATTCAAACCAGTTGTATATAAGCCACTGAAACCAGCAAACAGCATTGTTTCTTCAAGTTTCCAAGTCCATAATCCTTGACATATCACAGATTTCTGTCCAGCAGATTACTGTGAACATGGATTCAGTAATTGTTTCTATCTGAATAGCACCAGCAAGCAGGACTGGGTTAGGAAGTACAATTCATGTCAGCAAAAACAAATTTCCACATGTTTTAACAGGCTGGCACTGTGGGTTGTTTTGTTTTGTCTTTCACAGGGAATTCAGGCTACATGCTGTGGTGTTCCTGTGAGCCACCTTTCAGTGACAAAGCAGTGGGATCTCATGTGGGAATTCAGGAAATGTGAGATGCTGCTGGGCACACTCATAGAGAGAAATGTGATCAGAGGACAGCAATGTACTCTGTTAGGATGGTACACCACAGTGTGGGTCATTGCTGAGGGGCCCTGGGGCTGTTTCTTGGCTTGCTGTTAGATAGTAGGTCAGAAGTGCATCCACTGAGGATGGTCAACAGAAAGGTATCCTGCAGGGACAGTGATAGAATGGCTTAGGTTGGACGGGGCCTCAGGCATCATCTACTCCAAGGTCCCTGCCAAGGGCAGGGATGCCTCACAACTAGATTCAGCTGCTCAAGGCCTCATCCAGCCTGGCCTTCAACACCCCCAGGGAGGAGGCAGCCACAGCCTCCCTGGGCAGCCTATTCCAGAGTCTCACCACCCTCATACTGAAGAACTTCTTCCTAAGATCCAGTCTAAACCTACTCTCCCTCAGCTTTAAACCATTCCCCCCTTGTCCTGTCTCTAGACACCCCCATGAGAAGTCCCTCTGCAGCCTTCCTGTAGGATCCCTTCAGGTATTGAAAGGCAGCTATATAGTCCCCCTGGAGTCTTCTCTTCTCTAGGATAAACAACCCCAGCTGCCTCAGCCTATCCTCACAGCGGGGGTGCTTGGATTAGAGGATAAAGGATTTGTCAGACCCATGTGAGTCATCTTGTGTTTAGTCCACTGACTCATTCATGCTTTCCAGCATGACCTACCTTCGGTGTGTGCTTTAAGCACAGATGCTGAGACAGCAGTTCCCACTGCTGCAGCGTTTCTTGGCTCTGCATAAATCACAGCTTTGGACACACTGCTTGGTTTCTTTGCCTGTTTGTTTTTCCCCCTTGAACTTTGGAAACAAAACCTGCTACCATCCTGTGATAAATACTGAGGAGGAAAGTTAGACACTCAGGATAATCACAGGATCATTTTGCTTGGAAAAGGAACCCTAAGATCATCAAACCCAACCTCCAATGGCTGAATGAAAAGCTAGTCACACATGAAGGTCCTTGCATACAGCTGAGTTAGTTTTCCAGACAAAGATCTGTTCAAAATCAGCATATTCTAAACTGTTTTAAATGGTTCCTGCTGCTGTTCTAAATAAAATGTTTTGTTTTTTGCTTTCCACCAGTCTTCTAATGCTTTCTGGCAAGAACAGGACAGTGTTATCCTTTCCCTGTAGAGCTTTCCTTGATGCCTGAGTTTGAATGTGCCACGGGGTGAAATGTGTGACATGGCTTGGCTGAACTGGTTTCAAGTAAGGCATAAATCAGAGAATGGAAAAGGAAAGTGGAAAAGTGCATGTGGACTAAAGGAATAGGCATTCATGAGCCTTATGAGGAGTGGTTGGTCACTTGGTGTGTTCAGCTCAGAGAGGAGGAGGCTGAAGGGTGACCTCAGCACAGTCTACAGCTTCCTCGAGAGGGCGGGAGAAGTGCTGATCTCCTCTCCCTGGGGACCAGTGATGGGACATGAGGAAATGGAATGAAGCCACATCAGGGGAAGTTCACACTGATCATTAGGAAAAGGTTCTTCAATCAAAAAGAGAAGTTGGCCACTGAAGAAGGGTAGTTGGGTACTGACAAAGGGTCAGCAGGCAAGTGATCATGGCACCAAGCCTGTCAGGGCTCAAGGAGCAGCTGGACAACACTCTTACTCCTATGGTTTAGTTTTAGGTAGACCTGAGTGAAACAGGGAGTTGTACTCCATGATCCTTATGGGTCCCTTCCAAGGTGTGATACTCAATGATTCTAGGAAATTAACCCCCTCACTGTAATCTGCAGGCTGGAATTAGGAGCTTCCTGTTGAAGTTGACAATATAAACTGATTTACTTTGCGTTTATACAACTGGAAGAGGAAAACCATATTCTGAGACTAAAATATGTGGGTGCTTATATCACTGAGATGAATTTCACAGCTTAGGGGGTAGCATTAAAACTGAAGGGACACCATATTGCTGACATACAATCACCTTTCTTTCATAGAATCATAGAATGCTCCAGGCTGGTACGGACCTCCAAAGGTCATCCAGGCCAACCTCCCTGCAGTCAGCAGGGAGGTCCCCAACTAGACCAGGCTGCCCAGGGCCTCGTCCAGCCTCACCTTGAATATCTCCAGGGATGGGATCACAACCACCTCCCTGGGCAACCTGTTCCAGAGTTCCACCTCCCTCATAGTGATGAACTTCGTCCTGATACCCAGTCTAAATCTGCCCTTCTCTAGTCTGAAGCCATTGCCCATTGTCCTGTCACTGCAGACCCTTGTTAACAGTCTCTCTGCAGCCTTCTTGTAGCCCCCTTCAGGTACTGCCAGGCTGCTGTTTGGCCTCCCTGAAGCCTCCTCTTCTCCAGGCTGAACACCCCCAGCTCCCTCAACCTGTCCTTGTAGCAGAGCTGCTCCAACCCCCTGATCATTTCCGTGGCACTCCTCTGGCTCCACTCCATCAGGTCCAGGTCCTTCCTGTACTGAGGGCTCCAGAGCTGGATGCAGTACTCCAGGTGAGGTCTCACCAGAGCAGAGCAGAGTGGCAGAATCACCTCTCTCCATCTGCTGGCAACGCTGCTTTTGATGCAGCCCAGGATGTGATTTGTGCTGCAAGCTCACACTGCCTGCTCCTGTCCAGCTTCTCCCCCACCAGCACCCCCAAGTCCTATGCAACAAAGTTGGGCAACAAAGTTGGTGAGAGGTTTGGAACACAAGCCCTATGAGGAGAGGCTGAGGGAGCTGGGGGTCTTTAGCCTGGAGAAAGAGACTCAGGGGTGACCTTATTGCTCTCTACAACTACTTGAAGGGAGATTGTAGACAGGCAGAGGTTGGTCTCTTCTCCCAGGCAACCAGCACCAGAACAAGAGGACACAGTCTCAATGTGTGCCAGGGGAAGTTTAGGCTGGAGGTTAGGAAGAAGTTCTTCATAGAAAGAGAATGCAATAGAATAGAATAGAATAGAATAGAATAGAATAGAATAGAATAGAATAGAATAGAATAGAATAGAATAGAAAAAAACAGGTTGGAAGAGACCTTTAAGGTCATCACGGCCAACACCATCCAATCAACTAAACCATGGCACCAAGCACCAGAACAAGAGGACACCATCTCAAGCTGTGCCAGGGGAGGTTTAGGCTGCCTTTTAGGAAGAAGTTCTTCACAGAAAGAGAGATTGGCCATTGGATTGTGCTCCCCAGGGAGATGGTGGAGTCACCATCCCTGGAGGTGTTTAAGAAGAGACTGGATGGGGTGCTTGGTGCCATGGTTTGGTTGATTAGATGGTGTTGGGTGATGATCTCAAAGGTCTTTTCCAACCTGGTTAAGTCTAATTCTAATTCTAATTCTAATTCTAATTCTAATTCTAATTCTAATAATATTGTAAACACTGTATGTATATGTGTACATATTCATTGCATTCCATTGTAGAGTGTAGTTTTGCTTTGCAGATACAGCTTCCATTTGCTTCCCCAACTGAGTTAGCTGAGTTTTTGTTAATGCAGGTGGGCTAAACCATCGCAGCCTTCCTGGCCACAAGAGCACATTGCTGGCTCATGGTCTACCTTCCATCCACCAGGACCCCCAGCTCCTTTTCCCCTTCACTGCTCTCCAGCAGGTCAGTCCCCAGCTTATACTGGTGCATGGAGTTGTTCCTTCCCAGGTGCAAGACTCTACCCTTACCCTTGTTGAACCTCACCAAGTTTCTCCCTGCCCAGCTCTCCAGCTTGTCCAGGTCTCACTGAATGGCAGCACAACCACTGACAAGCACAAACCACTGGCAGCACAAACACTGAACCCTCCTGTGTGTCAGCCACTCCTCGCAGTGATGGTGAAACAGAAGGCAGAGCTGAGAGTGGAAAGAAACATTTGCAGCTTAGTTTTGCAAGCCACAAGTGGAGTATTTTGTTCAGCTCCACCCATGAGATTCCATTTTCCACTCCATTACATGTGAGAGTACTTTTCAAACGTCAAAATAATTTGAGGGACCTATTTTTCACTTTTAAAACTTCCCCCCCCAGTATTAAATTGACTTGGTGACAGAGTAGGGCATGTTTTCACTCTACAGGTTAGATGTCACATGCCAGTGAACTGTAGCAATGGGTTGGGCCAGCTGGAAAACAAGCTGCTCAACAACCATGTAATTTGTCTTGGCACTGGTGAGGCCACACCTCGAATACTGGGTTCAGTTTGGGGCCCCTCACTACAGAAAGGACACTGAGGTGCTGGAGCAGGTCCAGAGAAGAGTAACCAAGCTGGTGAAGGGTCTGGAACACAACTCTCATGAGGAACAGCTGAAGGGGCTGGGGTTGCTCCTCAGAGGCGGAGACTGAAGGGGGACTTCATGGTCCTCCACAGCTCCCTCAGAGGAGGCTGGAGAGAGGTGAAGGTAGGCAGCTTCCCACATGCAGCAAAAGACAGGACAAGAGGGAAGAGGCTCAAGGTGTGCCAAGGATGGTTCAGGTTGGATATTAGGAAAACAAATTCCTCACAAAAATAGTTCTCAGCCATTGGAACAGGCTGCCAAGGGAGGTGGTGGAGTCTCCATTCCTGGAGGTGCTTAAAAGCTGTGCGGATGAGGTGCTGAGCGACATGGTTTAGGGGCAGCAGCTTATCAGAGGTGGTGAGATTGTGAGCTCTGGGTGAGTGCTTGGACTTGATGATCCCAAAGATCTCTTCCAACCCCAACATCTCTTTGAGTCTATGATTCACCTGGCTTCTGGTACTATGGGTTGGTTGGTGGGTTGTTCGGTTGGTTGTTTCAGAGCAGTGACCCTGAGAGGAAGCAATCTCCATTCTGGAGGTGGCAAAGTGACAAATGGTGTAATGCTGTGAAAGGCTTCTGTTAACAGCATTTCTGTGTAACTTGACTCCAGGGGAGAAAACACACCATGTGCTTTCCCTTTTCTGTGACCCCATACAGAAGCCATTCACAGACTTGGAAGAAGGATGCGTTCCCGCGTTGAGTCAAGATGTGGCTCCCTGCCACTTGTCTTCGTGGAAAGGGCTGAGAGGAAGTACTTAGCTCTGTGAGTCTCTCTCTTTGATATTAGAACAAGCCCTATTAAAGAAAAGAGCATCCTCTCTGTAGAGCAGGGCTTCATGTCCCCCGTGGTGACCTGATCTGATCACACAGAGGCACTGACACGGGGCTTAAGTGATTTCATGTTTAATTGATGTGGTGAGACGTGAAGCACCAGAGTTAACTCTTGAGGGCATGTGGGCATTTCAAACCCAGATAGGAAAAGTTTTAAGTTACTGCCCTGGCCAAAATTCAGAGCTTGGCTCATTTTCTTCTTCTGGTGCTCATCTGCTGGAGCACTGCTCCACCTTAGCTGGTAAACTAAAATGTTCCAGCTGAGCAGACTCCAAGTTATAGCAAAGGGCTTGCATCGCATTGATGGGTTTAGTTGATCTAAGGCTGCTTACATAGGATGGTGAGACACTGGAACAGGTTGCCCAGAGAAGTTGTGGAGGCTCCAATCCTGGAGGTGCTGAAGGCCAGGCTGGATAAGGCCTTGAGCAACATGATCTAGAGGGAGCTGTACCTGTCCATGGCAGTGTGTTGGAACTAGGTGCCCTTTAAGTCCCTTCCAGCCTAAACCATTCTCTGATTCTATATGCTTTTGGTGCAAGAGCCAGAACTGACCATTAAGCTGATCTGGCCTGACAACTTGTAAAGTGTAGTTTAGAGAACACAGAACACTTCCCCTTCAAACCTAACACCTTTTATTTAAATTACAAACAAGTCTCCTCAGAGAGACAACCAACTTTGTTGAAAGACTTCAAACCAAAGACAAATCCATCCCTTCTCTGTTCCGTTTGACAACATTGTTAAAAACCAAGCTCCTAACCTCCTGGTGGGGTTTTGTTTAGGGGATTGAGTCAGTCATCAGCAAATCTGACACCAAGCTGGGGGCAGGAGTTGATCTGTTAGAGGGTGGGAGAGCTCTGCAGAGGGACCTTGACAGGCTGGACAGATGGGCAGAGTCCAACAGGATGGCATTCAACAAGTCCAAGTGCCAGGTGCTGCACTTTGGCCACAACAACCCCATGCAGAGCTACAGGCTGGGGTCAGAGTGGCTGGAGAGCTGCCAAACAGAGAGGGACCTGGGGGTGCTGATTGACAGCCACTTACACATGAGCCAGCAGTGTGCCCAGGTGGCCAAGAAGGCCAATGGCATCCTGGCCTGTAGCAGGAATAGTGTGGCCAGCTGGAGCAGGGAAGTCATTGTGCCCTGTACTCAGCACTGGTTAGGCCACACCTTGAGTCCTGTGTCCAGTTCTGGGCCCCTCAGTTTAAGAAGGACATTGAGACACTTAAACGTGTCCAGAGAAGGGCAACAAGGCTGGGGAGAAGTCTGGAGTGCAGCCCTGTGAGGAGAGGCTGAGGGAGCTGGGGTTGCTTAGCCTGTAGAAGAGGAGGCTCAGGGGAGACCTTGATGTCTACAGCTACCTGAAAGGTGGTTGTAGACAGGTGGGGGTTGGTCTCTTCACCCAGGCAACCAGGATCAGAACAAGAGGACACAGTCTCAAGCTGTGCCAGGGGAAGTTCAGGCTCGAGATGAGGAGAAAGTTCTTCCCAGAGAGAGTTGTTAGCCATTGGAAGGTGCTGCCCAGGGAGGTGGTGGAGTCACCATCCCTGGAGGTGTTTAGGAAGAGACTGGATGGGGTGCTTGGTGCCATGGTTTAGTTGATTGGGTGGTGTTGGGTGACAGGTTGGATTTGATGATCTTTGAAGCCTCTTCCAACCTTGGTGATTCTGTGATTCTTCATTTTACTGCTATTACTATTGATAACACATCCACCTGAAAGACAGTTCAAACCTGAGGTCTCACACCTCTTTCTCAGGCTGACCAAAGGCTCTGGAAAACAAACCAACAAGGTCTCCAATGGGCAACTCCTCCTCAGTGAAGTTTGCAGCAGAGGTTTCTCAAGTCTAAACTTCATATAGAGGCCAAAAAGCTCAATGACATAAAAATAGCCTCTAAACCCATAACCAAATCCTATGCCACTTGTGTCTTGTGTGAATACCATTTTCAGGCTAAATTGTAAAACAGAAATACAGTAACAATCAACTAATTATTTAATTGATTTATTTTTTTTGGTAGGATAGAGCAGAGAAAGCAATAAAAAAAAATCATAAATTGAACAAACAATATCTTGGGAGTGCTGGCAGGCAGAAAGCTAACAACGAGCCAGCAATGCGCCCTTGTGGCCAAGAAAGCCAAAGGTCTCCCAGGCTGCATGTAAGAGTGTGGACAGCAGGTTAAGGGAGGCTCTCCTTCCCCCCTGCTATGCCCCACTGAGGCCACAGCTGGGGTACTGTGTCCAGTTTTGGGTTTCCCAGTTCAAGAGAGATGGGGAACTGCTGGAGAGAGGCTGGTGGAGGACACAGAGATACAGAGGGGACTGGAGCGTCTCTGTGAAGAGGGAGAATTGAGAGGCCTGGGGATGTTTAGTCTGGAGAAGAAGAGAATGGGGGGAGTAGGAGAGGGAGGGGTGCCTTCCTGATGCTAATCAATAGTGGAAGGGTGGGGGGCAAGTGGACTTTTTGCAGTGGAGCCCAGTGACAGGACAAGGGGCAATGGGAACAAACCGGAACTCAGGAGGTTCAGTCTGAACATGAGGAAATACTTCTTTGATGTGAGGGTGCTGGAGCCCTTGAGCAGGCTGCCCAGAAAAGTTGTGGAGTCTCCATCTTTGGAGGAATTCCAAACCCACCTGGACATTGTGATCCTGAGCAACTTGCTGTGAGTGTCCCTGCTTTAGCAAGGTATTTGGACTGGATGATCTCCAGAGCTCCCTTCCAACCCACATTGTGCTGGGATTCTGGGATTCTTTCTGTTACAGAAAGACTTCCTGAAGCTTTCTCTGGGGTTGCTTAGCCTGGGGAAGAGGAGGCTCAGGGGAGATCTTATTGCTCTCTACAACTACCTGAAGGGAGGTTGTAGCCAGGTGGGGGTTGGTCTCTTCTCCCAGGCAACCAGCACCAGAACAAGAGGACACAGTCTCAAGCTGTGCCAGGGGCAGTTTAGGCTGGATGCTAGGAAGAGTTCTTCATAGAAAGAGAAACTGACCATTGGAATTTGCTGCCCCAGGAGGTGGTGGAGTCACCATCACTGGAGGTGTTTAGGAAGAGACTGGGTGAGGCACTTGGTGCCATGGTTTAGTTGATTAGATAGTGTTGGGTGATAGGTTGGACTTGATGTTCTCAAAGGTCTTTTCCAACCTGGTTTATTCTATTCTATTCCATTCTATTCCATTCTATTCCATTCTATTCTATTCTATTCTATTCTATTCTATTCTATTCTATTCTATTCTATTCTATTCTATTCTATTCTATTCTATTCTATTCTATTCCATTCCATTCCATTCCATTCTATTCTATTCTATTCTGTTCTTCTCCAGGCTGACCAACCCCAACTCCCTCAGCCTGTCATTACAGCAGAGGTGCTCCAGCCACGCCTAGACAAACTAAAACTAAAATCAAGGCGAGGGCTGCTCTTTGTATAATCACCATCTGAAGGAGCAGACAGTGATGGGGGAAGGTGGGCCCTTAGAAAATCATGGGGGGTGTATTCACGCAGAGCCCAGCAGTTGCCCTTACGCAGCGAGCTGCGTTGCGCTGAGCTTGGGCAGACACACAGGGAGCGAGCGCCACCTCCTGCCCATTCCAGCTCACTGCACAGAGGCATCTTGGCTTTGTGAGGATTTTCGGGTTTTGAAGATCACAGGATGTTAGGGGTTGGAAGGGACCTCTGGAGAGCATGGAGTCCAACCCCTCCCAGCCCCACCATAGCAGGACATACAGGTCACATAGGAACACATCCGGATGGGTCTTGAAAGTCTCCAGAGAAGGAGACTCCACAATCCCTCAGAAATACAGAAATACAGAATTAACCAGGTTGGAAAAGACCTTTGAGAACATCAAGTCCAACCTATCATCCAACACCATCTAATCAACTAAACCATGGCACCAAGTGCCTCATCCAGTCTCTTCCTAAACACATCCAGGGATGGTGACTCCACCACCTCCCTGGGCAGCACATTCCAATGGGCAATCTCTCTTTCTATGAAGAATTTCTTCCTAACATCCAGCCTACACCTCCCTTGGCACAAGTGGAGACTGTGTCCTCTTGTTCTGGTGCTGGTTGCCTGGGAGAAGAGACCAACCCCCACCTGGCTACCACCTCCATTCAGGTAGTTGTAGAGAGCAAGAAGGTCTCCCCTGAGCCTCCCCTTCTTCAGGCTAAGCAACCCCAGCTCCCTCAGCCTCTCCTCACAGGGCTGTGCTCCAGACCCCTCCCCAGCCTCCTTGCCCTTCTCTGGACACCTTCCAGCAACTCAACATTTTTCCTAAACTGAGGGGCCCAGAACTGGACACAGGACTCAAGGTGTGGCCTAACCAATGCAGTGTACAGGGGCAGAATGACCTCCCTGCTCCTGCTGGCCACACTCTCCTGATCCAGGCCAGGATGCCAATGACCTGGTCACACTGCAGGCTCATGTTCAGCCTACTATCAACCAGTCCCCCCAGGTCCCTCACCACCTGGCTGCTCTCCAGACACTCTGACCCCAGCCTGTAGCTCTGCATGGGGTTGTTGTGGCCAATGTGTAGAACCCTGCACTTGGATGTGTTCAATCTCCTGCCCTTGGACTCTGCCCATCTGTCCAGCCTGGCAAGGTCCCTCTGCAGAGCTCTCCCACCCTCTAACAGATCAGCTCCTGCCCCCAGCTTGGTGTCATCTGCAAACTTACTGATGATGGACTCAATGCCCTCATCCAGATCATCAGTAAAGATACTGAACTGGGTGGGTCCCAGCACTGATCCCTGGGGCACACCACTGGTGCCTGGCTGCCAGCTGGCTGTGGCACCATTCACCACCACTCTCTGGGCTCAGCCTCCAGCCAGTTCCTCACCCAGCTCAGAGTGCTGCTGTCCAAGCCACCAGCTGACATCTTAACCAGGAGTTTACTGTGGGGGACAGTGTCAAAGGCCTTGCTGAAGTCCAGGCAGACTACATCCACAGCCTGCCCCACATCCACCAGGCAGTCACCTGGGCATAGATCAGGCTGGTGAGGCAGGACCTGCCCTTCCTAAATCCATGCTGGCTGGGCCTGATCCCTTGGCCATCCTGTAAGTGCTGTGTGATTACACTCAAGATGACCTGTTCCATAATCTTGCCTGGCACTAAGGTCAGGCTGACAGGTCTGGAATTCTCTGGTTCCTCCATCTGGCCCTTCTTGTGGATGGGCATCATGATGGCAGCTTCCAGTCTTCTGGGACCTCTCCAGTGAGCTAGGACTGTTGAAAAATGATGGAGAGCAGCTTGGTGAGCTCATCTGCCAGCTCTCTCAGCAAAAGCATCCTAGGCTGCATTGAAAAAAGCGTGGCCATCAGTTGGAGAGAGGTGATTCTGCTACTTTGCTCTGCTGAGAGCTCACCTGGAGTCCTGTGTCCAGCTCTGGTGCCCTCCACACAAGAAGGACAAGGACCTAATGGAAAGGGTCCAGAGGAGGGCCACAAAGGTGCTGCAAAGACAGGGGGAGGGAGCTGGGGTTGTTCAGCCTAGGAAAGAGAAGATTCTAGGGAGAGCTAATAGCAGCCTTCCAGTACCTGAAGGGGTTAAACAAAAAGGCTGCAGAGGGACTGTTTCCAAATGCCTGCAGTGATAGGATGAGGGGAGTCTTCTGAAATTAGAGAAGAAACTGGTTTAGTTTGGACATTAGGAGGAAGTTCTTTCCCATGAGGTTGGTAGAACACTGGCACAGGTTGCCCAGTGAGATCCCTGGAGATATTCAAGGCCAGGCTCAACAGGGCTCTGGGCAACCTGATCTAATGGAGTATGTCCCTGCTGACTGCAAGGGGTTGGACTGGATGACCTTTGGAGGTGCCTTCCAACCCAAACCCTTCTCTGATTCATGTCTGTTGCCTTTTTATCTTCCTCCATAATACACCATTAGAGTGAGGCTCCTGGGTGAGATCCCTGTAGCAAGTGAGAGTGCCTCTTAAGACAGGGTGCTGCAACATGTCTCGTGCAAATGACACACAGGCTGAGCTGATGGGAAGCAGCTCTGAGGAGGACCTGGGAGTGCTGGTGGGCAACATGTTCACCAAGAACCACCAAGGCCCCAGGAAGGCCAATGGTCTCCTGGGCTGCATTCAGAAGAGTGTGGTCAGCAGGTGTGGTTTTGTGAGATCACATCTGGAGTGTTGTGTCCAGTTCTGAGCTCTCTAGTTCAAAGGATGTGTCAAAGATTTCCTGTAATACTCTTAAAAGAGGGTGGAATAAACAAAAGACTCCAGAGATAGAATGTTAGATACTTGAGACTAAGGATGGACTAGAATGGAGTAGAAAATGTGATGCCAGTGATAGCACTTCATTCTGCTTCCCACCACATAGCCTTCCAGTGCAGACCCTATCACTCATGATGTTGTGTTGCCACAGAACAGTGTGGCCAGCAGGAGCAGAGAAGTCATTGTGCCCTGTACTCAGCACTGGTTAGGCCACACCTTGAGTCCTGTGTCCAGTTCTGGGCCCCTCAGTTTAAGAAAGATGTTGAGATGCTGGAAGGTGTCCAGAGAAGGGCAACAAAGCTGGGGAGGGGTCTGGAGCACAGCCCTGTGAGGAGATGCTGAGGGAGCTGCGGTTGCTTAGCCTGAAGAAGAGGAGGCTCAGGGGAGACCTTCTTGCTCTCTACAACTACCTGAATGGAGGTGGTAGCCAGGTGGGGGTTGGTCTCTTCTCCCAGGCAACCAGCACCAGAACAAGAGGACACAAGATGACACAGTCTCAAGCTGCACCAGGGGAGGTTTAGGCTGGAGGTTAGGAAGAAGTTCTTCATAGAAAGAGAGATTGGCCATTGGGATGTGCTGCCCAGGGAGGTGGTGGAGTCACCATACCTGGAGGTGTTTAGGAGGAGACTGGATGAGGTGCTTGGTGCCATGGTTTAGTCAATCAGATGATGTTGGGTGATAGGTTGGAAACGATGATCTCAAAGGTCTTTTCCAACCTGGTTAATTCTATTCTATTCTATTCTATTCTATTCTATTCTATTCTATTCTATTCTATTCTATTCTATTCTATTCTATTCTATTCTATTCTATCATATCCTGTTCTATTTCTAGTCTAGTCTAGTCTACCTTGCTTTGGGCTAGTAGAATTGTCTGGGAGGTTGCCTGGGGAGGTGGAAGAAGCCTCTTCCCTGGAGGTTTTTAAGGCCAGGCTGGACATGGCTCTGAGCAAGCTGATTTAGTGTAAGGTGTCTCTGCCCCATGGCAGGGGGGGGTGGAACTAGATGATCCTTGAGGTCCCTTCCAGCCCTGACAATTCTGTGATTCTGTGAGATTCATCAAGGTGCAGACAGCTGAATGCATCTACTAATGATTCATCCACTAATGAATCATCCATTAATGATTAGAGGGAGGTTTTCCTGTGGATTTGTTATGCTTGACAGCACTTCTGAACTGTGAGTGCTTTCAGCCTCATCCTTTGAGGCTCACTTCCCTACTACAGGGCACTCACACTGACTTGATATTGGAAGGACAGACTTAAATCATTTTAGGCTGAACAAAGCTTTACAATGAACTTGTCTGAAACAGGGACAGCAAGAATGGAACATCCTTAAGTCCAGTGGAGGGGATGACCTCAAAGGCTAAAGTAATCTTAAACAAGACACAGTAGCTACGAGCTGTATCTAAAGACAGGTTTTGTCTGTAGTGGATTCTTCTATCTGTAGATAACCCCTCATCCTGTTTTCTTGGCAGAATCCACAGCCAGATTTGGACAGAGATCAAACCATTCAGGTGTCTGCTACATAACCTGTGGCGATTCTAAGACTAAGAGACACAGCCCTAGGAAAATATAAACATAGATATAAATATAGATATAAATATAAATATAGATATAAATATAAATATAAATATAAATATAAATATAAATATAAATATAAATATAAATATAAATATAAATATAAATATAAATATAAATATAAATACTGCCTTAGAATAATTAATTAGGTAATAGAACAATGAATGAGGTAACTGGGAGCTTCTCCTCCCCTTCTACTGTGCCCTGGTGAAGCCTCACTTGGAACACAGCAATCAGTTCTGGGCTCCCCAGTTCAAGAAGGAATTACTGAAGACAGTGCAGCAGAGAGCAGCTAAGATGATGAGGAACCTCCATGAGGAGCACTGAGAGAGCTGGGGCTGTTTAACCTGGAGAGGAGCAGACTGAGAGGAGATTTCAATGTTCATCAATACCTAAGGGGCAGAGTGCAAGAGAATGGGCCCAGACTCTTCTCAGTGGTGCCTAGTGACAGGACAAGGGACAACAGGCACAAAGTTAACTTAGGAGGTTCCACAGAAACATAAGGAAAAGATTAGTCCCTTTGAGGGTGATAGAGCACTGGAGCAGGCTGCCCAGAGAGGCTGTGGAGTCTCCATCTCTGTAGGCATTCAGAACCCACCTGGATGTGTTGCGGTGTGATTTATTCCCAGTGACCCTGCTGTAGCAGAGGGGTTGGACCAGGTAATCTTCAGAGGTCCCTTCCAAGCCCCCACCACTCTGTGATTCTGTGGTTGATGATAGAGCATGTGCAGAAAGACTTCTGTAATGTAAGGCCACACAATCATGCACCAATTCGTTGTTACTTGCACTGTACCTGACCCGTGGCTGCTTGAGCTAAGGGTGTGCCAGCCTTGTGCAGCTACCACCCAGCAGCCTTTATCTAACCAGAACTGGAAGCAAATAAATATCTCGACTGTTTGATTGATTTAACTTTTGCATGCTCAGTAATGTAGTCCTCTTTTGGGGGCGGGGGGGAGGCAGAGACCTGCTCATCCGAACCCTCCCAAGCCACACGAACACCATCAAGCTTAGCTGACAGCATGCGTGCGTCCTGCTTTGCCTTGAAAAACACAACAAAACAAAACACAACGAAACAAAACACAACAAAACAAAACACAACAAAACACACCACCTTTCAGGCTTTTAAAAACCCAAGACGTCACCCACAGAAGAAAGGACGACACAGGGTTTTGCGAGGGCAAAAGGGAGGAGCGGTCAGAACAATGCCTTTGCTCCTCCCTCACCCTGGGAGACGCAAAGAGCTGGTCGCAGGCTTCCCGACCCTGTGCATGCGCAAACGTGAGGTGGTTTGGTGCCTTTTCGCCTTTTTTGGGGAGGTTGGTTTTGTTTGATTGGTTTGGTTTATGTCGTTTTTTGGTGTGTTGGGTTTTTTTTCCAGCTAAGGGCAGACGAATGTTGACTCCACTTTCGGTTTCCTTTCTCCCGACGGCTTCAAGTTTCACTTTCCTGCCTGCGACGGCTTCCCTTTGCCCGGCCTCCGGGTGCTAAGGCAGGGGGTGGGCTTGGAGTTCTCGCTGCCTGGCAGGCAAACCGGCGCCGGGAACCGGGGAACCGGTGCGAAGCGGGGCTCGCCATGACCGCGGAGGAGAAGAGGAGCCTGCAGTGCTACAGGCGGTACATCGAGAAGAGCCTGAATCCCGTCTACATCCTGAGCAACATGACGGACTGGCTGTCGGATGGTGAGGGGAAGGTGGCACCTCCCCATCGCCCCCACCCCAGCCCCGGGCTTCCCCCCCGCTGCCCTGCGGGGACGGGTGGATGGGGAAGGCACATCTGGACCGTTCTCTCACTCTTTTTTTCGGGTGTGTTGCTAGAGGTGAAGGAGAGAGTCCGGAAGGAGGAGGAGAAGGGAGTGACAGCTGCTGCTGCGATGTTCCTGGATGTCATCTTGGAGCTGGAGGAGGAGCGATGGCTCCGGGGCTTCATAGACGCCCTGGTCGCAGCAGGTCGGTTCCCGCTCCTTGCAAGTGCGATTTCCTCTGCTTCTCCTGTGGGGACAGGCAGAGAGAGCTGGGGTTGTTCAGCCTGGAGAAAGGGAGGCCTTTTCGTGCCCTTTCAGTGCTTAAAGGGGCTGATGAGAAAGCTGGGGACAGACTTCCGGGCAGGGTCTGTTGTGACAGGACGAGGGGTGATGGTTTAAACTGAAAGAGGAGAGATTTAGCCTAGTGATCAGGAGGACATTTTTTTTACAGTGAGAATGGTCAGACACTGGCTCAGGTAGCCCGGAGAGGTGGTGGATGCCCCATCCCTGGCAGTATTCCAGGTCAGGTTGGGTGAGGCTCTGAGCGACCTGCTGTAGTTAAAGAAGTCCCAGCTCACTGCAGGGGGCTTGAACTGGGCGTCTTTAAAGCTCCTTTTCAGTTCAAGTCATTCTAGGATTCCTTTTTCCTGCCACAGCCACTGCCTTGTGTTCAGCTTTCCAGACCAGCAAGGAGTGTTGCTCTGTCATCCCTGGGCTTCTGCTGTTGAATCTGGTTACACCAGATGAGCAGGGAAAAGCAGGTTGACAGGGGTGGGAAATGAAACTCTTTGGAGGTGCGAGGAAACCCCCACCTGAGAAGCAGCAAGGACACACTTGATCATGGAGAAATCCAACAGAAGAGGAAGGGTTGCAGAGTAAAGCTTCCCTGAGGGGAGGCTTGGTCTCTCCGGGAGCATTTAAAGAAGAAACATAGGAGCTATTGTTCTCGCCAAACGTAGTTTAAGGAAGTTAAATTCTCTGAAAGAGAAAGCTAAGTGAGTTTCAGGATGTCAAGGGGTGAGGGAGGGGGGTTAACTGTTAGCACGGGTTAGGTTCATTCAAAGACAGGGTCTTAAATTACAAACTGGGCTTTTCAAAGTTATTCAGAGGTCTTAAAAGTCAGTTTTAAAAGATAATAATAGAGGTTTTCAAGAAGTAAGCAACCAGTGAGGTAATTGTTCCTCAGTAGCTATGACTGCTTAGTGTGTGAGGTCCTAATGCAATTCCCTTTGCAAAATGTGGCTGGCAGAAGAGGTTGTGGAGGTGTAACACCAGCAGGATTTCATCTACACCTGTAGGCTCCATCACAGGTTCTTGTTGGAGGTTTATGAGGTATCTCAGCCCCTAAAATCTCATGCCATCAGCTGCTTTAGTTTTCATTTACTTACTGTTAACTATGGACAGCTACAGTGTGTGTCAGTGAGCAGCTACTACAACCCACACTGCCCTTGAAGCAGATGCTAAGTCCAGAGCAACTTCTTATCAGCCTGTGACAGGCATCATTTCTGAACTGCAGGAATATCTTCTTTGAGCAGGTTGATGGCATTCAGTTTGCTGTGTCTTCAGCAGGAGACTGGGCAGGTTCACCTCTAAAGGTCCCTTCCAGCTCAAACTACTCTAGGATTCCTTTTCCCTGCCAGAGCCGCAGCCACTGCCTGTGTTCAGCTTTCCAGACCAGCATGGGGGGTTGCTCTCCCATCCCTGGGCTTCTGCTAGTGCTATCCCTGAGCCAGAGACTGGAATTTGGCAATACCACTGCACTTGGCACACATTCAGGGAGAGGTGATGACTAGATTAAAGGCATTGTGGGGGTAGATATCCACATCACTTTCCTGCTCCTCCAAAAGAAAAGAGGAAGTTAGTCAAAATCCTCTGTTTTCCCACAGTCCCTGTGAGACCCTGACCTGCTTCTTTCCTTTAAAGTCCTCTAAAAACAATCCCCTGCCACTGCCTGTTCCAGGACAGTATTTTCAGCAGTCTAGGCTGCAGATGTCTGTGTTGCTTTCAGTCAGGGACTGACCTGAACCCAACATGATAAGGATGGGGTTTTTTTAGGTGTGGGGGGGAGCTAAGGACAAGACAAAAAGGTAATTGGATGGCAAATAAAAGCAAATGAGACCAAAGAAGTTTGTGATTCAGTGTCCTGTGCTCTGGGAAATCCTGTGGAAGGGTGTCATGGGCTTCAAGGACCCAAGGATTGTGTGAATGAAAGGAAGGAGGTGGTTGTGTTTGGTTGGGTGATGTGAGCTGTGGCATTACAAAGCTCTTACTCTGCTTGGCAGGTGCTGCTGCTGCTCTTTTAGCATGGTGTTTTTCATGTCACACATAAAGAAGCTTTAAAGGAAAGCACTCCAGATCTACCAAAAAAAACACACTACCACCAAAACCCCAACAAAAAACACACACACACACAACCCCCCCCCCCAAAAAAAACCTGTTTGTGGTTCACCCAGGATTTTGTCTGTTACAGGCCAAAAAGAAAGTTAATTTCTCTACTGTGGCTGAGAGAGAGGTTTCTTCAGCTTGCCCCTGGTGGATCCTGTAGTAATGTGTGGCAGGTTTAGGCTATGCCTTTAAAACTTAGCTGCAGGTTTAGAGCAGAAAGGTAGAAAAATATCAGTAAATCACTACTGGGTGTAAAAAGGAAAACAAAGGATTGTTCTGATGAAATTCATTGGGCAAAATTCCTGGGATAAGAGCAGGGAGCTGGGGTTGCTTAGCCTGGAGAAGAGGAGGCTCAGGGGAGACCTTGCTCTCTACAACTACCTGAAGGGAGGTTGTAGCCAGGTGGGGGTTGGTCTCTTCTCCCAGGCAACCAGCACCAGAACAAGAGGACACAGTCTCAAGCTGTGCCAGGGGAGGTTTAGGCTGGATGTTAGGAAGAATTTCTCCACAGAGAGTGATTGCCCATTGGAATGTGCTGCCCAGGGAGGTGGTGGAGTCACCATCACTGGAGGTGTTTAGGAGGAGACTTGATGGGGTGCTTGGTTGCATGGTTTAGTTGATTAGATGGTGCTGGATGATAGGTTGGATGTGATGATCTTGAAGGTCTCTTCCAACCTGGTCTATTCTATTCTATTCTATTCTATTCTATTCTATTCTATTCTATTCTATTCTATTCTATCCTAACAACTCTTCACATTTCACTTCCATTCCCATTCCCATTCCTCTCCTCTCCTCTCCTCTCCTCTCCTCTCCTCTCCTCTCCTCTCCTCTCCTCTCCTCTCCTCTCCTCTCCTCTCCTCTCCTTTCCGAACCGAACCGAACCTCTCCTCTCCGAACCGAACCTCTCCTCTCCGAACCTCTCCAAACCTTTCCCCTCCCCTCCCCTCCCCTCTTCTCTCCTCTCCTCTGCTCTCCTCTCCTCTGCTCTTTTCCTCTCCGAACCGAACCTCTCCTCTCCAAACCTCTCCGAACCAAACCTCTCCAAACCTCTCCAGTCTCCTCGAGTCTCCTCTCCTCTCCTCGAGTCTCCTCGAGTTGAGTCGAGTCTCCATCAGTCTCCCTTTCTCTTCTCTTCTCCTTCTGTTCTCTTCTCCTTCTCCTTTGCCCAGGAGATAACAATGCTTCTGGCTGACCTTCAGGTAAGAGCTAACACGGCTTTCTCTCAACTCCTCTTTTCCTCTGATACAAGGTGGGAGGGGGAGGCTTGGGGGGAGGCAGTGGAGCAGCTTCCCTGGTCTTTTAGACCAGAGGGGTTTCTGTCTTATTTGCTAATTGTTAATACCTATGTAATATTGTAAATCCTCTATGTTTTGTGCATATTCATTGCAGAGTGTAGCTCTTGCTTGTAAATACAGCTTCATGTGCTTCTAACTGAGCTGGTCTGGCTGAGTTAATGCTGGGGTCAGGGGGGAAACTTCAACCCACCACATGATGCTGTGTCTCTCTTTGTGCAAGGTTACACTGGGCTGGCAGAAGCCATTGAAAACTGGGACTTCAGCAAACTGGAAAAACTGGAGCTGCACAGGGAGCTGCTGAAGAGGATAGAAGCCACAATGCTGGAAGTCGACCCAGTGATGGTCATGCCTTACATAAACACATGCTTGATAGAAAGGGAGTGTGATGAGATCCTGCAGGTATGGTTAATGGCCTTGTTTTGCTGTGGTGGAAGTGCTGGCTGCTTGGCTTGTGGGACTACTCTGCTCTGGTGAGACCCCACCTGGAGTACTGTGTCCAGTTCTGCAGCCCCTATTACAGGAAGGATCTGGAGGTGCTGGACACAGTGTCCAGAGAAGGGCCATGAGGATGAGCAGAGGAAGGGATCTCCTCTCCTGAGAGGACAGACTGAGAGAGTTGGGGTTGTTCAGTCTGGAGAAGAGAAGGCTCCAAGAAGACCTAATTGTGGCCTTCCAGTAACTGAAGGGCGCTACAAGAAAGCTGGGGAGGGACTTTTGAGGGTGTCAGGGAGTGATAGGACTGGGGGAATGGAGCAAAACTAGAAGTGAGTAGATTCAGATTGGATGTTAGGAAGAAGTTCTTCCCCATGAGGGTGGTGAGAGACTGGCACAGGATGCCCAGGGAGGTGGTGGAAGCCTCATCCCTGGAGGTTTTGAAGGCCAGGCTGGATGTGGCTGTGAGCAACCTGCTGTAGTGTGAGGTGTCCCTGCCCATGGCAGGGGGTTGGAACTGGCTGAGCCTTGAGGTCCCTTCCCACCCTGACAATTCTATGATGCTATGAATTGAGGCCTATCCATCAGGCTGCTGAGGGAGGAGGGTGGCCAACCATAGTCCTCTGGCAAGGGACTTGACTCTCTTCTTTTTAGAAGAGCTTCTCACAGCAGCACCATCTGTAACACCTGTGCATCTCATTGCTCCCTACACCTAACTGAAGGGAGCTTGGAGTGAGGTGGGGATCAGTCTCTTCTCCCTTGTTATCAGGTGATAGCACAAGAGTAAATGGCCTGAAATGGAACCAAGGGAGGCTCAGGTTGGATATTAAGCAAAGTTTTTTCACAGAAAGAGTGTTCAGGCATTGGCACAGGCTGCCCAGGGAGGTGGTGGAGTCCCCATCCCTGGAGGTGCTCAAGAGCCTGTGGCCGTGGCACTTTGGGATATGGTTTAATGGCCATGGTGGTATTGGGTCAACAGTTGGACTCAGTGATGTTAGAGGTCTTTTCCAACCACAACATTTCTATACTTCTATGATTCTAAGAGTGGTTGTATAGTTCTATGATTCTATCAGCTCATTCTTCACCACTCTGGCTTGATGGATAAGGTGGCTTGCAAAAGGGATGCAGGCAGGGAAGCAGGATGGGATGGCTTTGGTGTTGACAGTGCTCAGCTATGTGTCCAGGCTCCCATGAAGCAACCTTAGGGGCTCTGGGAAGATGCTATGGGTGTCTTGCTATGCCTTTCAAATAGACCTCTCTCTGGAGCATTCACACTGCATTACTGGTCCTAAAAGTACAGAGGTGGGGCAGAAGAAGGGGCACTTAGATGTTACCTAAGCTGATTCCTGCTTGTTATGAGATTTGAGATTGTTCTTTCTATTTTAGCTGTGGCCACCATTTAAAGCTCTGAGTGGGTCTTTGAGTTCCATCAGCACCCAAAGGGGTGGCCATAGGGTGAAATGAAGCTTCTGAAGTCGTTAGCTAAATGCAGGGTCACAGAGATCAACAACATCTTCATTGCCTCTGGATGTGAAACTGCTGAATTATTACCCAGTTCTGGCTCAGTGTTGTTACCAGTGACTTAGGTGATGCTACCAATCACTCATCATTTACAGATGGTTAATATTAAGTTACTGGCTTGATGGCTGCACCCATAAAGTGGCTGTCCATGGGTCCATGTCCCAGTGGAGGCCAGGGACAAGCGGAGTCCCTCAGGGATCAGTCCTGGGAGCAGGCTTGTTCAACATCTTTGTGGGTGCCGTGGACAGTGGCATTGAGTGCACCCTCAGCAGGGTTGCTGATGACACCAAGCTGTGTGGTGCAGCAGACAGCTGGAGGGAAGGGAGGCCATCCAGAGGGACCTTGACAGGCTGGAGAGGTGGGCACAAGCCAACCTCATGAGGTTCAACAAGATCAAGGGCAGGGTCCTGCATCTGGGTGGAGGCAATCCCAGGCACAAATCCAGGCTGGGCAGGGACTGGCTGGAAAGCAGCCCTGAGGAGAGAGCCTTGGGGGTGCTGGTGGAGGAGAAGCTCACCAGGAGCTCTCAGTGTGCACTTGCAGCCTGGAAAGCCAACCAGATCCTGGGCTGCATCAAGAGAAGTGTGGCCAGCAGGGCAAGGGAGGTGATTCTCCCCCTCTGCACAGCTCTGGGGAGACCCCACCTGGAGTACTGCCTCCAGTTGTGGAGCCCCTATTCCAAGAGGGATCTGGAGGTGCTGGAAGGTGTCCAGAGAAGGGCCATGAGGATGAGCAGAGGGCTGGAGCACCTCTCCTATGAGGACAGACTGAAGGAGTTGGGGCTGTTCAGTCTGGAGAAGAGAAGGCTCTGAGGTGACCTCATTGTGGCCTTCCAGTATCTGAAGGGGGCTACAAGAAGGCTGGGGAGGGACTGCTCAGGATCTCAGGTAGTGATAGGACTAGAGGCAATGGAATGAAGCTGGAGGTGGGGAGATTGAGGCTGGAAGTGAGGAGGAAGTTCTTCCCCATGAGAGTGGTGAAGCCCTGGAATGGGTTGTCCAGGGAGGTGGTTGAGGCACCGTCCCTGGAGGTGTTTAAGCCCAGGCTGGATGAGGCTCTGGCCAGCCTGATCTAGTGTGGGGTGTCCCTGCCCATGGCAGGGGGGTTGGAACTGGATGATCCTTGTGGTCCCTTCCAACCCTGACTGATTCTATGATTCTACTGATGCTCTCTGAAGGAGTCTGGTGGGTGTCCTTGCTCCTTATGCCTCCTGAGAAGGATTCTCCCCACCTGCTCTGTTTTTCAAGTGCTGTTTCTTTATGGAGGTACATCAAATTCAGTGAGAAATTGCCTCTGACCAAACATCAGGTTTGCCACCACCAGATTTTGCACTTTGTCTTTGCCTGTTCTGGAATGACTTTTATTTATTTATTTATTTATTTTCAACCAGTTCAGTCTCAGAGGTTTATAACAGATGTGGCTTATTACAAGACTCTTGCCAGATGCAAACTGGCAGAGTAGCTCTGTGATGTCTCAAACCTTGTGGATGTTGCAGCAAATAGCTTACCTCCTGCAGTCCAGCTAAGTCCAGTGTGTGCTTAGGCAGGCAGAAGTGCAGCAGCAGTAGGTAAATGGCTGGATTTTACTGGAAACCACTTGTTCTGTGAGCAGGAAGTGCAACTTTCCACTGAACATAGAGGCATAGCATCACAGAATTACAAAGCCATAGAATCATAGAAGCATTTAAGGTTGGAAAAGAGGCCCAAGATCATCGAGTCCAAACAGTAAGCTAGCACTTGCAAGTCCACCACTAAAACCATGCCCCAAAACACCACATCCACACGTTTTTTGAACACTTCCAGGGACAGTGACTCCACCACTGCCCTGGGCAGCCTGGCCCTGGGCTTGACAACCCTTTTGCTGAAGGAATTTTTCCTGTGTGCCATCTAAACCTTCCCTTTACTACCTGAGGCCATTTCCTTTCATCCTGTTACTTGTTACCTGGGAGAAGAGACCAACTCCCACTTGGCTCCAACCTCCTTTCAGGGAGTTGTAGAGAGTGGGAAGTTCTCTCCTCAGCCTCCTTTTCTCCAGCTAAATGACTCAAGATCACAGGATCACAGAATCACCAAGGTTGGAAGAGAACTCAAAGATCATAGAGTCCAACCTGTCACCACAGACCTCATGACTAGACCATGGCACCAAGTGCCACATCCAATCCCCTCTTGAACACCTCCAGGGATGGTGACTCCACCACCTCCCTGGGCAGCACATTCCAATGGCTAAAAACTCTCTCTGGGAAGAACTTTCTCCTTGCCTCCAGCCTAAACTTCCCCTGGCACAGCTTGAGACTGTGTCCTCTTGACCTGGTGCTGGTTGTCTGGGAGAAGAGACCAAGCCCCTCCTGGCTACAACCTCCCTTCAGGGAGTTGTAGAGAGCAAGAAGGTCTCCCCTGAGCCTCCTCTTCTCCAGGCTAAGCAACCCCAGCTCCCTCAGCCTCTCCTCACAGGGCAGTGCTCCAGACCCCTCCCCAGCCTTGTTGCCCTTCTCTGGACACGTTCAAGTCTCTCGATGTCCTTCTTAAACTGAGAGGCCCAGAACTGGACACAGGACTCAAGGTGTGGCCTAACCAGTGCTGAGCACAGGGCAGAATGACTTCCCTGCTCCTGCTGGCCACACTGTTCCTGATGCAGGCCAGGATGCCATTGGCCTTCTTGGCCCCCTGGGCACACTGCTGGCTCGTCTTCAGCTGGCTGTCAACCAGCACTCCCAGAGCTTCCGTTTCCAGCCACTCTGCCCCAGGCAGAGTAGCCATTCACGGGGTTGTTGTGACCCAAGTGCAGGACCTGGCCTGAGGCAAAGAATCAAAGCAGAGTGTCTTTGGTCAGCCCCTCAGAAGCTACAGCATCTTCTCTTGTGGTGTGTGCAGATCAGTGAGTACAGGAGCAAAGCAGCCGGGATAACGAAGCTCATTGAGTGTCTCTGCCGCTCGGACAAAGAAAACTGGCCCAAGAGCCTCCAGCTGGCACTGGACAATGCAGGCTATTACAATGCAAGTGAGCTGTGGGATATGAGAGAAGGTAAAATGTGGATTTTTATTTATTTATTTTATTTATATTCATTTAAAATGGTCTTTTCCTGTTCTTCTGACCCAAAACATTGCGGGTTTTTTTATCAGGAGAATAAGACTGATTTGAAAGGATACCATCAGGCTGCCTTGAAACATGGCTGCTTAGGAGTAAACCAATAAAACTCCCCCTCTTTACTTCTATTTTCTGATTTTTTTTAAATAAAAAATGTCTTTTATAAAATGAAATGCAGGTACTGAAGTACCAATCATCACACATTACTTTTCTTAGTATTTTTTTTTCCCCTCTCCCATCCACAGCCTCCCTGGGCAACCTGTTCCAGGGTCTCACCCCCTTCCCTGTAGAGAATGTCTTCCTAATTTACAGCCTACATCACCCTTCTTCCAGTTTCCATCATAGAATCAATAAGGTTGGAGAAGACCTCAAAAGGTCATCAAGTCCAACCTGTCACCCAACACCTCATGACTAACTAAACTGTGGCTCTCATCCTGTGGCTGCAAGCCCTTGTCAAAAGCCTCTCCCCACCTTTCTTGTAGGCCTTCTTTACCCCTGTTTAAACCTGTGATCTTGTCACTAAACACAGGGGATATAACTTGCCTCCCAATTTATCACCTCCCTTGATTTGTTTTAAAGATTAATAAATGCACACTGAGAGTGTTGGTCCTCTACACCCAAGACTCTCAGTGCTATCCAGCTTGAATTGAAAGGGAGCCTAGAGGCAGCATCGTTTCATGTAGTCTTTCCATTCCAGCAACCCACTCCTTCACCTTGTCATCCCCACAAGCACAACACTTGAACGTCAAGAGAGTCAATAACCTGCCTGGTCTTTTTGTGGCTGTGCAGAGAATTTCAAGGATTTTGATGGTGAAGTGGGGGATGCCTCTGAGAACAGCTTTGAAGCCATGGTGACGTTTTCTGAAGAAGTGGAATGTGATAATTTCAGTGAAAATCTCTCTTCAGCTTCAGGTAAGACTGGAAGGATCTTACCCATTTCCTGATACTCCTGAAGCATGCAGATGTGGTGTTCCACAGAGGGAGGTACTGAGGAGCTAGTGTGGATTTCTGCCCTGATTTAGTTCCCTTCTTGTTCTGATGTTTGAAGGATCACAGGATCAGAGTATGTTAGAGGTCGGAAGGGACCTCTGGAGATCTCCCATTCCAACCCCTCTGCCAGAGCAGGACCATACAATCCAGCTCAGGTCATGCAGGAACACATCCAGACAGGCCTTGAAAGTCTCCAGAGAAGGAGACTCCACAACCTCTCTGGGCAGCCTGTTCCAGTGCTCTGTGACCCTCACAGTGAAGAAGCTCCTCCTCATGTTGAGGTGGAACCTCCTGTGCTGCAGCTTGCCTCCATTGCCCCTTGTGCTATCACAGGGAGCAAGTGAGCAGAGCCTGTCCCCTCCTTCCTGACCCCCAGCCCTCAGTTATTTATAAACATTTATTAAATCCCCTCTCAGCCTTCTCTTCTCCAGACTAAACAGCCCCAGGTCCCTCACCCTCTCCTCCCCAGGCAGTGCTCCAGCCTCCTAATCACCCTGGCAGCCCTCCCCTCGACCCTCTCCAGCAGATCCCTGCCCCTCTTAAACTGGGGAGCCCAAAACTGAACACAGGACTCAAGATGAGGTCTCACCAGGGCAGAGTAGAGGGGGAGGAGAACCCCCCTGGATCTGCTGGACACACTCTTCTTAATTCACCCCAGGATCCCATTGGCCTTCTTGGACACCAGGGCACATTGCTGTCCCATGGACAACTTGTTATCCACCAGGGCTCTCATGCTGGGCATTGCACATGTTAGGTGTTCCCCTTCATTTACCACACTTGAATAGATTAGAATAGAATGGAATAGAATGGACTAGAATAGAATAGAATAGACCAGACCAGGTTGGAAGAGACCTTCAAGATGTTCTTCTTCCAGCATGTTATCAAAAAAGACCTCCAGACCCCAGGCTGTTGATTCATCTCTCCTCTGATGTAGCTTGTTCATACATGGCCTGATCTTAGCCATCCTAGAGAGCTGAATGGGGCTGCAAAGGGTCTGTGCAGTGGCTGCCACATCTTCTGTGGCAAACTTTGCTCCAGCAGCAGTTTCTAGTTCCTGTTCCTTAAGTGCAAACCCTCTGACCAGACCACAATCTGAAAGGCATTAGCTTTCTAAGTCTGTAGAGGAAGGAATACTGTACATATATTCAGGGGGAAATGAGCTCTGGTGTTTTCAGGAGTTGAAAGCAAAAGAAAGGTCAGTTGAGGTGAGATCTGTCAGCCAAGACCTTGAAATGAATTCACTTTAGGAAGCACAGCTGAGTACTAACAAAAGCATGCTGTCAAAGCCCTTCTGTGGGGGAGGGGAGTGTGTGTGTCCTGCCAGAAGGGTTGTCTGTCACAGAAAGTTCTGTGTAGGCTGCAGAGACTCTGCCTCAGCCATTTAACACAGCTACAGCATTGGGGCACAACACCTCCCATGCATTTTGGTTGCCACACTCTTCACAAAGCTGTGGTTCTCTCCTAGGAGGGACTAATGAGCCTCCAGCTGTGTATGAGGCAAAGGAAGCTCGGAGCTACCAGATTGAACTTGCACAGCCTGCAATCAACGGGAAAAATACCCTGATATGTGCTCCCACAGGTAAGAAAACAGGGGAGAAGAAGAATCTCTTGGTAGAAAGGGCTATGAAGAGGAGAGAAGGGTGAAGGCTGAGATGAACTTTTCCAGCTGTTTGTTTAAAAGCAGTCACAGAATCACTGGGCTTGGAAAAGACCTTCGAGATCATCAAGTCCAACCATTATCTAACGCTACCAAGGCCATCACTACACCATACCCTAGAGCACCATGTCTAGATGGCTTTTAGATACATCCAGGGATGAGGATTCAACCACTGCTCCAGTTTTTCAGAACCCTGTCAGGGTAGAAGTTTTTCCTAATGTCCAACCTAAACCTCCCCTGCCATAACTTGATGCCATTTCCTCTTCTGCTATCAGTTGTGACTTGTGGGGGGAGACCCAACACCCACCTCACTCCAAACTCCTTTCAGGGAGTGGTAGAGAGCAATGAGGTCTCCCCTCAGCCTCCTTTTGTAGAGAGCAATGAGGTCTCCCCTCAGCCTCCTTTTGTAGAGGCAATGAGGTCTCCCCTCAGCCTCCTTTTGTAGAGGCAATGAGGTCTCCCCTCAGCCTCCTTTTGTAGAGGCAATGAGGTCTCCCCTCAGCCTCCTTTTGTAGAGGCAATGAGGTCTCCCCTCAGCCTCTCTTTGTAGAGAGCAGTGAGGTCTCCCCTCAGCCTCCTTTTGTAGAGGCAATGAGGTCTCCCCTCAGCCTCCTTTTGTAGAGGCAATGAGGTCTCCCCTCAGCCTCCTTTTGTAGAGAGCAATGACACTTGAACAGGTTGCCTCTCCCTGGATGTGTTCTAGGCCAGGCTGGACAGGGCCTTGAGGAACCTGGTCTAGTGGTCTGTGTTGGAAGGGGACTGGAACTAGATGATCTTTAAGGTCCCTTCCAACCCAAACCCTTCTGTGATTCTGTGGTGCTTGTGCCATGTTCTGACTGGATGTAGGAGCTCACACTGAGAGCAGAAACAGTGATTTCAAAGAACTCCAAGCTGCAAAAGGCTTTTCCTTCCCAGTGACTGCTGCACAGGCTTTACAGGCTGAGGCTGAGGTAGATAGTGACCATGACCCACCTTGGATAGGCAACAAGCTGGCCCCAAGGAGTCTGGAAGAGTAACAGCCCCCTCGTCACCTCCCTCTGGTTACTGGGCATCCAGATAAGATGGGCTCCATTCATACCAGTGCTTTACCTTTTGTGTTCTTCTTGGTTTTGTTTTTTTTTGTTTTAAAGGATCTGGAAAAACCTTTGTGGCCCTTCTGATCTGTGAACACCACCTGCAAAACGTGCCCCCGGGACGGAAGGCGAAAATCGTCTTCCTGGCAACCAAAGTGCCAGTGTATGAGCAGCAGCAAAATGTGTTCAGGCAGCATTTTGAAAGGCAGGGGTGAGTGTGATAATTATACCTGCTGGATTCCTCCACAGAGATAAATAATAAGTGTGTCCAGCTCTGGGCTTCTCAGTTTAGGAAAGCTGTTGAGGTGCTTGAACGAGTCTGGAGAAGGGCAACGAGGCTGGGGAGGGGTCTGGAGCACAGCCCTGTGAGGAGAGGCTGAGGGAGCTGGGGTTGCTTAGCCTGGAGAAGAGGAGGCTCAGGGGAGACCTTCTTGCTCTCTACAGCTACCTGAAGGGAGGTTGTAGCCAGGTGGGGGTTGGTCTCTTCTCCCAGGCAGCCAGCACCAGAACAAGAGGACATAGTCTCAAGCTGCACCAGGGAAGGTTTAGGCTGGATGTTAGGAAGAAATTCTTCATAGAGAGAGAGATTGGCCATTGGAATGTGCTGCCTGGGGAGGTGGTGGAGTCACCTCCTTCTTTCTGGGAAGAATTTCTTCCTAACATCCAGCCTAAACCTCCCCTGGCACAGCTTGAGACTGTCCTCTCCTTCTGTCACTGGTATGACCAAATGGTATGACCCAAATTTCCTTCTAACTCTGTGGGTTGCTTGGTGCCATGGTTTAGTTGATTAGATAGCGTTGGATGATAGGTTGGACTCTATGATCTCAAAGGTCTCTTCCAACCTGGTTTATTCTATCATTCTGTAATTCTATAATTCCTTGGTTTTTCTTGAAACCTCTAGTCAGAAAATGATGATGCACCCCTCAAATGGGACTGAAAGTTGTTTAGGGGAGTATTGACAAGCTACAGCTTCTGACTTTGAAGGGAGGTGGTAGAAGCCTCATCCCTGGTGGTTTTGAAGGCCAGGCTGGAGGTGGCTGTGAGCAACCTGCTGTAGTGTGAGGTGTCCCTGCCCATGGCAGGGGGGTTGGAACTGCATGATCCTCGAGGTCCCTTCCAACCCTGACAATTCTGTGATTCTATGAAATGATTACTGGACATCTACTTAGCAATCCTGGTAGCTACAATCCTTACAGCTATAATGGGGAAAGTGAGGCTGCTGGACAGCAAACAGCCCTGTGCTGCCAGGTGTATACAGGAAAGGATAAAGAGCAGGATCTCCAAATACAGCTGGCATGTGAACTGACAGGTAAGTGTATAAATCCATCACCCCTTCAGACCTGAAGTATTTTATTTCATGGGAATTGAAAATGCAGTTGTTTACCCTCAGCATTTCTTTATCTCAGCTTCTGTGGGCCAAAGGTGGGGAGAGACTTTTGAAGGTGTCAGGGAGTGATAGGACTGGGGGGGAATGGAGCAAAACTAGAAGTGGGGAGATTCAGATTGGCTGTGAGGAAGAAGTTGTTCCCCATGAGGGTGGTGAGAGACTGGCACAGGTTGCCCAGGGAAGTGGTGGAAGCCTCATCCCTGGAAGCTTTTAAGGCCAGGCTGGAGGTGGCTGTGAGCAACCTGCTGTAGAGTGAGGTGTCCCTGCCCATGGCAGGGGGGTTGGAACTGGCTGAGCCTTGAGGTCCCTTCCAACCCTGACTGTTCTGTGGTTCTATGAAATAGCTGCACCAACAATTGGACCTTCTGAATTCAGTCTTTCTTCAGGCCTGCTGAGAAGTCCTTTGTTCTGGATTGATTTATTCTTTTTTGGCCCTGGAGGCATCTGTTTTCATGCCCTGCCTTTTGCCTCTTCACCCTAGGTACTCTGTTCGAGGGATCTGCGGTGAGACAGTTGCCAACATCCCTGTAGAAAACGTGATCGAGGACAGCGACGTCATCGTGCTGACGCCCCAGATTCTGGTCAACTGCTTCAAGCAAGGCATCCTCACCTCCCTCTCTGTCTTCACCCTGATGATATTTGATGAGTGCCACAACACCACGGGCAACCACCCTTACAATGTGTTAATGACCAGATACCTGGAGCAAAAATTTGCCTCCTCTGCAAGCCAGCTGCCCCAGGTAAGGACCAGCCTGTCAGTGCTGGAAGCTTTAAAGGGAAAATGTAGCTTGCAGTGCAGTCAGGAAAGCCTGAAATCTTGCCTCTTGGATTAATCCATTTCAAACTGGACCCAAAGATCTCCAGAGGTACCCTTCCAACCCTGTGATTTAACAATGGCTGCAAGTTGAAAGAGTAGCACCTGGAACACTTCTTTTCCCCCCTCTTCCTGAACACCTCCAGGTTGGTTTTTTTTCCCTGTTGCTACATCTTCCTTGCAGCTGCCAAGAAAGACTGGTCAAGCATGAGACAGGACCAGAATGCTTAGGACCAAACAGGATGGCTGGGCTGAAAAGAAAGTATGTGCCTCAAAAACTTCCTTATCACCTCTCTGTCCCTTTCTGCAGCACTGCAACACATGGTGCCACTGCCTCCCCTGGCAGGAGGTTTTGGTCCCACTGGGAAGAGGTCTTCTCTGAATGAGTGCAGAGGGCAGTTCTGAGGATGGATTTGGGATTTTTGTGTATGGTGAGCACTGACAAATACAGGTGGCTATGGATTTTAGAGTGTGGATAGTTTCATTTCAGTTGTCAACACTCTTAAGGTGGAATGCCTTGGAGAGGGCACAGGCAGGGACAAAGTTTGCCTCTCAAGATGTGGTCCTTGCACACATGTTTATTTCAGCTGCCTGTTTTGTTTAGATGGGTTCTTTTGAAGGTGGACATGGAACTGTTAGTGTGGGTCCAGAGGAGAGAATCAGAGGCCTGGAGTACCAATCCTATGAAAACAGGCTGAGGAAGTTGAGGTTGTTCAGCCTAGAGAAGAGAAAGCTCTGAGGAAACCTTCTGGTGGATTTTCAGTCATCCAGTCATAGAATCACAGAATTGTCAGGGTTGGAAGGAACATCAAGCATCAGCCAGTTCCAACCTCCCTGCCGTGGGCAGGAAGACCTCACTCTAGATCAGGTTGCTCAGAGTCACATCCAGCCTGGCCTTAAAAACCTCCAGGGATGAGGCTTCCACCACCTCCCTGGGCAACCTATGCCAGGGTGTCACCACCCTCATGGGGAAGAACTTCTTCCTAACATTTAATCTAAATCTTCCCTCCTCTAGCTTGGTTCCATTCCCCCCAGTCCTATCACTCCCTGACATCCTAAAATGTCCCTCCCCAGCTTTCTTGTAGCCCCCTTCACTGGAAGGCCACAATAAGGTCTCTTTGGAGCCTTCTCTTCTCCAGACTGAACAGCCCCAGCTCCCTCAGTCTGTCTCCATAGCAGAGGAGCTCCAGCCCTCTGCTCATCCTCGTGGCCCTTCTCTGGTCATGTTCCAGCTGTCCTTAAAGGGGCCTATAGGACAGCTGGAGAGGGACTTTTTACAAAGGCAGGTAGGAACAGAACAAGGATTAATGACTTCAAACTGGAAGAAGATGGATTTAGATTAGACATTAGGAAGAACTTCTTCTCATGAGGGTGGTGGTGAGACACTGGAACAGGTTGCCCAGAGAAGCTGTGGAAGCTGCAACCCTGGAAGTGTTCAAAATCAGGTTGGACCTTGAGGTCAGGGACCTTGAGCAACCTGCTTTAGTAGGAGGTGTCCCTACCTATGCCAGGGGTTGAAACTAGATGATCTTGGAGGTCCCTTCCAGCCCAAACCAGTCTGTGATTCTGTAGTGACAACTTGGCAATTGCCTATAGTGTCACAGAATTACAGAATGTTAGGGGCTGGAAGGGACCTCCAAGGCTCAGCCAGTTCCAACCCCCCTGCCATGGGCAGGGACACCTCACTCTACAGCAGGTTGCTCACAGCCACCTCCAGCCTGGCCTTAAAATCCAGTCCAACCCCCCTGCAGAGCAGGATCAGCTAGAGCAGATCACACAGGAATGCATCCAGGGGGGGTCTCCTGTGGTGTGGTTGTGTTTTGTTTTGTTTTGTGTTCCATTTGTGACCAAGGAGCAACCACTGCTCTTTCTGTGTGCTCAGATTGTAGGTTTAACTGCTTCTGTTGGAGTTGGTAATGCCAAGAGCATCAAGGAAGCAATAGAGCACATCTGTACCCTCTGCTGCTACCTTGACATACAGACCATATCCACTGTCAGAGAGAACAAAGAGGATCTGCAGAGGTTTGGAACCATGCCAGAAACACGTGAGCAGGCTTCTGTTCTATTTTTCCCAGGAGATTCAAAGCACCATAATGAAGGCAGCTATCCAGTCCCCCTTTGGTCAAGTGAATTTGACCAAGGTTGCAACAGGCTGCCCAGGGGAAGTGGTGGAGCCACCATCCCTGGAGGTGTTCAGAGGTTGTGTAGACATGGCACCTGGGGACATGGTTCAGTGGGCATGGCAGTGTTGGGTTGATGGTTGGACTCAATAACCTCAGAGGGCTTTTCCAACCTTCATGATTCTATGATTCTAAGTTAAAAGCTTGAAACTGAGCTGGATCCTTGCTGCCTGCCAGCTTGAAGAGGAGCTGAGGCATACACTTCATTGTTGCTCCACAGTAAGGCAGTGCCCACTTGGGCAAATTTTCCCTGTGCTGAGATTTGCAGTCTCTGGTTTTTATTTAGTTCTGCCAGCCAAGAGTGGGGGCTATTTCTTTAAGTGCAACTCCAGTGCCCATTAACAATAAACATCATTATGGTGGTACAGAGCACTGTGTTGGAACAGGCTGCCCAGGGAAGTGGTTGAATTGCCATCCCTGGAGGTTATTTGTTACATATCCAGATGTAGTGTTCGAGGATATGGTGTACCATTGGCCCTGGTAGAGTTAATGGCTGAACTTGATGATTCTCCCCCTCCACTCTGCTCTGCTGAGAGCCTACCAGGAGTACTGTGTCCAGTTCTGAAGCCCCTGTTACAGGAAGGATCTGGAGGTGCTGGAAGGTGTCCTGAGAAGGGCCATGAGGATGATCAGGGGCCTGGAACTGCTCTGCTGTGGAGACAGACTGAGAGAGTTGGGGCTGTTCAGTCTGGGGAAGAGAAGGCTCTGAGGAGACCTTATTGTAGCCTTCCAGTATCTGAAGGGGGCTACAAGAAAACTGGGGAGGGACTTTTTAGGGTATCAGGACTGGGGGGCAAAGCTAGAAGTGGGTAGGTTCAGATTGGATATTAGGAAGAAGTTCTTCCCCATGGGGGTGGTAAGGCACTGGCACAGGTTGCCAAGGGAGGTAATGGAAGCCCCAGCCCTGGAAGTTTTGAAGGCCAGGCTGGATGTGGCTCTGAGCAACCTGCTGTAGTGTGAGGTGTCCCTGCCTATGGCAGGGGGGTTGGAACTGGCTGATCCTTGAGGTCCCTTCCAACCCTGACAATTCTATGATTCTGAAGGTGTTTTCCAACCATGGTGATCCTGTGAGGTGTAGCATTCCTCTAGACAAGGATTTGTTGTGGTTTTACTTACTGTTTTACTGACTCAGGCTGCTGACTTCCATTTCTTGTCTCCAGATGTCAGGTGGGTTAAAAAGCGAGCTCAGAATCGCTTTGCAGACATCGTCTCAGGTCTGATGTCTGAGACAGAGGCGCTGATGAGGAGGATTTACTCAGTGGGTAAGACACTGTAACATGCCTCTAACTGGCATTCATTCTCTGATCACACCAGTGATCTGGCAGTCCTCCTGGCTGCCAGAACACTCACCCTCTGTCCACTTCCCTTCTCCCCTTTCCTTTTCACTTGCCTTTAACCAGTGTTTCCTGGGTATGACATTACATCTTAGTTTAGTCAGTTACTGTTAGTGTGATAGTCATAGATGAAGAATTTGCTTGGATTTCAGCCAAGGATGGTGTGCTGTTGACACTGTCAAGTCATCCTGAGCCTTTAAATCACCTGAAACAAAGCTGCCAAAGGGCTTCCTTTCAAAGTGCAAGGAGCTCTGTGTCACTGAGGAGAGAGACCTCTGTGTTCTTGTTTAAGCATCCCTCCAAATGCTCCATGCCTGAAGCTGCCTCTGTTAAGGGAAACCAGAAGGGTCTCAGCTGTGGTGTTACTCTGAATGTTGTAGTTTCTGCCTTCCAGCAGCAGCTTAAGTCTTGCTGCTGTGCAGTTCCTCATACTTTCTCAGTTGTGCTCAGACTAATTTCTAGAGGTACTCCTGGCCACCTTTTCTGGTCAGCATTCTGTCCTGTTCCACACCTCTGGGTGCTCCTATTCCCACTGTTTACCAGGTCTCCACTATTTCCTATTGAAAAGCATTTTGCAGAGGAGGATCAGTGGCACAGGACCACCACCAGAGAGAGGACATTGCTGCTTAAGGGAGGAAACACTTCCCTGTAGGGTTCCAGCTGGCTTAGTTATAGATTGTAATGTGTTACTGGATATACCAAAATACAAAGAACTTCAAAAGGAACTCACTGCTACTGCAGAAAGAATTTTCAGAGCTGTGGCAGGTCTGAAGCCTTGGAAAAATTAAACCCTAGTCTTGAAGCAACAATTTGGTATCATTAGAGATGGACATAATAGAAATCACCTAGGACATAACAGAAATTACTTGTCCTGGGAGCTGCAGTGATGTGAAGGTTTGCAAAGAGGGAGATGCTTGGCTGGGAGGTCTGATGGTGATGAGACCCTAACTCTGCATCCCTTCAGAAATCAAGTGCTCTTCTTCTGCTTTTGCAGAGGTCCTAAGGGGTGCCCCAGGAACTGGCTGTTGTCAGCAAAGTTGAGAGCTCCAGGGGCTCCAAGGCAGAGCCCCATGAATGGCCATGCTCAGGATCAGCCTTGGTCTAGCCAGCTCTGAACTAGAGGATTTTGCTGCTGCTTAGCCTGGCTTTTTGCAGACCGCTTAGGGTGCCTGTCAACTTCAGTCCTTGATGTCATTCTGTGTCTGTCTTCATGGCAAACACACTTGCCAGATTCTGGAGAGTGAGCTGCATTCTGCAGCAGGAAGGGAGAATTAAAATAACCCACCCCCACTGAAAAAACAACCAACCTGCACCCAACCAAAACAACCCAAACCCCAACAAAGAACACATCCAGTGGGATTTTTCAAGCTAATGGCCACTCTGCTTAATTTGATGAATTTAAGACCTTAATCTGCTAAACTAAGCAAACACTTCTGAACAGGAAGAGCTTCCTTGCAGTAACTTCTCACTGTCCTTCAGGAAGGACAGGGATTTGCTGAGGAGGATAAAGGGAAGGGATACAAAGGAGATTGGGGGACTAGAGCATCTCTCCTGTGACTGGGAGAATTGTGTCTTTTTAGGCTGGGGAATAGAAGACTGTGGGGGCATCTCATCTGTACTGATCAATACCTCCAGGGTGGGTGTCAGGAGGATGGGACCAGTCTTTCAGTGGTGCCCAGTGAAAGGACCATGGGTAATGGCCACAAACTAGAACATAAGAAGTTCCATCTGAATGTGAGGAACTTCTTTAAGGGCCATGGAGCACTGGAACTGGCTGCCCAGAGAGGTGATGGAGTGTTCATCTCTGGAGACATTCAAAACCCTCCTGGACATGTTCCTGTGTGGCCTTCTTTAGGTGAAACTGCCTTGGCAGGGGGGTTGGACTCGATCATCTCCAGAGGTCCCTTCCAACCCCTACCATTCTATGATTCTGTGAAGGGTGTTTGAACACTGGAACAGGTTGCCCAGAGAAGATGTGGAGCCTCCATCCTTGGGAGTGCTCAGGTTCCATGTGGGCACGATGCTGAGTGATTTGCTCTAGGTGACCTTTCTTTGAGCAGAGGGCTAGACTAGAGAGCCCCACTGGTGCCTTTCAGCCTCAGTGATTCTGAGATGGTTACACAGAGTGTTCTTATGCTTTTGGGACTCATCTCATGGGAGGTGTGTTATCTTCTAGCTAACTGTTCTGGCTATTTGTTAGTCAAGATGTGCCCTTGTGGCCCAGAAGGCCAATGGTATCTTGGGGTGCACTGGGAGGAGTGCATCCAGCAGATTGAGGGAGGTGCTCCTCCCCCTCTACTCTGCCCTAGTGAGATCTCACCTGGAATGTAGTGCCCAGTTCTGAGCTCCCCAGTTCAGGAGGGACAGGGATCTGCTGGAGAGAGTCCAACAGAGGGCTGCAAGGATAGTGAGGGGATTGGAGCACTGCCCTATGAGGAGAGGCTGAGAGCCCTGGGGCTGTTCATTTCTGGAGAAGAAAAGACTGAGAGGAGATTTAATAAATATTTATAAATACCTGAGAGCTGGGGGTCAGGAGGGAAGGGACAGGCTCTGCTCAGTTGTGCCCTGTGATAGGACAAGGGGCAGTGGATATAAACTCCAGCACAGGAGGTTCCATCTCAACATGAGGAGGAATTTCTTCACTGTGAGGTCCACAGAGCCCTGGAGCAGGCTCCCCAGAGGGGTTGTGGAGTCTCCTTCTCTGGAGCCTTTCCAGCCCCATCTGGATGTGTTCCTGTGTGACCTGTGCTGGATTCCATGGTCCTGCTCTGCCAGGGGGGTTGGACTCGATGATCTCCAGAGCTCCCTTCCAACCCCTGACATCCTGTGATGATCCTGTGAAGATGAAGAAATATTTGTTCCTTTCTTCTTTACCAGATACTATCTCCCAAATCAACAAGAATGATTTTGGAACACAGAGTTATGAGCAGTGGATAGTCACCACGCAGAAGAAATGCAGGCTGCTGCAGCTGCCAGATAAGGAGAAGGAGAGCAGTGTCTGCAGAGACCTCTTCATCTGCACTGAACACCTGCGTGTAAGTGTGTGTCCTCCTTCCTTCCATAGAGAGGGGAGCCATCCTGAGCCTTCTGGTGCAGGCAGGCCTTACAAGCAGCAGGTTTTGAACCTGAATCATTTGATCTGACACTGCAGCAGGGAGGCTAAAGCACGGCATGCAAGTGTTGTGTCTTGCTGACAGTAGTCTAATCCTAGAAGCATAGAACTGTTGTGGTTGGAAAAGCCATCTAGGGTCACTCAGTCCAACCACCAACCTCACACCACCATGGCCATTAAACTGTGTCCCCAAGTGCCATGTCCACACTTGTCCTGAGCACCTCCAGCGACGGTGACTCCACCACCTCCCTGGGCTGCCTGTTCCAGTCCCTGACCACTCTTGCAGCAAAGAAATTGTTCCTAATCTCCCACCTAAAGCCCCCCTGGCACAATTTCAGGCCATTTCCTCTCATTCTGTCACCTGATGCTGGAGAGAAGAGACCAATCCCCACCTCCCTCCAACCTCCTCTCAGGGAGCTGTAGAGCGCAATGAGGTCTCCCCTCAGCCTCCTTTTCTCCAGCCTGCACAACCTCAGTTCCCTCAGCTGCTCCTCACAAGTCTGGTGCTCTAGACCCTTCACCAGCTTTGTTGCCCTTCTCTGGACACAGAGGAGACTGTGTAATGCTCCTGTTGCCATGCCATGGGACAACACCACGAGTTAGCATCACTTAGCTTAGCTAACTAAACTAAGGAGGAGTGCATCCAGCAGATGGAGGGAGGTTCTCCTCCCCCTCTGCTCTCCCTTGGTGAGACCTCACCTGGAATGCAGTGCCCGGTTCTGAGCTCCCCAGTTCAGGGGGGAGAGGGATCTGCTGGAGAGATTAGTTAGTTTAGCTGCAAGCAGAGATGGGGTTGGTTTAGCTAACTAAACTGAGAGAGGAGGCCTGGATGGGTGTGTTTGCTTCTCCTCCTGAGCAGAAGTTCAACGACGCCCTCATGATCGGTGAAGACGCTCGCATTGAGGACGCTCTGGCCTACCTGACTGAGTTTTTCACAAATGTCAGGAATGGACCCTACACACAGCTGGAGAAGAGACTCACAGCCAGGTTTCAAGGTATTTCACACAGCGGGGGCAGCAGGGCAGGAGAAAAAGAGTTATGGTAGGGTGATGCAAGTGTTTTCTTCAGAGAAAGGGTGTTTGTGTATGTCCAGAAACAGATCACAGGATGTCAGGGGTTGGAAGGGAGCTCTGGAGATCTTCAAGTCCAACCCCCCCTGGCAGAGCAGGACCATAGAATCCAGCACAGGTCACACAGGAACACATCCAGATGGGGCTGGAAAGGCTCCAGAGAAGGAGACTCCGCAACCCCTCTGGGCAGCCTGTTCCAGTGCTCTGTGACCCTCACAGTGAGGAAGTTCCTCCTCATGTTGAGGCAGAGCCTCCTGTGTTGTAGTTTATATCCATTACCCCTTGTACATAAGGAAGGGGCTTCTTCTACTGAATAAGGAGTCCAGGAGCTTCTATGTATCCATGAGGGAAACAAATTCTTCATTTTGAGGGTGACAGAGCACTGGCACAAGCTGCCCACTGAGACTGTGGGGCCTCCATCTCTGGAAGCATTCAAAACCCACCTGGATGTGTTCCTGGTGACTGACTCTAGATGATCCTGCTCTAGCTGGGGAGGGTTGGACTAGATGATCTTCAGAGGTCCATTTCATTCCCCACCATTCTGTGTGAAGGTCCTGAGGAACACATCTGGCCAATAGCAGTGAGGTGGAACCTCCTGGGCTGGAGTTGCCATCCATTGCCCCTTGTCCTATCACAGGGCATAAGTGAGCAGAGGCTGTCCCTGCCCCCTCCTTCCTGACCCCCAGCCCTCAGGTATTGAGTGAAATTGATCAGATCCCCTCTCAGTCTTCTCCAGACTAAACAGCCCCAGGGCTCTCAGCAGGCAGTGCTCCAGTCCCTCAGTCATCCTGGTAGCTCTCCATTGGACTCTCTCCAGCACATCCCTGTCCTTCTTGAAGTGGAGAGTTCAAAACTGGATGCAATATTCCAGGTGGAGCCTCACCAGGGCAGAGTGCATTGGATGATCTAGAGTCCATGTGGGTAGAGTCCATGGATGGTAGAAGAGGCAGGGGGGGAACCTCCTTTCTGGGACTGCAAGTTTCTAGTGCAGGAGCTAAGAGCTATAGTAGGTTCTTGGAAATGTGACCTGGAGACAAGGCAGAGGCCTCCTTAAAGCTGCATCCCACAAGAAGGGGGTGGTCTACAGCCACAGATGCTGGCAGTGTTAGATAAGGCAGCCTTTGCTGCTCATCCTCCTCCTGCCCAATGCTCCTGGACAAATCCCAGACTTCTGGGAAGAAGCACTTCTGATGAGAAGTGAGAGGCTGCACTGTTCTCTGACTTCTAATGTAGCAGCAGTGTGCTGTAAACCAGGCTGTGATCTGGTGTGCTGCAATTTGAAACCCCTGGGCTGCCTGCCCTCTCGTGCCAGTCGCTTCCCAGGAGGAAATGGCACTGGTTTGGCAAGAGCCGAGTGTGCTTTGTGGCTGTCTTCTTTTGCTGCACACCACATCACAGAAGGTCTCCTGTGGGTTTGGCACAAAAAATGTGAGAGATTGAGGATTTCTTTATGGGAATTTTGTTGAGTTTAGCCTGCTCCCATGAAAGAATGGGGCAGAGAACGAAAACAGGAGCTGAAGGGTGGTGTTTGACAGCAGGTTTGGGTGGCAATTCTGCTTCCTGCACTAAGGAAAGCAAATTATTCAGGACACAGCTGTTTTGATTTGTTCTGTTTTGTTTTTCCAGAGAAAGAGGCAGAACTGACTGCCCTTTCAAAAGATGAAACCAGTGAGAACCCCAAGCTGGAAGAGCTTGCTTGCATCCTGGATGAAGCATACCGCTACAACTCAGACACTCGCACTCTAATCTTTGCCAAGACAAGAGCCTTAGTAGCTGTAAGACTTTTCTTCCTAGAATCATAGGATTGTTAAGGTTGGAAGAGACCCCAAGGATCATCTAGTTCCAACCCCCCTGCCATGGGCAGGGACACCTCACACTCTGAAGTGGCACCTCTCTCCTGAAGTGAGTAGGGTAGGGTAGGGTAGGGTAGGGTAGGGTAGGATAGGATAGGATAGGATAGGATAGGATAGGATAGGATAGGATAGGATAGAATAGAATAGAATAGAATAGAATAGAATAGAATAGAATAGAATAGAATAGAATAGAATAGAATAGAATAGAATAGAATTAACCAGGTTGGAAAAGACCTCTGAGATCATCAAGTCCAACCTATCACCCAACACCATCTAATCAACTAAACCATGGCACCAACCACCCCATTAAGTCTCTTTCTAAACACCTCCAGTGATGGTGACTCCACCACCTCCTGGGGCAGCACATTCCAATGGCCAATCTCTCTTTCTATGAAGAATTTCTTCCTAGCACCCAGCCTAAACCTCCCCAGGCACAGCTTGAGACTGTGTCCTCCTGGTTGCTTGGGAGAAGAGACCAACCCCCTCCTGGCTACAACCTCCCTTCAGGTAGGTGTAGATGGCAATAAGGTCTCCCCTGAGCCTCCTCTTCTCCAGGCTAAGCAACCCCAGCTCCCTCAGCCTCTCCTCACAGGGCTGTGCTCCAGACCCCTCCCCAGCTTTGTTGCCCTTCTCTGGACACCTTCCAGCAACTCAACATCCTTCCTAAACTGAGGAGCCCAGAACTGGACACAGGACTCCAGGTGTGGCCTAACCAGTGCTGAGTACAGGGGCACAATGACTTCCCTGCTCCTGCTGGCCACACTATTCCTGGTACAGGCTAGGATGCTATTGGCCTTTTTGGCCACCTGGGCACACTGCTGGTGCATATTCAGCCTACTGTCAACCACTACCCCCAGGTCCCTCTCTGTTTGGGAGCTCTCCAGCCACTCTGACCCCAGCCTGTAGCACTGCATGGGGTTGTTGTGGCCAAGAATGCCTCATCTGTTTCATATGCCTGACTGCCTTTCTCTTTTTTGTCTACTAATAGAAAACTAAGCATGGATTGCCAAGTGGGTGAGGGAAGGGCTGTGGACATTGTCTACCTGGGCTTTAGTAAAGCCTTTGACACTCTCTCCCACAGCATTGTCCTTCAGAAACTCAGGGCACAAGGCTTGGCTCATTGCACTGTGGACTGGATAAAGCACTGGCTGAATGGCCAGGACCAGAGAGTGGTGGTCAATCCCTAGTGGTGTCCTTCAGGGTTCAGTACTGGGGCCTGTCGTCTTCCATATCTTTATCTGGATGAGGGCATTGAGGGCACCTTCAGTAAGTTTAGAATAGAATAGGAATAGGAATAGGAATAGGAATACGAATAGGAATAGGAATAGAATAGAATAGCATAGCATAGAATAGAATAGCATAGAATAGAATAGCATAGAATAGAATAGAATAGAATAGAATAGAATAGAATAGAATAGAATAGAATAGCATAGAATAGCATAGCATAGAATAGCATAGCATAGAATAGCATAGAATAGAACTAGACTAGACTAGAATTAACCAGGTTGGAAAAGACCTTTGAGATCATCGAGTCCAACCCATCACCCAACACCATCTAATCAACTAAACCATGGCACCAAGCACCCCATCCAGTCTCTTCCTAGAAAACACCTCCAGTGATGGTGACTCCACCACCTCCCTGGGCAGCACATTCCAATGGGCAATCTCTCTTTCTACGAAGATGACAGCAAGCTGTGTCTGCTAGAGGGTAGGGAAGGTTTACAGCAGGACCTGGACTGGTTAGACCCATGGGCCAAGACTAATTGTATGCAGTTCAGCAAGGGCAAGGGCCAGGTCCTGCATCTGGATAACAACCACCCCATAGTGAGCTACAAACGTGGGGAGGTGTGGTTGGAAAGCTGCAGCTTGGAGACAGACCTGGGGCTGTTGGTTAATAGTCAACTGACCCTGAGTCAGCAGTGCCCAGGTGGCCAAGAAAGCCAGTGGCATCCTGGCTTGGGTTAGAAGCACTGTGGCCAGCAGGGACAGGAGGTGATCATCCCCCTGTGCTCAGCACTGGTGAGGCCACACCTCGAGGGTTGTGCTCAGTTCTGGGCCCCTCACTACAGGAAGGACACTGAGGGGCTGGAGCATGTCCAGGGAAGGGCAGCAAGGCTGGAGAAGGGCCTGGAGCACCTGGGCTGTGAGGAGCAGCTGAGGGAGCTGGGGGTGTGCAGTCTGAAGAAGAGGAGGCTGAGAGGAGACCTCATTGCTCTCTACAGCTCCCTGAAGGGAGGTTGCAGTGAGGAGGGGGCAGCCTCTTCTCCTGGGTGTCAAGCACCAGGACCAGAGGAAATGGTTTCAAGCTGCACCAGGGGAGGTGCAGGCTGGATGTTAGGAAATAGTTGTTCACTGAAAGGTTTCTCAAACACTGGAATGGTCTGCCCAGGGCAGTGCTGGGGTCACCATCCCTGGGGGAGTTCAAGCAGTGTGTGGACCTGGCGCTTAGGGACATGGTTTAGTGTTGACCCTTCAGTGCTGGGTGAAAGGGTTGGACTGGATGACCTTGGAGGTCTCTTCCAACTGGATGCTTTCTGTGATTCTGTGATTTGACCTTCTTAAGAAAATCCTTATCTTTCTCTATCTTCCTAAGCACTGATGCTGTGAGACAGGATGAGGGTTGGGTGCGTTTGGGGTTTTTTATGTCCTAAAAAAGACATTTCTTCTTGCTGCCTCTCATAGTTGATCATTAAGTGTCAGATGTCCGTGTCTGAAGTCAGTTTTAACAAGGTGTGCCACCAAGTGTTTTGGCTCTGAGATGTCAATGTTACAAACCAGCAACTCTATTACATCAGGAGGTATTTATGGGTTTCCCAGAGGATGTGCCCTAGCATGTGCTCTTGAGCAAGGGAAAGGAAAGACTTTGTGGAGCAGATGTTCTCTGGATCCTTCTGATGTATTGGTCTATTGATTAGTTGCCTAAGATCATGAATCTAGGCTGGGTGATCTTTGTTGCTTGCTTCCAGTGCCTTGTTCCCCAAACATGTTCATGCTTGGGCCATTTCCTAGTTGCCTAGGACCAAGAATCTAGGCTGGTTGATCTTCTTTAACTTGCTTCCAATACCTTGTTCCCCAAAAATCTTCATGCTTGAAGTAAGTGTGCTGCTGCTAATCATTAGCTTCAGTAAACATTTACTTAAACATTTACTGCTGGATATCATAGTCTCTGGCTACTGCAAACACATTTATCAGCTGAGAGTCCCACCCCCCATTTCATCCTTGGGTACAGACATGCTGGATGAATTTCCAGACAGGGCAGACTAAAGTCCAAGGTAACAACACCAAGCATCTGCTGGCAGCTCTGCATGATGGATGTGGCTTGGCTGAACTGGGTAAGGGCAGTTTGAAGGTGCTGCTTTCACTGTGCAGCGAGGAAGTGCAGTTTGTAAACAGCAGCTCTTTTCCTTTGGGCCCCAGAGATGCAGTATCCAGTGATCTGTTGGGTTATGAGGGAAAAAGGCACACTTCATAGCAGTGAAACGCTGCTGCCTCCCTAGCCTGCCATGGGGTTGGACTTGGAGATCCCCAGAGGCCCCTCCCAACCCCTAGCATCCTCTGAACCTGTGATCCTGTGAAGTTGCAGGGGTGTGGAAAGGAGAAATCATGGAATCACAGAATCATCTCAGTTGCAAAAGGACCTATAAGATCAAGGCCAATTGTTATCTGACTCTGGCAAGTCTGATGCTAAACCATGTCCCTCAGCCCCACATCCCTGTGTCATGGTTTGAGCTGGCATCATAACTGTGGCCCTTGCTTTCTCACCTGTTGATAGATGTGTCTTCCTGACACACAAGTTCCACCCTCTTTTCTCTTTTGGTTCTGTGAAGTATTGATTGTCTAGGCAAGGATCCACCTCTCTATCCCATACCAGCACTTCATCTGGGCAGGGATCTAGGCAAGCATTGATTCACCTCTCTATCCCATACCAGCACTTCATCTGGGCAGGGATCTAGGCAAGCATTGATTCACCTCTCTATCCCATACCAGCACTTCATCTGGGCAGGGATCTAGGCAAGCACAGGGATCCACGTCTCTATCCCATACCAGCACTTCATCTGGGCAGGGATCTAACTCCCTGATTTGCTTTACAGGCTTTGAAGAAGTGGATAGAGGCAAACCCTCTGCTGAGCCATGTAAAGCCAGGTGTGTTGATGGGTCATGGAAGAAGAGACCAAAAAACAGGTATGGAAGTTTTCACTGAGGACTTCTTCCTGTGTTCATCTTCTGTGCTCTGGAACAGAAGAAAGTCATGCAAGTTTGCACCATGCTTTCTACCCTATCTACAGGACCTTTAACCAACCCCAGGGAGATGCTTGCTTTCTCTGTACAGTCTTTGGTTAGAGCAGCAGTAATACTGTCAGTAGCTTTTGCTTCAGAGATCTTTTAATAGTTGAAGTTCAGCAGCTGTTCACTATTGTGGCTTCCTGTGGTTGTTTCCAGTGGTATTTTCCCTGTTCCCCTTGCAGACCTCTCTTATTTTGTGTTTGGTGGCACAGAGATGCTTTAAGGTAGAAGAGAGGATAGAGCTGAAAAGAATTCTGCATGGCTTAAAAGCTGAGAGTGAATTTGGGCTTAAACTAACTAAAGCTGCACCAGGTGGCTCAAAGAAATTTCAGCTAGGTGTTGTGTCTGAATTGGAGTTTCCTGGGGGGACAGTTCTTGTGGCACATCAGCAGGACTGCCTGACCAGCAGTGGGTGCAGTATGCAACCAGCCTGATGTGCAGGCTTCAAGTACTTTTCCCAGATCAAGAGCAGATGCTCATTTCTAATCACTTCACCCAAGAACAAACACAGATGTCTTGCTCCAGGAACTCTTCAGTCCTTTTTTCCTGACCCAGCTTCTTCCTACTGCAGGTATGACCCTCCCAATGCAGAAGGTGATACTGGATGCATTCAGAACCAACAAGGACTGCAGACTGCTGATTGCTACATCTGTTGCTGATGAAGGCATTGACATTTCTGAGTGCAACCTCGTTGTGCTCTATGAGTACTTTGGCAATGTCACCAAAATGATCCAAGTCAGAGGTATGCAATTTCACAGCTGTTACTTTGAAGCCTGTTTGGGGCTGTAGATGGACATAAAAGTGTCCTCTGTGGATGCTGTACTAATGTGTGTGTGACTTGCTGTTGTTCCTCTGTGCCTTTGAGTGAAGACAAGTGAATCAATCACAGAATGGTTTGGGCTGGACCTCCAAAGATCATCTAGTTCAACCACCCTGCAATCAGCAAGGACATCCTCCACTAGGTACAGGCTCAGAGCTTTGTTGAGCCTGACCTTGAGTATCTCTAGGGATGGGGCCTTAACTGATGGGGCCTCAACTGAGGGGACCTCAGCTGATGGGAGATGATGTGAAAAATTCTGTTCCCAGAACTGACTCCTTGGCACTGCCTGACTTTTTCTTTGCTGTGCAAGGCAGCCATGCTGCACAAAGCTTTTGAACTCTTGAGGGCTGATCCTTCCAGTGGAAAACTCTGGGACATGGTTTAATGGTGTCAGGTTGATGGTTGGACTGGATGATCTTTTCCCAAGCAACACAATTCTGTGGGTGTATGATTCTGTGATAATCATGCACATCAGCAGAGGAGTGCCAAGAAAAGGTGTGGTCAGAGCAAACTGTTCTGACTGTGACAATTTACAGGGGGCTGCTGCAAGGGAGTTCCAGGAATTGCCTTGGTTTCTGAAGAACTTCCCTTGCCCAGTGGCTTGTTATAAACTCAGCTGTTCGTGGGGAACTGAAGGTCCTTGCATCTGCAAACCTGTAACATTCAAGACCAAAAATACCCCAAAAAACCCCAAACAAGCAGGAACTTTGTTTCTGCCTTGCCTTGTCTAAAGCAGTCTATCAGCAAAGGTGGTGAATGCTCTGGAGAGCAACTCCTGTGAGGAGCAGCTGAGGGAACTGGGATTTAGTCTGGAGAAAAGGAGGCTGAGGGGAAACCTCATTGCTCTCTACAATACCCTGAAGGGAGGCTGTAGTGAGGTGGGGGTTGGTCCTTGTCCCAAGTAATATGCAATAGGACAAGAGGAAATGGCCTCAAGTTGCATGAGGGCAGGTTTAGATTGGATATTAGCAGCAATGTCTTTGGTGGTGGGTTGATGACTGCACTTGATGATCCTAGAGGTCTTTTCCAGATGAAACAATATTATGATTCAGTAGTCTGGGTATGAATCTTGGTGGCTTTACAACACAGCCAGCAGAGGGGAATGCAGAGCCACCCTCAGTACTGGCTTTTGCTTGGTATTCCTACATGTTATGAGACTGCCAATGTCTTTCAGGGGTGCCCCTACAATCATTTATCCTGTAACCCAGGTAGTCACCTTCAAAATTTATTGGGAAGTGATCTGCACTGTACTCAGTCCTCTGCTTTCAGGGTTTGTGTCCTGTGATTTTTCTTGGGCTTGCCTTATGATGAAATAATGGGCCCAGAATTCCAGTTTATGGGCAACAGGATACTGTTCACTCTTAACAAGCCATGAAGATACAAACAATCACTGGGTTGGAAGGGACCTCTGGAGCACACCGAGTCCGATGGCCCCTACCTCCAGAAACTAACTAGACCATGTTGCTCAGAGCCCCATCAAGCCTGACCTTGAATGTCTCCAGGGATGAGCCCTCCACCACCTCCCTGGGCAACCTGTTGTGGTGTTTCACCACCCTCAAGAGTAAAGAACAGAGAAAACAGGTTGCATCAGTTTTTAAACCACATAAAATCATGATTTGGGGGAATGTGAGCTCAGAAGCAGATTTGAGCACTTTTTCTAGCTAAAATACTTCTAAAGTGGTAAGAGCTCCCTGCAGTTTCTGAAGCTGGCCTGTGTTACAGCAGCAAGAAGCAGGCAGGGAGCAGGAACCACAGAGAAGAGGTGGCACTTGCTCTTGTTTCTTCCCATGCCAGCAGTTCCTCAGGTTTCTTGTGGTAGAATACTTCTTTGGTTTTCATGGACATCAATTAGCAGGACAGAAAAATAGACTGAAATGAACTTTCCTTCAAGAAGACAGAATGATGCTGTACAATGACTGAAATGTCAAGCATAGGATTAGAAGATCATAGAATTGTTCTGGTGGGAAAAGACCTCTGAGATCATCCAGTCCAGCCACCAAACTAACACCACCACAGCCAGTAAATCACATCCCAAAGTGCCATTGACCACACATTCCTTGAACACCTCCAGGGATGGGGATTCCACCACCTCCCTGGGCAGTCTGTTCCAATCCCTGACCACTCTTGCAGGAAAAAAATTTCTCCTGATATCCAACCTAAACCTCCCCTGCCATAACTTGATGCCATTTCCTCTTGTGCTATCAGCTGTAACTTGTTAGGGGAGACCAGCCCCCACCTCACTCCACCCTCCTTTCAGGCAGTTGTAGAGAGCAATGAGGTCTTCCCTCAGCCTCCCCTTCTCCATAAACAGTCCCAGTTCCCTCAGCTGCTCCTCACAAGACTTAGTCTCTAAACCCTTCACCAGCTTTGTTGCCTGAACTTAACTGAGGCAGCCACAGAAGCAGGCAGTTACTGGCTGGGGGATGTCCATGAGAATACCTGGAAGGGGGAGCATCTTCTTCTGGTTTGTGATTGAAGAAAAAATTGCTGAGAATGCTCTTTAGAAGCAGCACTACCTGAATCTGAACATGGGAAACAAAAGGCAGCCACCCAGAAGGGCCTTCATGCCTCCTGCTTTGGCACAGCTGGGTAAGAGTAACTAAGAGGATGAATGTGTTGCTGTGCAGGTCGTGGAAGGGCAAGGAACAGCAAATGCATCCTTGTGACAAGCAAAACAGAAGTGGTTGAGAATGAGAAACACAACCATTACAAGGAAGAAATGATGAATGAAGCTGTTGAGCAGCTGCAGAACTGGGATGAAGCAGCATTTGCAAGGAAGGTTTGTACCCCTGGGGGGCTTTTGTACTCAAAATCTGCAGGCACAATCTGTATCAAGAACAGTGTGGCCAGCAGGAGCAGGGAGGTCATTGTGCCCCTGTACACTGCACTGGTTAGGCCACACCTTGAGTACTGTGTCCAGTTCTGGGCCCCTCAGTTTAGGAAGGAGGTTGACTTGCTGGAATGAGTCCAGAGAAGGGCAATGAAGTTGGTGAGGGGTTTGGAACACAGCCCTGTGAGGAGAGGCTGAGGGAGCTGGGGTTGCTTAGCCTGGAGGAAAGGAGACTCAGGGGTGACCTTATTGCTGTCTACAACTACCAGAAGGGAGGTTGTAGACAGACGGATGTTGGTCTCTTCTCCCAGGCAGCCAGCACCAGAACAAGAGGACACAGTCTCAGGCTGCGCCAGGGGAGGTTTAGGCTGGAGGTTAGGAAGAAGTTCTATACAGAGAGAGTGATTGCCCATTGGAATGGGCTGCCTGGGGAGGTGGTGGAGTCACCATCATTGGAGGTGTTCAGCAGGAGACTTGATGGGGTGCTTGGTGCCATGGGTTAGTTGTTTAGGTAGGTTGGATTGGTTGATGGGTTGGACACCATGATCTTGAAGGTCTCTTCCAACCTGGTTTATTCTATTCTATTCCATTTCTATTCTGTATACCAGGATCACAGGATGTTAGGGGTTGGAAGGGACCTCCAAAGATCATGGAGTCAACCCCCCTGCCAGAGCAGGACCATAGCAGCCAGCACAGGTCACACAGGAACACATCCAGACAGGCCTTGAAAGGTTCCAGAGAAGGAGACTCCACAACCTCTCTGGGGAGCCTGTTCCAGTGCTCTGTGACCCTCACAGTGCAGAAGTTCCTCCTCATGTGGAGGTGGAACCTCCTGTGCTGGAGTTTATATCCATTGCCTCTTGTCCTGTCACAGGGTGCAAGTGAGCAGATCCTGTCCCTGTGCCCCCCCTCTTGACCCCCAGCCCTCAGATATTTATAACCATTTCTTAAATCCCCTCTCAGTCTTCTCTTCTCCAGACTAAACAGCCCCAGGGCTCTCAGCCTCTCCTCACAGGGCAGTGCTGCAGTCCCTTCATCATCCTCATAGCCCTCCCTTGGACTCTTTCCAACAGATCCCTGTCCCACTTAAACTGGGAAGCTCAGAACTGAATGCAATATTCCAGGTGAGGTCTTACTAAGGTAGAGTAGAGGGGGAGGAGAACCTCCCTCAGTCTGCTGTATCAGCCTTCATCTGCTTGGCCTCTACACAGGACCAAGGAGTAACCTGAGGAAAGTGTTGACTATATTTGGTTTCAGGCCAGGGCTAGATCAGCAGAGGATCAGAGAATCATAGAATGCCTCAGGTTGGAAGGGACTTTAGTGATCTTCTACTCCAACCTCTCCACCATGGGCAGGGATGCCTCTCACCTAGACTCAGCTGCTTAAGGCTTGGCTGCTCTTCTTAAAGGGCTCTGATTCTGCATGAGTAAGATATAAGGATTGTGAGGCATCAGAATATTGCATGCCAGCTTCACACTCCATAGATATTTAAAAGCCTTCTGGTTCAGGTATGAAGATCTTCACATAATAAAAGGATTCATAAACCAGTGTTTAGACTGGATCTTAGGAAGAAGTCCTTCAGCCAGAGGGTGGTGAGGCTCTGCAACAGGCTGCCCAGGGAGGTTGTGGAATACTCCTCCCTGGGGGTGCTGAAGGCCAGGTTGGATGAGGCCTTGAGCAGCTGAGTCTAGTTGCGAGGTGTCCCTGCCCATGGCAGGAGGTTGGAGTAGATGATCTCTGAGGTCCCTTCCAAGCTGAGCCACTCTAGGATTCTGTGAGCTACAGGTTCCCAGCTCCAGGCTCTGGCTATTGCCTCTCTCTCTTCCTGCAGTTTCTGTGGTCTCTGGAGCTCTCTTTCCACACTGTGACCTTCCCAAAGCAGCAGTGCTACTTCTGCTGCAGAGAGTCTCACATGACTGAGGCCTTCAGAAGAACATAATAGCACTAGGACCAAAGGGGCCACAGAGGGGTAGAAAGGAGGAAGGAACAGATGGCATAAATGCTCACCACCAGGGACCCTGATCTGAGCCTTACATTCCCAACCTGACAGAAGTCCTTCCTTTGGTATGAGTTGCTAGAAAAAAGGCATGTTTTGTTGGTTTGCTTTTAAGTCACAGGCTTCTAGGTGCTGCTTATCCTGAGTGATGTTTAGAGAGAATTTGGGGCTTCTCTCAATTGCATAATGATCTTTATTCCTCTTTCTCTCTTAAAGATACATGTCCTGCAAATGAAGGAGAAGGTGTTACGAGACTTCAAGAAGAAAGAAACAAGACCTCAGCTAGTGGAAGGGAAAAAAAATCTCCTGTGTGGAAAGTGCAAAGCTTATGCCTGCAGTACAGATGATATCAGAGTTATAAAGGTATGCCTCTGTATGGAGACCTCCCACACCCAGGAAAACATCATGGAAGTCAGCATCATTGAACTGAGCAGTGAACAGCACTGTTTGTCAGCATGGAAAATAGGTTACCTTGTGGAAACTGGGGAGGGAGAAAGAAATCCTGAGTAAGCCAGTAAACCTCAGCACCAGTCATGACTGTTTCTGTAGCTGGGGATGATGATTCAAGATGCTTCAGTTCTCCTGAACTCTCTCTTCTCTTAAAAGTGATGACCTTTTTTAACCCCAGGCAGAGCTACAGGCTGGGGTCAGAGTGGCTGGAGAGCTGCCAAACAGAAAGAGACCTAGGGGTGCTGATTGACAGCTGGCTGAACGTGAGCCAGCAGTGTGCCCAGGTGGCCAAGAAGGCCAATGGCATCCTGGCCTGCATCAAGAAGTGTGGCCAGCAGGAACAGGGAAGTCATTGTGCCCCTGTACTCTGCATTGGTTAGGCCACACCTTGAGTCCTGTGTCCAGTTCTGGGCCCCTCAGTTTAAGAAGGACATCGAGACACTTGAAGGTGTCCAGAGAAGGGCAAAAAGGCTGGGGAGAGGCCTTGAGCACAGCCCTGTGAGGAGAGGCTGAGGGAGCTGGGGTTGTTTAGCCTGGAGAAGAGAAGGATCAGGGGTGACCTCATTGCCCTCTACAACTACCTGAAAGGTGGTTGTAGCCAGGAGGGGCTTGGTCTCTTCTCCCAGGCAACCAGCACCAGAACAAGAGGACACAGTCTCAAGCTGTGCCAGGGGAAGTTTAGGCTGGAGGTGAGGAGAAAGTTCTTCACCGAGAGATTTGTTAGCCATTGGAATGTGCTGCCCAGGGAGGTGGTGGAATCACCATCCCTGGAGGTGTTCAAGAGGGGATTGGATGTGGCACTTGGTGGCATGGTCTAGTCATGAGGTCTGTGGTGACAGGTTGGACTCGATGATCCTCGAGGTCTCTTCCAACCTTGGTGATTCTGTGAAAATTATGTGAACTTCAATGACATAACCTCCCAATGCAGCTGCTGGGTATTGACTTTCCTGATCAGCATAAGAGTGGAAGTCTCCCTACAGCTGAAGAGATCTCTCCCACCATTTCTGCTGACTGAAAATTACCCAAGCACTGAGATCAGCTGACTCTTTAGCTTCTTGGCTTACAGGTCAGCTTTCAGTTATGAAAGGCAAGCCAAACCATGGTTTTTACAAGAGGACCCCTTCCATTCCTCACTATTGACTTTGTTTTCCATTCATGAGGTAGTTCACCTTGCTTCTAAGGATCTCATGGGAGACATTTTTATTGTGTTTCTGAACTGAAAATAATTTCTGTGTAGGCCCAAGAAGCCACTGCTCTGAACATGGAAAGTGGTGATCATGAAACAGAGCCTTTTCTTGGCACTTTCAGTCTTTCCAATTCAGAAGTTTGTCCTTTCAAAGCTTCTGCTATTTGTGCTGCACTGGAAAGTGCAGTTGTGATAAAGGGCTTGGGGTCACAGCTGAGCACTGCAGGGCACTTGAGGTCACAGCTGAGCCTGCCTTCAGGCACTTCCCCCTGTAATCAGGAAAATGTTTTTGGAGTTGCTGTTTTTATCAGCTGGTTTTTACCCACTCCATAGATTCACAGAAGGATTTGGGTGAAAGGGATCTTGAGGACCATCTAGTTCCAACCCCCCTGGCATTGGCCAGGGACACCCTCCACTAGACCTCATCCAACCTGACAGATAGAGTTATGTAGTGTTCTGCACAGGGTAGGTGCACAGGTGGGGAGAGCTGGGAATAGCTCAGCCTTCTGAAAACCAAGTTACATTTCTTGGACAAATAACAAGGAACACCTCACAGGCACCCCTCTGACTGTTCCTCCATTCTGTTCTTATCACTTACAGCTGTGCAAATAGATCCAAAGAGTTCAGAAAACTTTTCAGGAAGGCTTTGTTTGCTAAGTTCCCTGCAAGTAAGCCCTCACAGTACTTTAAATCATCCCAAGTTCTGTCACAGCTCAGCCTACTCATGTAATGGGAGTTGCAGTTCCAGGAGGAGCTAAGTGTTCTCAGACTCTTGCTCAATTTGTAGATACACTTTCAGATTAAGTTTGTTTGCTTCTTGGGTTCTTTTTAAATCTTTGGTTATGCCTCTTACAAACACCACCTGTAACTCCTTTACCTTGTCAGGGTTACTTTTTCTACCACTCCAAAGTAATTGCATCACCCCTGGTGGAAAGCTGGGTGTTATATAGATTAAAAAAAGAATAGGAAGCAGGAGTCTATTGAGGTGCTTCATTGTCACTGGATCACAGGATGTCAGGGGTTGGAAGGGACCCAAAGAGATCATCAAGTCCAACCCCCCTGCCAGAGCAGGACCATACAATCTAGCTCAGGTCACAGAGGAACACATCCAGACAGGCCTTGAAAGTCTCCAGAGAAGGAGACTCCACAACCTCTTTGGGCAGCCTGTTCCAGTGCTCTGTGACCCTTACAGCAAAGAAGTTCCTCCTCATGTTGAGGTGGAACCTCCTGTGCTGCAGCTTACATCCATTGCTTCAACCCGTTACCTTGACCCAGGTGACTCACAGTATCACTAAGGTTGGAAGAGACCTTGAGGATCATCAAGTCCAACCTGTCACCACAGACCTCATGACTGGACCATGGCACCAAGTGCCACATCCAATCCCCTCTTGAACACCTCCAGGGATGGTGACTCTATCACCTCCCTGGGCAGCACATTCCAATGACAAATGACTCTCTCAGGGAAGAACTTTATCCTCACCTCAAGTCTAAACCTCCCCTGGCACAGCTTGAGACTGTGTCCTCTTGTTCTGGTGCTGGTTGCCTGGCTCTTTTTACCTTGTCCAGGTGACTCCTATTTTCATGCACAAGGCTCAAAAGCAAGTTTTTGAGAGAAACTAAGCAAGTTCAAGTATGTGTAAGCTGATGACTGAGTGAGATGTAGTCATTTTAGTTTGGTAAGCCCGGGCCTGGGCCTTTACAGTACCTAACATTTAATAAGTGAGGTAAAAAAAGAGTGAAGAGGTGAGGAGGGTGGAAGGTTGACACCTTCTATGAGAGGATGCACCTCAACAGAAGAGTGTGGGGTTTTTTTGTGAGAGGAAAGGGCAATGTCAGCTAAAAAAAAGTCCAAACAGAAAAGAGGAATGGTGTTTCTACTACTGAGCATTTCTGTCACCTGTTGTTTCAGGTATCTCATCACACTGTCCTGGGAGATGCATTCAGGGAGCGTTATGTAACAAAGCCCCACCACAAACCAATGAAGTTTGACTGTTTTGAGAAGAAAAGCAAGATGCACTGCAAAAACAGCAACTGCCACCACGACTGGGGCATCACAGTGAAGTACAAGATGTATGACAACCTGCCTGTGATCAAAATCAAGAGCTTTGTCGTGGAGAACGTTGAGACTGGGAGACAAATGGACTTCCAGAAGTGGAAGAACATCAATTTTTCTCTGAAGAACTTTGATGATGAAGAAATGTCCATCTGAGCTCAGCACTGTGAAGCACACATCATCACCCTCCTGCACAGAGAGGAAAGAGCGGATGGGCTGTTTCCACGTGGAAAGTGTTCTTGGTTCTTTATGCTGTCTGATAGGGTAGGCATCAGCATCTGCCATGAGGAGAAAAGGCTGGTATGGCCACTATAAAGACCAAACAATTGTGTTTTCTCATGAGGTATTTCACTAGATGTGTTAATGTCCTGGACAAACATGCAACTAAGCATCTAGATCCTAATCCTTGCTACTGAAAAAACCCAAAAGTTGGCCTGAAAAACAGCCCCAAAATTAAGCTGAGTGGCCAAGTGCTGATCTCACTTTAGCTGAAAGGCCACAACTTCAACATGTCTGTGTGAGTCAGAATCTCCTCTGTTTTACCATGGAGGGTGTACCTCCAAGCAAACAACGTGGCTTCTGCATACTGAGACCTTCAGTACTACTTGAGATACTTTTAAAGCCTGACACACACACAAAAAAGCTTTTAATGCTCTGTGCATTTTGCTATATAGACAATAAAATGTCCAGTAACTGTTCTGTAAGGGGATACTGCATCTTTTAAATGCATCTTTGTAATAGAGAATGCTTCTGTGACAGTCTGAGAAGAGCAACAGGACTTGAGAGCCCTACTGGAGGAGGCATCTTCTGGATTAAAATGGCAGCACTGTTTTCTGCTGCTGAAGGTGAGGAATGGATACCTCTCTGTGTGATGCCTAACTGAAGAAGGCTCAAAGAGGACAAAGCAGATGAGTAGAGATGTGAAGATGGGTGGAGAAGCTTAATTTAGATGGTGATGAGCATCTACCCTGATGTCCTGTCTCATGAAATGGCATCTGAAATCTCTCAAGAACAGTAGCTCTGCAGACTTCTTGTCAGAGGTGAACTAGAACTGGAACGGTCCAGGTGTTAGTGTCTTTTAAATGCCTCCTCCACCCCCAGATCCCAGACTGCTTTCAGAAGAACAGAAACTTTCACAGTTATGAAAAGCATTGATAATTTGTACATTCCAAAACACCTGCTGACTTCTCATCATCTTCCACCAGACAAACCTTCCATATTTCTGTGACTGAGATCAAGTAGATGATCAGCTCACGTTATGCATTTGATAGAGGGTAGGAGAATTGTGTGTCTGAAACACCTCAGCTCTGAATGAAACAAAACACCTTGGACAGGAACCTAACTGAGGGTCATTTAACCTACCCAAACCTTCACCTGTGAGACTTGGGGATATTGTTTTAAACAGTTATGTTAAAGCAAAAACAGCTTCTGGTTTGTGGGGGGGTTTTTTTGAGCATTGCTTCATGTTCTACCTCTTGTCCTTGCCTTTTACTGTGAAAGCTTGTGCAGGAAGCTTGAATCCCAGTCCTACAGTGACCTACTCTGTGCTTAGTTTTCACCTAGTAAATTCACTGTTCTTAATAGCTGCTTTCCACAAGGAAACACAGAACAATGGATAAAGATGGTTTATGGCTGGGTAATGCCTCCCCTGCAGCTATACTGGAAGCAAACATTTTTAAAAGGCTGATTTAGCACTTTCCTATTAAAAGTATATGGGGGAAAAAAAAATCATCACATTCTTGAGTATCAGTTTGCTGTGTGAAAGGGTCATTTACTTCAGGCCTCTTGGCATAAAAATAATCAGTCTGAAGTTTCACAACTCATAGTAGTAACTACTGGGAAGTTAAGGGATTTGAGGAGTGTTAGTCTTTTCCACTTAATTGAAGCATGGAATGATTTGGGTTGGAAGGGACCTTCAAAGCTCATCTAGCCCAACACCCCTGCAGGAAGCAGGGACATCCTCAACTAGATCAGGTTGCTCAGAGCCCCATCAAGCCTAACCTTGAATCTTTACAGGGTGATGTGAATAGACTTTAGCATAAGACTGTAGCATAAACCAGGTTGGAAAAGACCTTTGAGGTCATCAAGTCCAACCCATGCCTTCACCACCTCCCTGGGCAACCTGTTCCAGTGTTTCACCACCTCCATAGCAAAGAACTTCTTCCTAATGTCCAGTCTAAATTTACCCTTCTCTAGCACTGACTACTGGGAAGTTAAGGGATCTGAGGACTTGTAGTCTTTTCCCATTGTTTGAAGGCATGGCTGCAGGCAAAAACAACTCTGCAGTTCAGCCTTAACAAAAGGTTGTTGAGGTGACACATGATTAAGAATTCAACAAGCCTACCTTCAGTACAACTTCAGTGGAGGTGGGGAGGGCAGGGGAAAAACACCAGCATTCCACTTGACCTTTGAGAATCTACAACTTTTTTTCCCCAATTGAACCCAAAGCTGAGTAATTATTACCTAGATCATGCCCAGTAAGCTCTCTGTTAAGAGGTTTCACAGAACTGGTTGGGAGGGAGGGACCTCTAGAGGTCATCTGCAGCAGTTGGTGCAGGAATGTGTCCAGACAGCATTTCAACACCTAAGCATAAGGCAAAAATGTCACTTTAAGGATGCTGGAGCCCTGGAGCATGCTACCCGGAGAGGCTGTGGTGTCTCCTTCTCTGGAGATTCTAAATGTTCCCTGGACACTCTGCTGTGCAGCCTGCTGTGGGTGACCCTGCTTTAGCAGGTGGTTGGACTCGATCTCCAGAGGTCCCTCCCAACCCCTACCTTGCTGTGATTCTGTGATCTCCAAGCATAACACACTGCCACCTCTCCAGGCAATCTCACTGTGAAAAAGTGATTCCTGATGTTCAGAGGTACCCTCCTCTGTTTCAGGTTGTGCTTCTGTCACTGGGCACCACTGAAAAGAGCCTGACTGCACCTTCTTTGTGGCAGATAGGCGTACACAAACAGCAGAGATGTCCCTGAGCCTTTTCTTTACTGGGGGGCTAAGTGCAATCACACAACACTTAGAGGATGGCCAAGGGATCAGGCCCAGCCAGCATGGGTTTAGGAAGGGCAGGTCCTGCCTGACCAACCTGATCTCCTTCTATGATCAGGTGACAGCCTGGTGGATGTGGGGCAGGCTGTGGATGTAGTCTACCTGGACCTCAGCAAGGCCTTTGACACCGTCCCCCACAGCAAACTCCTGGCCAAGCTGTCAGCCCATGGCTTGGATGGGAGCACACTGCGATGGGTTAGGAACTGGCTGGAGGCTGAGCCCAGAGAGTGGTAGTGAATGGTGCCACATCCAGCTGGCAGCCAGGCACCAGTGGTGTGCCCCAGGGATCAGTGCTGGGCCCCATGCTCTTTAACATCTTTATTGATGATCTGGACGAGGACATTGAGTCCATCATCAGTAAATTTGCTGACGACACCAAGCTGGGGGCAGGAGTTGATCTGCTGGAGGGTAGAGAGGCTCTGCAGAGGGACCTGGACAGGCTGGGCAGATGGGCAGAGGCCAAGGGCATGAGATTGAACACATCCAAGTGCCGGGTTCTGCACATTGGCCACAGCAACCCCATGCAGAGCTACAGGCTGGGGTCAGAGTGGCTGGAGAGCAGTCAGGCTGAGAGGGACCTGGGGGTGCTGGTTGATGGTAGACTGAACATGAGCCTGCAGTGTGCCCAGGCAGCTAAGAGGGCCAATGGCATCCTGGCCTGCATCAGGAACAGTGTGGCCAGCAGGAGCAGGGAGGTCATTCTGCCCCTGTACACTGCACTGGTTAGGCCGCACCTGGAGTACTGTGTCCAGTTCTGGGCCCCTCAGTTTAGGAAGGAGGTTGACTTGCTGGAACGAGTCCAGAGAAGAGCAACAAAGTTGGTGAGGGGTTTGGAACATAAGCCCTACGAGGAGAGGCTGAGGGAGCTGGGGTTGCTTAGCCTGGAGAAGAGGAGACTCAGGGGTGACCTTATTACTCTCTACAACTATCTGAAGGGAGGTTGTAGACAGACGGATGTTGGTCTCTTCTCCCAGGCAAGCAGTACCAGAACAAGAGGACACAGTCTCAGGCTGCGCCAGGGGAGGTTCAGGCTAGATGTTAGAAAAAAGTTCTATACAGAAAGAGTGATTGCCCATTGGAATGGGCTGCCTGGGGAGGTGGTGGAGTCGCCATCACTGGAGGTTTTCAGGAGAAGACTTGATGGGGTGCTTGGTGCCGTGGGTTAGTTGCTTGGGCGGTGTTGGATTGGTTGATGGGTTGGACGCGGTGATCTTGAAGGTCTCTTCCAACCTGGTTTATTCTATGTATTCTATGTAGTCCGTTCTCTCAGCTTGTCCTTATATAAGAGATACTCCAAACCCTGCAACATCTTAGAGGGCCTTTGCTAGAGGAGTTCTGTATGCTGTAATCATCCTGTTGCAGGTACAGTGCAATCTCTGTCCTCTCTTTAAGCCTCTTGACTTCTCTCTCAGAACCATTTTCTTTCCCTTGGTTACCAGATACAGTTGGAGCCAACTGACTAAAAATACACTAGACTAATTTGGAAGAAGTTCTCCACTATGTTAATTGTTGTGTCAAATGCTTTTAATACAGCTAAGAGTAAGAATTAGCCCTACAACTTACAACCCTGTTGGAAGAGGGTATTTATCACTGTAAACACATTCCTGTGGTGTTGTGGGTTGGGCAGACACCAACTTCAATGAAAGCTTTAAGTGTAATCACTGGTGGCTAATGACCATGCAGACTGCTGACAAACATCTTCCAGTTGTGGTAGACTGAGGGCAGAAAAACAGAGGGAAGGCCACCAGAGCAGTATTCTGTTGGGTTACAGAAGACTAAATACAGAATTAACCAGGTTGGAAAAAACCTTCGAGATCACCAAGTCCAACCCATCACCCAACACCATCTAATCAACTGAGTTGATGGCACTAAGTGACTCTTCCAGTCTTATTTTAAACACCTCCAGGGATGGTGACTCCACCACCTCCCTGGGCAGCACATTCCAATGGCCAGTCTCTCTTTCTGTGAAGAATTTCTTCCTGGTATCCAGCCTAAACCTCCCCTGGTGCAGCTTGAGACTGTGTCCTCTTAGAATACATAGAATAAACAAGGTTGGAAGAGACCTTCAAGATCACCGCGTCCAACCCATCAACCAATCCAACACCACCCAAACAACTAACCCACGGCACCAAGCACCCCATCAAGTCTCCTCCTGAACACCTCCAATGATGGCGACTCCACCACCTCCCCAGGCAACCCATTCCAATGGGCAATCTCTCTCTCTGTATAGAGCTTCTTCCTAACATCCAACCTAAACCTTCCCTGGCACATCCTGAGACTGTGTCCTCTTGTTCTGGTGCTGGCTGCCTGGGAGAAGAGACCAACATCCGTCTGTCTACAACCTCCCTTCAGGTAGTTGTAGAGAGTGATAAGGTCACCCCTGAGTCTCCTCTTCTCCAGGCTAAGCAACCCCAGCTCCCTCAGCCTCTCCTCACAGGGCTGTGTTCCAAAGCCCTCACCAACTTCGTTGCTCTTCTCTGGTCTCGTTCCAGCAAGTCAACCTCCTTCCTAAACTGAGGGGCCCAGAACTGGTGCTGGTTGCCTGGGAGAAGAGACCAACCCCCACCTGGCTACAACCTCCTTTCAGGTAGCTGTGGAGAGCAGCAAGGTCTCCCCTGAGCCTCCTGTCAGATAGATACCAGACAGACAGCATCTGATGGTGTTTGTGTTCATCCTGCCTCATGCAGATTACTCAAAGGAAACAAGAATTAAAATATGAGAAGTCAAGACCCAAGCAGACTCTGCTCCCCCAAGGATAAGAGAGTTTAAAAGTCAAAACCAGATGCAGAGCACTGAGGGGTAGCATGACAAAAAAACAAACAAACAAACAGAACCAACCCCCACCAAGCTTCTTGAAAATAAAATTTAATTTTATGCATTAGAAATATTATCCCCAATAAGTCCACCTTTTCACAAAGGTGTAGATCTGAAACAACAAAAGTTCACATTCTGGAGAAAAAACAAAACAAAACAAAAAAGTAACAAGAAGAAGTTAATAAACAGCTAAATAATTAATTTCAGTATTAAGATTCAGATTCTGGTCAACTGGATTGAAAAAAAAAATAAAAAATAAAAGCAAGTCAATATTAGGTAATCAAGAAGGCAAAGAACAAAACAAAACCCACAGTGATTGGGGTTGGGTGGTTGTTTTTTTTGGATTGTTTCTGTTTTATCCTGCCAAGTTAATTTTTGGACCACAGAGTTAAGCTAAAGAGACCAAGATCAGCAGGGTGATCTTCCACCAGCTCCACAGATTCCCAGCAGTTATTTTAATGACTTTTGCACTGTATTCTAAGTCAAGCCAACCAATATAACAAAAAAAATAACAATAATAGTAATACCCCAAATAATAAATGCTGTTCACTTTTAATTGGGCAGAGCGTGCCTGGATTTCCCGGCACACAGAGTAACTCAGCACTGTAAACAAGCCTTCTAATACAATCCAAGGGGAAAAAGAAAGAAAAGGGTGTTCACTTCATGGCTCATGCTTTCAAACTGATGATTTCACTCTGCTCACCAGAAGCAGGCTTGCACCTGGATGGGGGTGCTTTTGTGTTTTGGATTAGGAGGCCATTTTACGGATCATGTAGTTCAGGATGCCGCCGTTGTGGAAGTAAGTGAGCTCCACGTCGGTGTCAAACCTCATGATGGCCTCAAAGCTCTTCCCAGTGTCCAGCTGTTGGGGGTCAAAGAGAGAAGTTTTTGAAGTAGCAGAACCTTCCACGTGTTATTGTGGCAACATAGTAATGGTGACAGTTTTGCCATCTTAAACTGTGACAGAAAGCTGATGTGAGCAGACACTGCACACCAGTATTCTCCCCACCCTAGGCAACAGCCAGCTGCTGAAGAGAAAAGTGGTTTAGGACAAACCACAATAACCACAGCATGGAGTCTCCAGATATTGCATTTGCTGTCTCATCTAGATTTATGGCTGCTGTCAGCCCAGGGGTGGCCATCTTTTCAAGCAGTTATACTAAATACTGATCTCACTTGTGCCCTTGCAATAGGATGCGGGGAAATGGATATAAAAAATAGAATAGAATAGAATAAACCAGGTTGGAAGAGACCTTCGAGATCATCGTGTCCAACCTATCATCTGACACCACCCAATCAACTAAACCATACAACCAAGCATCCTGTCAAGCCTCACCCTGAACACCCCCAGCGTCGGCGACCCCACCACCTCCTCAGGCAGCCCATTCCAATGGGCAATCACTCTCTCTGTGTAAAACCTCCTCCTAACCTCCAGCCTAAACCTCCCCTGACGCAGCCTGAGACTGTGTCCTCTTGTTCTGGTACTGGTTGCCTGGGAGAAGAGACCAACCTCTGCCTGTCTACAAGCCCCCTTCAGGTAGTTGTAGAGAGCAATAAGGTCACCCCTGAGTCTCCTCTTCTCCAGACTAAGCAACCCCAGCTCCCTCAATCTCTCCTCATAGGGCTTGTGCTCCAAGCCCCTCACCAACCTTGTTGCCCTTTTCTGGACACGCTCCAGCAAGTCAACATCCTTCCTAAACTGAGGGGCCCAGAACTGGACACAGTACTCAAGGTGCGGCCTAACCAGTGCAGTGTACTCCAGCACAGGAGGTTCCACCTCAACATGAGGAAGAACTTCTTCACTGTAAGGGTCACAGAGCACTGGAACAGCCTCCCCTGAAAAGTTGTGGAGTCTCCTTCTCTGGACACTTTCACCACCTGCCTGGATGCTAGATTACAGGGCCCTGCCCTGGGAGTGGCATTGGAGTCGAAGACCTCCAGAGGTAACTTCCAACCCTTCCCCTGACATCCTGTGTTCCTGTTCTTCTGGCTTGGGTACAACAGGAATGCTAATTTCATTAACTTTCTCTGAAGCTTAGTCCTTGGAAGCCAGGAAAGGACAAGGACAGGGCAGGAAGTGAATAAAACCATTGTTTTACTGAAGAGGACCCTAATCAGGTACTTCCAGATCACAGAATGTTAGAGGCCAGAAGGGACCTTGAAAGCTCATCCAGTCCAACCCCTCTGCCAGAGCAGGGTCACCTATGGCAGTGGTCAGAGGGGGAACACATCCAGGCAGGTCTTCAGTATCTTCAGAGAGGGAGACTCCACAACTCCCCTGGGCAGCCTGTTTCCAGTGTTGTCAATCTCACAGGGACATAATTCTTCCTCCTGCTTCCATGGAACTTCCTATGCCTCAACTTCCACCCAGTGCCCTTTGTCCTGTCATTGGGCATCACCCAGCAGAGCCAGGCTCCATCCTCTGGGCACTCACCCTTTACACATCTTTATAAGCATAAATGAGGTCACACCTCAGGGTCCTCCTCTCCAAGCTAAAGAGCTCCAGCTCCCTCAGGCTCTTCTCATAAAGATGATGTTCCACTCCCTCCCTCATTTTCATGGCTCTGCACCAGACTCTTTCAAGCATCTCCCTGTCCCTCTTGAACTGAGGGGCCCAGAGCTGGACACAATATTCCAGGTGCATACACAATGTTTATCTGTGACTGAGGAGCTGACCTGAGGCCGTTGAGAGCCACACTTTTCAGTTAATGAGGCACATGTAAACAAGTATTGTTAGAAACTAATGCAAGCAGACCACCTGTGTTCAGAGAACATGCAGCAAGTACATTGCTTGCTATCTCCAATTAAAAAGCAAAAACAAAAAAAAAAAAAGCAGGTTTTTGAAGCTATTAGGTTAAGTAAGTCTGGTTTACACAGATGTTCCCATCAAGAACTAACCAAATTTTTATCATAAGTGCTAGTATTTTTCAAACAAGGGTACAGGCAAAGCTAGACAAAAAGCAGGGCCTGAATGGTAATGAGATTTTAATGCTGGGGATGCTCAGCTTTCACTTTGAATGCTGCAGTGTGCAACCTTCTGTCAGTTCAGTTGTCAATTTGAAATTAAATCATTTTGTTTCATATTTACAGTTTCCTTTCTCTTGTGATTTAAGTATCTAACTGAAAGCCCCCCAAAAAACCCACCTAAAATCGTGTTGGACTCTGAAAGATTGGTCTAAAATACAGGACTGCTCTGTGTTACATGAAACAGTTTGAGCATGCTGCTTATGGATCCCATCACAGCAAATTCCTACCAGAGTGATGTTTCCATCCCCTTTCACCATCTCAGCTCTCCTCCCTTCCTCAAGGGAGAGAAGCTTTCTACACATTGTTTGAGGAGACAGTTAATTTTGAGTGAAAATGACAGAGATTCAGGAAATTCAGCTCTCAGGGCTCCCAGTACCTTGATCTGGATGCTCATCTGTGGCCTCAGATTCTCAGGAATGATAATAGTGTAACGCTCCCGTCCAGTCAGGCCTAAAGTCCCTGCATCCTCTCCGGGTAGGTACTGCAGAGGAATCACTCCCATCCCTACCAGGTTGCTTCGGTGAATTCTTTCATAGCTTTCAGCAAGCACAGCCTTGACACCCTGGGAAACACACAACAGGTACAAGTTAGTCTTCATGGCTCAGGACAGGCTTTCTGTGTTCACAGGATGGAAACCAGTTATGCTGGTGCTCTCTGCGCCCCCCCCCCCCCCCCCCCCCCCGCCATTTAATTTACCAGCTACTGGTGGAGTCACCCAGTCTGTCTGAGAGCAGACTCTTCAGGATGACCTCAGAATCACAGAATCACCAAGGCTGGAAGAGACCTCAAAGGTCACCAAGTCCAACCTGTCACCACAGACCTCATGACTAAACCATGGCACCAAGTGACACATCCAATCCCCTCTTGAACACCTCCAGGGATGGTGACTCCACCACCTCCCTGGGCAGCACATTCCAATGGCTAACAAATCTCTCTGGGAAGAACTTTCTCCTCACCTTTGGCCTAAACTTCCCCTGGCACAGCTTGAGACTGTGTCCTCTTGTTCTGGTGCTGGTTGCCTGGGAGAAGAGACCAACCCCTTCCTGGCTACAACCACCTTTCAGGTAGTTGTAGAGGGCAATGAGGTCTCTCCTGAGCCTCTTCTTCTCTAGGCTGAACAATCCCACTTCCCTCAGCCTCTCACCTCATTGCTTGTTACATGTCAAACATCTTTAAAATAAGTCTGATTGTTCAAAAAAATGCATGCCCTTTTTTAAATCAGGAATCATCAAATGGTTCAAGTAGGAAAGAACCTTTAAAGGACATCTAGTTCAACCCACCTGCAATTAGAGCAGATTGCTCAGAGCGCTGTCCACCTCACCTGGAACGTTGCCAGGGATGAGGCATCTACCACCTCTCTGGGCAACCTGTGCCAGTGTCTCACCACGAAGTATTTCCTGTGTGTATCTGCCTCTTTTAGCTTAAAACCATCAACCCTGGTCCTGTCACAACAGGCTCCACTGAAAAAGTCTGTCCCCATCTTTCCTATAGGCCCTTTAAGCACTGAAAGGCCACAAAGAAGTCTTTCCAGAGCCTCCTCTTCGCCAGGCTGAACAATCACAACTCTCTCAGCCTGGCCTCACAGCAAAGGCCTTTCAGCCTTCCCAGCATTGCTGTGGCCTCCCATGTCTGTGCTGTGCTGAAGACTCCAGAACTGGATATAGCACTCCAGGTGAGGTCTCCCCAGGTGGAGGAGAGCATACTTCTTTAAGGTGACGTATGCAGAGCACCACTAGTCATTTCCATATGTCTAGTTCAGTGTTGCCCTCTATACTACAATCTCCAAGAGGCAGTTTAATTTATTTCTAAATATTTACTTGTTAATACTGCCAAGACAAAAATTGACCATGACTGGGAGGTAAAAAAACCAACCAAAACTCAAATGAGTGCAAGCTTAAACACCAACTCTCCCGGAACTTTGTTTAATAACAAAGACACTATTGCCTCCCCAGATGGAACACCAAGAAGGCTTGAATCAGAGTTCAGGTTGGTAAATAGTGTAGGACAAGACAGACAATGCTAAGCACCCCTGCAATCTCCCTGCTGGATTTTATTGTCACTGATATTACTCATCTTGTACTTTCCATCTTCCCTGCTAAGTAAGCTGAAGGAGGCACCTGGAAACAGACCCAAGGTTTACTGGATTATGGGAAAGAGAAGTAAAGAAAGTGGCACTCCTGGAGTAGTCTTGAGGATTTCTAGCTGAAGATCAGTCAAGATTTCCAGTTTGAGCAAGATTTATTAATATTTAAATAGCTTTTGCAACTCTACTGTGGCTGCTGGGAGGCAGATGTGATTTCAAAACAGCTCCTGCTACTGAAAGGGAGAATGAGCTAGCCAGGATACTTGGTCATCTGCAAGCATCCTGACAAAGCAATGCACTTCCAAGAGCTGTACTCCTTATTTACTGTGGTCACTCACCAAGAGGAATGGTCCTTTAGCAGCCCAGTCTCTGGAACTTCCTGCACCATATTCTTTCCCAGCCAGCACAATCAGAGGATGTCCAGCCTGCTTGTATCTTTCTGCAGCATCAAACACATCCAGCTGCAATGAAAATGCCAAACACTTTATCCTCTTTTCGGGAGTGGAAGCACAGTTCCAAGGAAACAAGGAAAAAGTATCCCAACACTTTCTGTCCAGCAGCACTTTAAGGATATGACCACAAAGTGCTTTGTGGCTTCTAGCCTGATCTCACTCCCCAAACAAACCTGCACTTCCAGTACTGCTTCTACAGTACTTTTACTCTCCACTTATCTGCCTGATAGTACCACATTATGTAGGTATGTGTCACCCGCTCCCCTAGGGTCAATACAGCTCCTGTCACCTCATTAGCTTTACTTAGAAGGCACTTAAGTTAATGACCTAAGCTGTGAAAAGGAAAGCCACTACTAATCCACTTTCAGTTAGAGCAGCATGTGTACTTACAGTTTCCCCAGAAGGGAAATGGATCGTCTGAGGCCCTTGTTTGTCAATGAATTTGTTCACCAAGCGAATGTTTGCAAACGTTCCCCTGGCCATGACGGCATCGTTCCCCCTGCGGGAGCCATAGGAGTTGAACTCCCGGGGAGTCAAGCTGTCAATGGAAAAGAAAACAAAGAAGAAAAAAGGGAAAATGTTTTTAGACCCGGAGGAGTCTGCTTTAAAAACAGAAAGCAATGAACTGATGTTTCTGAGGCAGCTGTGTACATAGTTTCCATCACAGCAGTAGCAGCCAGTTCGCTGATACTTCCACTTTTAAGATGTTTTGAAGGTGAAAGAGAATCAAAAGTCTACAGATTGGTCCCAGAAAGCAGCCTCCATATAATATTCTTCTTCCTTGCCCCAGAAAACAGTATCTGATAGTGATGCATGGACACAGCTCATCTTGGGTCAGAAGACACAATACAATTCTCAACAGCTACTAAAAATCCTCCTCATTTATTTTACCCCTGCATCTGGAACATCACAGCACTGTGCTGAACATCTAGAAGGCAGAGGTAGAGCCCCTGCTGCAAGTTAGAACTGTAGCAGGCATAGTTCATTTGCCAACAGAGATATGGGAATGAGGGGAACACTCCAGCCTAACCAGCAAACAAAAATAGCTGGAATGTGACAGAAAAGTGGACTGCTTGTGTTGGGCTACATCCAAACAGGGGCTCTGACATACAACATCTGTTTTGTTATGTGTGTAGGACTATTTAAAGTGTCTGAATATCAGAGGGAGAAAGCTGTTCAGAGCAGTTAAGCTTTCAGTAGATTATACTGTTTTAATCAATTCCCTCTCCAGAATTATTAGGTCTAGTGAGTGTTTTTAATGTAGTTTCTTTAAAGGTCAGTGCTGCTCCTCAAAACACCACTGCAGTTGTAGGAAGTGGTAAAGTAGAGGACAGAAGTATTACATGATGTGTGAAGACTGAACAGAGCAACCCAGCAGGTCCTAAGATGGATACAGAGTGCCAAACTGACAGGCTGGCTGTAGAAAAAGACCAACATTTTACAGTGCTTTGGACTCCAAGCACAACAGCTTTTGCCAGCTACTTCCAGCTGCATTGAAACCTAAACTTCTGGATGTTCTGCAGCTCCTGATAGCCTAGGTCTGTGAAACAGTTGCACAAGCTAGAAGTAGTATGCATGAACACAACTGGCATTAAGAACCATGACCATTTTGCTTTGATATTAAGACAAATCCCAACTCCCCTATTTATGGATGGTCTTAGTGCAAAAACTAGCCTCAGTGCTACCTTCTTCCCCTCTCACCATACAAAGGTCTCCAGCTCTCCAGTGTAATAGATGCATACACTCTATGCAAGCTCTTACACTTGCTTAGAGCTGCTGAAACAGCAGAGAAAGAAATGCTTTTTCTTTCTTTCTCCTATTTGTATATTCTCCAGGCATCCATCACAGTGTACAAACAGTGGATACATGTGCCTGCAACATGGTGTAGTAGCCGTGGCTCCTTCCTCTTCCCAAACTACAATGAGAACAAGAAGTAGGACTTACCCTCTGCTGGTCAAATAACGGGCTGCAGGGCTATTTCTTGCTATATTCCCAGCTGGAGATATGTGGTCAGTTGTCACAGAATCCCCAAAATTCAACAAGACATAAGCACCTTCTATTGTTTTGGGGGTCTGAAGAGCCAAAGTCTAAACCAACAGAAAGAGAGAAAAACACATTAAAATATGGCACAGAATTCATGCAATCAATGCGGTTGGAAATGACCTGAGAGATCATCAAGTCCAACCTGTCACCCAACACATCATGACTAACTAAACCAAGGCTTCAAGTGCCATCTCCCATCCCCTCTTGAACACCTCCAGGGACGGTGACTCCACCACCTCCCTGGGCAGCACATTCCAATGGTAAATTACTCTTTCTGGGAAGAACTTTCTCCTCACCTCCAGTCTAAACCTCCCCTGGTGCAGCTTGAGACTGTGTCCTCTTGTTCTGGTGCTGGTTGTCTGGGAGAAGAGACCAACCCCTTCCTGGCTACAACTTCCTTTCAGGTACTTGCAGAGAGCAATGAGGTCTCCCCTGAGCCTCCTCATCTCCAGGCTAAGCAACCCCAGCTCCCTCAGCCTCTCCTCACAGGGCTGTGCTCAAGGCCTCTCCCCAGCCTTGTTGCCTTCTCTGGACACATTCAAGTGTCTCAATGTCCTTCTTAAACTGAGGGGCCCAGAACTGGACACAGGACTCAAGGTGTGGCCTAACCAGTGCTGAGTACAGGGCACAATGCCTTCCCTGCCCCTGCTGGCCACACTATTCCTGATGCAGGCCAGGATGCCACTGGGCACACTTCTCTTGCCTACCTCAAAAGTGCCAGCTGCAAAATAAAGTCTCCCTTTTCTTGAGTGTTAGAAGAAGGAAAAACACCCAAATCTATTAAAAATGCTTATGTTCTTGAACAAAACAAGATGTCCTGGCTGGCTGTCAGCAAGTTCATGCAAGAAGAAAATATAATGAGGCGAATAGAATAGAAGAGAATAGAATAGACCAGACCTTCAAGATCATCGTGTCCAACCTATCATCCAACACCACCTAATCAACTAAACCATGGCACCAAGCACCCTATCAAGTCTCCTCCTGAACACCTCCAGTGATGGTGACCCCACCACCTCCTCAGGCAGCACATTCCAATGGGCAATCACTGTGTAAAACTTCCTCCTAACCTCCAGCCTAAACCTCCCCTGTGGTGCATGCATGAACACAGATAAAAATCCAAGGTTCACAGGCATCTACATGCCTTGAAATCTGCATTTTCTTTTAAATGTTACTGGAACAGCACTGAAAAGTGAAACATTTGATGCAAAATGCTGGCAGGCAGAACTGGGGGTTTTGTTTCCTGTCATTTTCCTTGCCTTTCTTCGTGACTGCTTAAAAGTGTTTCAGCTTAAAAGAAAAATGAGACTTTGCAACAGCCCTGAAGTGGCAGGGAACCCACCTGATTTTCAGATGCACTCATTCATCTGAAATAAACACAACACTGTAACCCCAACACTTCAGAACCGGGGCCTCAGTAGGCTATGAAAGGTGCTCCCACAACACTTGGAGTGGCTTCCCTTCACCTTCAACATTAGTCAGGGTCTCAACACTCTTTGGCTGGATTCAGAGGGGAAGTGTGCACATACCAGACCATCAAAGAACGGTGGTGACTTGATGTAGGTTGACTTGGGATTCCAAGTGTAGAGTTTATCTGAAGGAGCATCTAAGGCATTCCAGGCTTTGTTTACTGTCTGAAAAACAATACAAAAACATCCCACTCCTTTCAGATGCAACTGAATGACTTTAAGGTTCCAAGTAAAACGACAAGCTTGACTTCAGCAAAAGCTTTGTGCATTTCTTGCAGCACTTTGGGAAAATCTTGTGGCAATACACATTAACTTTAGGTTGGGTTTTTTAAGGATTCTATTAAGAGAGTTAGGAAACCCTTCACTTCATTACAAAAGAGCTGCTCATCCAGTTTTCTGGCAAAAGCCTGCACCACCGACTCACAGAATTCCTTTGGTTGGAAAAGGCCTCATCAAGTTCAATCAATGCCCCAACAGCACCATGGCCACAGATAACACTTCATAGTATCGCAGTATTATCATAGAATCAGTCAGGGTTGGAAGGGACCACAAGGATCATCTAGTTCCAACCCCCTGCCATGGGCAGGGACACCCCACACTAGATCAGGCTGGCCAGAGCCTCATCCAGCCTGGGCTTAAACACCTCCAGGGACAGCACCCCAACCACCTCCTTGGACAACCCATTCCAGGGCTTCACCACTCTCATGGGGAAGAACTTCCTCCTCACATCCAGCCTCAATCTCCTCACCACCAGCTTCATTCCATTCCCCCTAGTCCTATCACTACCTGAGATCCTGAGAAGGCCCTCCCCAGCCTTCTTGTAGCTCCCTTCAGATACTGGAAGGCCACAATTAGGTCACCTCAGAGCCTTCTCTTCTCCAGACTGAACAGCCCCAGCTCCTTCAGTCTGTCCTCATAGGAGAGGTGCTCCAGCCCTCTGCTCATCCTCGTGGCCCTTCTCTGGACACCTTCCAGCACCTTCAGATCCCTCTTGGAATAGGGGCTCCACAACTGGAGGCAGTACTCCAGGTGGGGTCTCCCCAGAGCTGAGTGGAGGGGGAGAATCACCTCCCTTGACCTGCTGGCCACACTTCTCTTGATGCAGCCCAGGATATGATTGGTTTTCCAGGCTGCAAGTGCACACTGAGAGCTCCTGGTGAGCTTCTCCTCCACCAGCACCCCCAAGTCTCTCTCCTCAGGGCTGCTTTCCAGCCAGCCAGTGCCCAGCCTGGATTTGTGCCTGGGATTGCCTCCACCCAGACGCAGGACCCTGCCCTTGGTCTTGTTGAACCTCATGAGGTTGGCTTGTGCCCACCTCTCCAGCCTGTCCAGGTCCCTCTGGATGGCCTCCCTTCCCTCCAGCCTGTCTGCTGCACCACACAGCTTGGTGTCATCAGCAAACCTGCTGAGGGTGCACTCAATGCCACTGTCCATGGCACCCACAAAGATGTTGAACAAGCCTGGTCCAAGGACTGATCCCTGAGGGACTCTGCTTGTCACTGGCCTCCACTGGGACATGGACCCATTCTCAAGTAATTTTAAGCAGCTTTCCTAGCATGCCAACCTGAAGATTATTTTATTTCAACACTTAAGAAAGGCTTGCAGGAAGACATTACCAAGGACAAGCTTTTTCTTGTTGTAAATGCTATTGAGTAATGCAAATGGCTTTCATGTCAGCTAACAAAACATCTGGGAAGCTGCATATCTCTCACTTTCTAATAGCCTCCTGGGATGACTGTTTAAAACATCACCTGTATGTTACATTTTAAAATCATCACCTAAGTGCAGTTTTCAGGACATGACTGTCTGTAAGAACCAATTAACTAGCCAGAAGCCATTTAAATAAACCCAAACAGCTCATTTGAATACTAACCAGAACTGGAACAGCAGCAATAGGAGGTAAAGTCCAAAGCAGCTTATTTAGCACCTCAGAATAGCACAGGACATCAATCAAACTGCTGCCCAGGGGATTAACTCACCTCTATTTTTTGGTAGACCTCCTTGAACATCCCAGGAATAACAAACTGACGCTCAACAGCTTGAATCTCATTTCTGGTGGGCCAGATATCTTTCAGGAAAATCTTTTTCCCTGAAGCATTTACTCCTGCAGAAAATGGTATGGTTGTATTTATTGCATAAAACTTCCATTAAGAAACAAAGGTTACCATGGTGCCCTTGGTTTTGTGTCCTTTGTGACCTTGCCAACACTCATGAGGCATTTTATTTCACCTGCAAGGGTGTCTGTACATAAGCCTTCTTTTGTGATTTCCAATGGCCTCCCACAATAATTTATGTACTAATTTAGGTTGGAAAGGATCTTTGAAGGTTGTCTAGCTGAACTACCTGCTCAAAGAAAGTCTGCTAGGTGAGGCTGCTCATGATAGTCTCTCTCCTAGATATAACCAAACAGATGCCCCAGTGGAATTACAATACTAGTCAGCCTTGGCTTCCTCCTTTCTCCATCAGACTCCTTGTTGCTCTGTATCCCCACAGCCACTCAGTCTTCTGAAGCAGCTCCTTGGATGAACGCTTCTGAAGAGCTTCATTCCAACCAGTTTAGTTTATAAGGTGTGAAAAGCAGCACCCTGAGGGCTGCCTTACCCAAAGGCTCTTTCTCAAAGTCGATCCGGACGGTCCCTGCAATTGCATAGGCTATGACCAGTGGTGGGGAGGCAAGGTAGTTGGCACGGGTGTTGGGATGGACACGTCCTTCAAAGTTCCTGTTGCCAGACAACACACCCACTGCTACAAGGTCTCCCTGTAAGACAGACGTTTGAGACAACGTTACAAGGTGTTTCCAGGCTCCGCACACCCAGTCACAGAACTGCCACCTTCTGGATGATGCCCAAAGAGCCAGTTTAGACTGAACATACTTTGGACACAGCTGAAAAGGATTAGTGCACAGTGTAAGCCAGCTGAGTACAGCACACAATGGAGAAGAGCTTACCTAAATAAGCTTTTGTAAAGAGGAAAAGCTAAATACCTGTGTAATGGCCTCAACCACAGGCTCTGGCAGGGGTCCACTGTTGCCAATACAGGTCATACAGCCATAACCCACCACATCAAACCTAGACAGGGCACAGAAATCAACACTGAGCAAAAGGCTGGTCTGGAATAAGAGGCTTCAACTCCCTAGCAGGTGGCTAGGGTTACTCTCAGAAAAGGTACTGTTTTAAGTAAAGAATTGCTGATAAAAGTCAATGGTTTGGAGAATGCTCCATTTTTATCCTTGCAGAGGCTCTCCAGAGTCAGAGGAGAACAAACATCTGGGGAGTGTGTCACCTAGCAAGATGAACAACAACACAGTGTTGTTTGTGCTGCTTTAAAATCATTATTCTTGAAAAAGAATCCATTTCTCTGCTTGGGAACAGGAGTCTGCAAGAAGCTATACCAGGCAGCAGGCTCTCTCCCTCACTGCCACATCTTTTAAGCTGTAGAAAGAAAGAGTTATTTTCTTGCATGGCTTGTTGTCAATGCTTTTAGTGCAGCAGCCAGAGGACAAGAGCAAGGAAAGCACTCTTACCCCAGTTGGGAAAGGTAAGTCATAACTCCACTCTCCCTCAGATAGTAAGTGACAACCCCGCTTCCTGGGGACAGGCTAGTTTTAATGTATGGCTTCACTGTCAAACCAGCTTCCACAGCTTTCTTAGCAAGCAGTCCTGAAAAATGCAAAGGATAGTTGCAGTTTTTCCTGGAAGTGGGGCAGTTTGGTGGGTCAACAAGACGACAGAAGTACCATTAAAAAAGTGGAAAGCAGACAAGGCTCCATTTCCAGCAATGACAGAACCAGAGAATGTTAGGGGCTGGAAGGGACCTTGAAAGATCACCATTCCAACCACCCCCTGCCAGAGCAGGATCACCTACACCAGGTCAGAGAGGAACACATCCAGGCAGGTCTTGAGTATCTCTAGAGAGCCCCCCATGGCAGCCCATTCAGTGCTTTGTCAGCCTCACAGGGACAACATTTTCCCTTCTGTTTCCATGGAACTTCCTATGCCTCAACTTCCACCCTTTGTCCCTTGTGCTGCCATTAGGCATCACCAAGAAGAGCCTGGCTCCATTGTCTGGGCACTCACCCTGTACATCTTTATAAACATTAATGAGGTCACCCCTCAGGCTCCTCCAAGCTAAAGAGCCCTCAGCTCCCTCAGTCTCCCCTCACAAGGAAGATGTTCCACTCCCTTTGTCATTTTTGTGGCTCTGCCCTGGACTCCTTCAAGCAGTTCCCTGTCCTCCTTTCAATGCAATGCAGTGAGCCAACAAGCACCAATGCCACAATCACCAGCTAGAGCTTGAGTGGTCTGTTGTGCTGAAGGTCCAGTCTGTAATTCCTGCTCCACTGGAAAGCTGCTGGAAGTTGCACTCAGCAAGAGGTACTCACAATGGGGCACCACAGACACTCAAAACATTATTGTCTCAGAAGAAATGCAAGGAAGAATTGTTAGCTTCTCACTTATGGTGGTCTAGTGGCACACTGCTGAAATAACTACCGACATGTGACTTGCTGCCCTCAGAGGATGCCTATGAGAGCACCAGCTCTGACCCGTTTCACAAACAAGCTGTTTCACAATCTACATCTAGTTGCAGGTGCTGTTTTCATAGAATGCACTGGGTTGGAAGGAACCTTTAAAGGTCATCTAACTCCATCCCACCCCTGCACTGCGCAGGGAGATTCCCAACTAGATCATGTTGCTCAGAGCCTCGTCAAGCTTCACCTTGAATGTCTCCAGGAATGGGGCCTCCACCACCTCCCTGGGGACGACTGGACTTGTAACGTGCAGAGAGATACTTCAGTGAAACAGAAACATACTTATCATTAAATTTCTTCCCTTTGAATGACTTGTCCAGCACAGATGGATGTTCAGAAAACCATCCTACTCCAGCCCTTTCCAAGGATGGACATAAAAGCAGCAGCAGATATGCCAAATCTGCAGAGCTCCACATTCCCCTGTCTCATTCTTGCCCTCATACATCCACTCAGACAAGAAAATATACATCAGTCCTGTTCTGATCAAACATGACCTCCAACAGGAAGATGCCATATATCTTTTTTTCCCCTTTGACAGCTGTTTGGCAGCTCTGTTAAGACTGACCTGGAGACCTCCACTTTTAAATGTGGTGTGAAAAGGCCTACACTGATAGATTTGGAGGCCAAAAGGTAGATTTGTGAGTTAAAAAAACAACAGTCCAACTCCTGAGATTGCTGAGGCTCCCTAGCTGCCAGAGGAAGCTGTAGAAATTTGACCTCTTGGATAATTCTGTGAACACAAACTAATGATCATTGTAGAATCTTAAGTGCCTGATAGCCTGTTTGAAAGCACTGGGCTGCTTTGGTTTTTTTCTTCTCCTGCCAAAACCAGGTCTAAAAAGAATGCAAAGTACAACTCTGAAAACTGGCAAGAAAATGCCAGAACCTAAGCTGCTTTGAAAAACCTTAATCCAACATCTTTGTAAAGTAAGGTTAGGCTGTCAAGGATACTATTGCATGCAGCCACCATCCCCACACACAGCCCCCTGCACACCATTTAATGCACAGGACAGGCAATGGTTTAGTTGCTTTAATTTCAAACATTACCCTGAAAGCCAAATTTTCCTCTTTGATTCTGGTGGGTGTCTCAGAGGTTCTCAACACTATAGTTGTACAATTGGAGACTGACAGAATGACCTTTTCCTTCTTTGTTGAGACCAAAGCACAAGCATCACTGTATGGAAAGGCAGCAAAGGTAAGAATACCCATTAAATCTAAGTGCATGTGCTTGAGGTGCTCAGGACTATGTTCTTCAGGCTGCTGTGTATTAAGGAATAGTGTACATACTCAAAGTACCAACTTGACCTGCAGAGCATTCTACACTTCCAACTGAAAAAGCTGTTAAGCCAAGCAGGTGTGTCTAGCAGGTCAAAGGGAGGTTCTCCTCCCTTTACTCAGCCCTAGTTAGATCATATGTGGAATACTGTGTACAGTTCTGGACTTCTAAGCTCAAGAGGGACAGGGAACTACTAGAGACAGTTCAATGGAGAGCTACAAAGAGGATTAAGGGACTGGAGTATCTCTCTTAGAGGAAAAGACTAAGAGACCTGGGGCTGTTAAGTCTGCAGAAGAGAAGGCTGAGTGGGGATCTGATCAATGTCTACAAATATCTGAAGGGTGGCTATCGGGAGGATAGAGCCAGTCTCTTTCCAGTGATACCCAGGGATAGGATGAGAGGCAGTGGATGCAAAGTCAATCACAGGAAATTTCATCTCTACATGAGAAAAGGCTTTTTTTACTGTGGGAGTGATGGAGGAATGGAACAGGCTGTCCAGAAAGGTTATGGGGTCTCTTCTCTGAAGATCTTCAAAACCTGCCTGACCACATTCCTGTGTGACCAACCCTAGGTGGTCCTGCTTTGCAGGAAGCTTAGACTTGATGATCTCTGGAGATCCTTTCCAACCCCCCCAGCATTCTATGATCCCTGCTGCCACAGAGAGGATTAAGACTGGCTTCAGCTTGGGAGACAAACACTTGAGGAAATTATATCCTAAGCAGGTGGCACAACTGAGGGAAACACCCACCTAGAACAAAGGGAATAGGACAGAACAAAGATAGTCTGTCTGGAGGAAACCTACTTCTTGATCCTGGGAAGAAATAAATACTCCCCTGTTTCTGTGATTACAATCAAGTTGGACCTGAGGAAAGAAATATGTTGATTTGGCTGTCCTGTCAAGAGCAAGAGAAATAGGGAGACTGTTCAATTAAGGTCCTCTCAAAGGGGTAAGAAATTAGCAGGTCTCTCCTCCATTTGTTGCTAGGAATTAAAGACCCTTTGTGGCTGGGAAGGGGGTGACCTGTCAGTCCAGCAACAGGTGACAAGTATCAGATCAACAAACTAAACACAAAGTGATTGCTGTCAGAAGCTGCCCAAAGGCCAAGACCTTCCCAGCAGCATGCAGGAACAAAGGAAACAAATTAAGTGACATCAAACAGTAAGTAATCCCCTCTGGTCAAGGGCTTTTGCACTGCCCACTGCACATCCCTTCTAGCCTCTGTAGAAAATAAGCCTGCAGCCCACAAAGAGTATGACAGGCCAGGAAGCCCTAATGCAGTGATGAACTCTGTGGCAACAGCTGTGTCTATTTGCAAAGAGAAAGATAGATCTGAGCATGTAGCTAAGCACCTGGCAAAGAAGGCTGAACTAGGCTAGTACAGACTCAGCTCTGAGCTGACTCTTTGTGCACATGAAAAGTAAACACAAAATACGTTCCTAGAAGCACACACTTGGAGTGAGAAATTTCCTGGCCAGATCAGCCAGGTTAAAAGTTAACAGCCTCCTGACCTGCAATTCAAGACCACCAACTCAGACTGTTTTGTGTAGTATTTGGATGGTGATAAGCCCTCTTCCAACCATTTCTTGGATGCAGTTAAGATGTAAATGGCAATGCTCTCAAGGATGGTAAGCCTTGAGAACATAATTTTCCTCCTCTACTCACCCCCCACATGCCTTCAGACTCTTGCTTTAACAACTTGATACACCTCTACCTATGTGTTTTGTACCCTCTACCAGATCACAGCAGCTTCAGACTTGAACCCATAGAACATTCTTCACTGCCCCTTTTCTTGTGGCTCTGCCTATTGGTAGCCTCTTCTCAGCATTATATAAGAGCTTCTATGTTGAACAAGTGTCAGAGCTGCTGGTTAATTCAGTTCCAGCATGCTGCTCCCTAGAGAAGACAATGCAGGGAAAATACATTTTCTTCAACCCATGTTTCTAGAATTCCATCTGCTACCCCTTAAGGTCTAAGCCCAGTTTCAGCACTGCAGATGACAAAACCAGCCTTGTGCATGTAGAATTTCATTAGTGTAATTCTTTAGGACACACAGCCAGAGTCACAGAGAAATTACTGTACAGCAAGCAAAATAAACTTACCTGCTCCCAACATAACTGAGGGGTTACTGGTGTTTGTGCAGCTTGTAATGGCAGCAATCACTACTGACCCGTGAGCAAGCTCAAAGTCACGTCCCTCAAAATTAAACTTAACTCTGCTGTTGTGATGGCCTGGGGCAATTTGGAATCCCTTGAATCCTTGCTGCAAGAGGAGAGAGTAAGAATCAAAAGGATGTGGTTAATGTAAGTATTTTGACTGGAAATTAGTATGGGCTGGGAATTTCACAAATGAGAAGCATCTGTCAGGCACATCCATCCTTGTAGTGTTGGGTCTAGTGGTGAAGGCTTGAATCTGTGGTCAGCCAAAGTAGCAGACAAAAAGTTGTTTTCCTGGGGTCTGTTCTGGTCTCTATTCACTAGTAGCAAAACATTTGTGTTTTCTTCCTGTATTAATATATCCTTCTTCACATTGCTCAGACACTTCTTCCTCCCATATGCTCCAGCTTCCTGACCACATACAGTGTTGTTACAGTTAAGATTTCAGGGCTAGGTTGTGTAACACCTAAGATTTTCAAGCCATGAGTATCAAACAGCTCCAACTTACACTCAGAGCTGAAGTGAGAGGCAAAAGCCTGACAGCTGAAGACGACTGAAGAGCATGAAGGCACCATTCACACCATGAAAATTATGCTTAGAAATCTGAAAGCACAAGGTCATTTAATGGACCTTGGAGTTGCTGTAGTTAAGTTTCTTGATTTACATCATTAGAGCTCTGCTCTGCCCTTAGCAAAGGCTGTTAGCCTATCAGGTAAGGATTCAGACTGATTTTGAAAACTTCAGGGTTAGAGCATGTTAATTCAAATTAAAATCCTGCTCTTCTTTCAGTGGCCATTTTTAACTGCATGGTGTAGAGAAATGTTGTTTGGTTTTTACCTCTGTCCTTATCACCAGCATCAAAGATCACTGCGACACAGCAAAGTCTGATCTGCTGAACAGATTCAATACTGAGTACAGAACTATCTCCTGGAGCTCAGGGAATAACCTGCTTGGAAGGCTCAAGAGCCAGGTTGCAGCTACTTAGTCCACTCTACTAACTGTACTGATCATGGCCCTTTCAGAAATCCTGTCAACACCAAGTAAAATCAGAAATGATTGCTCCTTCAATAGGGCATGAACACCTTCATGTGAGAGAAGCATCGCCCCTATTTTAAACTAAACATTATTGATGTGGTCTTCTAAACTGCAGTCAAATGTCCTCATTTAATTTTCAGTAAGTAAATAAAGTTCACCCCCAGAATGTAGCTCCTGAAGGCTAGGCAACTTTTAGAGTCAAGCATTAGTTTGTATGCCTAAATGTTCCAAGCCCTTACCTTGGCTCCCAGACAGGTCTCAAAGTCTGTCTTCATCTCTGACACAGCAACTTTGTCCTGAGGTCTTTTTGGTCCACTACAGCAAGGCACAACACTACGGAGATCCAACTCCACAACCTATTCAGTAAGAGGAACAGAGAGTGGTTCAGCACTGCATGACAGGTTGAAGCCAGTTAAGCCACATACATGCTTACCTCTGCTGTTGAACCAAGGCTAAATCTGCATACTTCAGTGTTTGTTTACAGAAATGATCAGACATATGAGAAGGAAAGGATCAGAAGACAAGAAACAGCTCTATTTTTAGACCCTGCCAGCTCCAAGGTATGGCTCTCAGAAGTACCTCATTTACTGAAAACCCAGTGTGTGACTACAGAATCTAAACAATGTAGATGTTTTTGAGAATTACATCCCTTTCACATGCTAGCAGCAGGGTCCTCTTCAGCAAACAATGATATGAAGAAATCCTGGTACTGGCACAAACTCAGCTCAGCCTTGGGGGAAAACATTCAGTCTGTTATGAAACAGAGACATTGTCTTTTCCCAGTCTTTGCCCATGGTTCATCTTTGTTTTAATAGAGTGCTGCATCTTTCCATGTTTACTAAGGTTTTTGAATAGTCATGCAAACTGAGCATAAGTTAAAAGGTAAATTCTTACTGTAGAGAAAACAAGCTCTATTCTTAAGTTTCCAGGACACAGAGTAAAATCTTGTTTTCTTGCATAGAAAATGGCTTGCATGGTCTGTGGTTGCCACACAGAGCTTCTAAGTGTCCTGATTCACACAGTAAAATAAGTTGCTCAACAAGAAGGGTCAAACTGGGACAAGGATTACAGAGGCAACATCTACACTCTCTTCATAGCTGTGCTTGAACCTGGGCTTCTCAAAACTACATTTATCAAACTGCAGAATCTGCAGCAGCTAGAGCTCAGCTGAGAGTCAATCTATACCTGTGTCCAAGATTTCACACTTGGAAAGCCAAGTGACTTACTCCATGGGGCCCTAAGTTAAAGTTTAGCTGTGTGGACCAAGATAAAGATAAGGAATGCCTTGACCATATCTTCAATTCTGTGAAGAGCCAAGCAATTGTCACATTAAATTAGAACAGGGTGTAAAGCAAGGAGCCAGAAGGAGTTTCTAACCTGTGTGAAGTCTGGATCCTGAGAGGAGTTCTTGAAATCTCTTAGCATTCCCACAGCCTCAAGGTACTTTTTTGTGCATGCAACTTTCTCATTGTCACGGCCTAAGGCAAGAGACAGAGCAAAAAGAAAATGTGAATGGAACAGAAGACCTCCTATATGCCAGAAAAAGAAAAGAGAATGTGTAACAGGCTATTTCACAGTTCACACTGCACTGACCCTTTCAGCACAAATATCAGAGACTCACTACAAACAGAGACTGAGCAGGCTTAGTGGCTTTTACAGAACAAAAACTGCAGGTTGCAGCTTCTGTCATCTGGTCAGGCTAGGCTCAGGCAGGGCTACACCGACAGCTGTGAAACACTTTAAAACTCAGCTCTTCCTAAACATGGAGCCTAAGAACAAGAAAGACTCTGAATAAGCTTAGAGCAGGTTCCACCTGGTTGAACCCCACTACTGGCAGCACATTATTATAAACCCAGAGCCCTTGCTTTCAGCTACACCTTCAACTCACAGTCTCATCTTACACTCACCAGTTTGCATCAGGTAGCCAATGCTAATGTCATCCACTGGGAAGAAGGCAGCTGTGGCTCCATACTCTGGACACATGTTGGCAATGGTGGCTCGGTCAGCAATGGACAGCTGGGCTACACCAGGACCAAAAAACTCCACGAATTTACCCACGACTCCAACTTGGCGAAGGTGCTGTTATAAAAGCACAGGGTCTGTGTCACTGCTAAGTGTCAAACAGCCTGAGCATGTCTGCTATGAAATCCAGCTTTTGACTTCAGTTGACTCCTCTTAACAAAGCCTCCCGGTTTCAAAAGTTAACTAAATTGTGAAGAGGAGGATACAGAGATCTTAGCTTTCAATAGTAAGGTACAGCACAGGGATGTATTCCTTCTAAACCTTCTCCTCTTCTCGTGTGAGCTGAAGTCCATCTTAGAATAACTGTGCTCTTCTCAGCATGATGTTCTAGGAGAGGACAGTGTGGGTTCTACTACCAGCAAACCCAGGAAGATAGGGAAATGGGATGAACCAACTGCACAAGAACATGATTCAAACTGCAAATGACTGGATGCCATCCGCATAAACTCATAGAAAACTGTTGGCTTTCCCCATCTGGAAGTTCTCTATAGAGACAGCATTCCATGTGTACCAGTTTTCTGACGACCTCCAACAACATTAATGCTGACCCAGTAATTCTCTTAGTCCAGATACAATCTCCAGAGTGAATAAACATACGAAGAACACACGACACAGAGCCAAATTCCTGAAGTCAAAGAAATCAGACTGCAGCACTTGCTGTCCATTTCCACGGTGCCACATTTTAACCATTGTGGTTCTTTGGAGGCAGTAGAGAATCAAGATCCCTTCACAAGGCCTGTTGATCCACATGAGGATTTGAACAGGCCATGACATATCAGCTGTGTTATTTTCCCTGGCTTCTGGGAAACAGATTTTCCTGTGAAATCTGCAGCTGTCCTTGGGCAGATTATTCCAACAGAGCAATAAAACTACATGGAAGCACAGACAGGGCTCCTAAGCATGCAGAACAGGGGCTCTGTTCTACAGAACAGGCATGGCTTCCAGCAGTAATGGCAAAACAGCAGAGATGTTACCTTGGTAATGGTGAGCACGATGTCAGTGGATGTCACCAGCTGCTGTGGGTCTCCCAGCAGCTTATAGCCAACCACCTCAGGAAGCACCATGCTGATTGGCTGGCCCAACATGACTGCTTCTGCTTCAATGCCACCAACACCTGCAAGCAACAGGAGTATATAACCCAGCTCTTGAGAGAGACAGCAGAGTGTCAGAGAGAAAGCCATGGGCTACAACTGACTGATCATTCTATTAAAGGTATGAAAGGAGAGAGAATGCAGACAGCCAGAGGGCTTCGCTTTCTGCTAAGAGGCATTCCTCATTTTCAGTTTATGCAAGGCCAGGCTTTTAAATTTCTCTCCATTTCATACTTTCATCCTTGTTAAAAAGGATATTTGGTAAAGCTAAATGACTTACTCTGAGGATGCTTGGCTTTTTACAATAAACAGATACAAAAGTATTATTTATTTAATGACTTAAACATTCAATGTGTAAAGGAAGAATCACAGAATGACCAAGGCTGGAAGACACCTCAAAGATCATCAAGTCCAACCTGTCACTACAGACCTCATGACTAAACCATGGCATCAAGTGCCACATCCAATCCCCTCTTGAACAACTCCAGGGATGGGGACTCCACCACCTCCCTGGGCAGTACATTCCAATGGCTAACAACTCTCTCTGGGAAGAACTTTCTCCTCACCTTGAGCCTAAACGTCCCCTGGCACTGCTTGAGTGACTGATACGGCATTGAATCAGAACCATTAAGGCTGTAAAATACTTCTAAGATCATCAAGTCCAACCTTCCACCCAACACCTCCATGACATGTCCCAAAGTGCCACATCTACTCATGTTTTGAGTTACTCTGGGGATGGTGACTCCACCACTTCCCTGGGCAACCTGTTCCAATGCTTAACAACTCTTTCAGTAAGAGTGTGGTGTGCTGTTGAGTGAAATGTAGTCAGACCATGACTGCTGGTCACCAAACAAAAAACTCCTAAGTTAAGTTTTGAGGGAAGGAAAGGTTACTGAAGTCAAGAGTACAGACTGCTCTGAAGAATACTAACAGAACAGCTACTTAAGGCAGAAGTACCTTCCTTATACCTATTAACTTCCAACAGGGCTTGGGCATGTGCAAGTGGGAATCTTTATGGAAGCACACCTTCAGTGTTAGAGGAATCCAGTTCAAGTGACTACTTCATTTAGTTAATTTAACATGGTAAATTATCAAGGTATCATAGTCACGCTGGCATAAGGCAGCAGTTTTATAGCCTTTTGCCTGTTGAAAGTCTCTCTTGTGTTTACCTGCCACTTTAAAGTCTTCTACTTTTTGTTTAGCTGGAACAAACTGCCTAAAACAATTGCTTATGAATAACAAAATACTACTCACAGAATCACAGAATGGTGGAGACTGGAAGGGACCTCTGGACTTCTGTGGTTCAACCCCTCTGCTAAAGCCAGGGTCACCTACCTAAGGTTGCCCAGGAACATAATATCCAGGCAACACTCTAGATGTGATCTCACTAGGGCAGAGCAGACAGGGAGAAGACTCTCCCTTGACCCTTCCTTAAGGGTCTTAATGCACCACAGGAGACCATTTGCCTTCTTGGCCACAAGAGCACATTGCTGGCTTCTGGTGAGTTCATTGTCCACCAGCACTCCCAGGTCTTTCTCTAGGGCTGACCTGCTGGAAAGCAGCTCCACCCATCACCTGTACTAGTGCACAGAATTGTTCTTCCCCAGGTGCAGGACTCTACATTTGCCCTTGTTGAACTTCATGAGGTTCCTCTCCACCCAACTGTCCAGCCTGTCCAGGTGTGGCTGAATGGCCACACAGCCTAGCAGGGTGTCAGCCACTCCTATCCTTATTCCCCCTTCTGGTTCTGAAATTGTCCTGAAAACTAATTTCCTATTTATTTGATGCAAGATGAGATACCTAGGTTAGTCAAAAAGATAATTCTGTGTCAGATCCAATCATGTGACTCCAGTCACTAGGTGCTGAATCACCTTAAAACATGTTAGTTGATAGACTGAGGGCTGACCACCGATAGGGATGTAACAAGTTGAGCACTACCAGCCACAGCAAGAGATGCTGGATCCAAGGGAGTGTGCTTTGACCCTGCCAGCCAGGGTCAACTCATCAGTCATCCAACACACTGTTCACAAGATGCTACTGGACATACCCCAGCCAAGCACTCCCAGTCCATCGATCATGGTGGTGTGCGAGTCAGTGCCCACCACACTGTCTGGATAATAGTAGCCGTCCTGATCCATCACCACTCTTGCCAAGTACTCCAAGTTCACTTGGTGGATGATCCCAGAGCCTGGTGGAATAATCCTCATGTTTTTAAAAGCCTGAGAGCCCCACTGAAACAGAATGAATTGGAGGGAAAAAAAGATATTCAGTGCACACAAGCACTTCAAGAACACTTCGCTTCAGGTTCACTGCACTTTTCTCCATGCAAATAGGATGAAGTTTTTCAGTACCTTCAAGAATTCAAACCTTTCTTTGTTCCTTTCAAATTCCAGGTCCTGATTTTTTTGCAAGCTGTCTGATCTGCAAGTGAAAATAGCCAGCAGTCAGAACCAAAAGTAGCCACCTGAAATTTATGTCTGCTCAAATATAGATCACAGGTTGAAAGAAAAGAAGATTTATTAGCTGATGTTAATGATGATCGATTCCATCTTTTTAATTTCACTGCATCTGTGAACCACAGGCAAGAATTTAAGAAATCTTAAAGAGGTTATTATGTGAATTCTGGTTCAAATGGAAATGCTAACCTGCATATCATACATATAGCAGGCCTAGCATTTGCAGCTTTGGAAAAGCCACAATATGTACAAGAGCAATGCTCTTGTACACATTTAGCTTCCAATAGCTAAACTAACAGCAATCAGCAGAACAGGAATGGGAACTAGAACATAACTAGTTGGAAAAGGTCATTATTGATGATAAAGTGCTGCTTTTCTCTTTGAAAGCAGACAGGGCTAACAAACTTTTCAGCTGAACCAGCTGCCTAACTTAAGGCCTGAAAAGTTTGAAGGAACTGAAGTGTGGAGCCTGGCAAGATTCTCTCCATACCTACATGAGCCTAATAGAAATAAATCTGTGACAATGTAGTTATCGGCAACAAATTATCATAGTATCAGTCAGGGTTGGAAGGGACCACAAGGATCATCCAGTTCCAACCCCCTGCCATGGACAGGGACACCCCACACTAGATCAGGCTGGCCAGAGCCTCATCCAGCCTGGGCTTAAACACCTCCAGGGACAGCACCCCAACCACCTCCTTGGACAACCCATTCCAGGGCTTCACGACTCTCATGGGGAAGAACTTCCTCCTCACATCCAGCCCCAATCTCCCCACCCCCAGTTTCTTTCCATTGCCCCTAGTCCTATCACTACCTGAGATCCTGAGGAGGCCCTCCCCAGCCTTCTTGTAGGCCCCCTTCAGGTACTGGAAGGCCACAATGAGGTCACCTCAGAGCCTTCTCTTCTCCAGACTGAACAGCCCCAACTCCTTCAGTCTGTCCTCACAGGAGAGGTGCTCCAGCCCTCTGCTCATCCTCGTGGCCCTTCTCTGGACACCTTCCAGCACCTCCAGATCCCTCTTGTAATAGGGGCTCCAGAACTGGAGGCAGTACTCCAGGTGGGGTCTCCCCAGAGCTGTGCAGAGGGGGAGAATCACCTCCCTTGCCCTGCTGGCCACACTTCTCTTGATGCAGCCCAGGATATGATTGGTTTTTCGGGCTGCAAGTGCACACTGAGAGCTCCTGTTGAGCTTCTCCTCCACCAGCACCCCCAAGTCTCTCTCCTCAGGGCTGCTTTCCAGCCAGGCACTGCCCAGCCTGGATTTGTGCCTGGGATTGCCTCCACCCAGATGCAGGACCCAGCACTTGGTCTTGTTGAACCTCCTGAGGTTGGCTTGTGCCCACCTCTCCAGCCTGTCAAGGTCCCTCTGGATGGCCTCCCTTCCCTCCAGCATGTCTGCTGCACCACACAGCTTGGTGTCATCAGCAAACCTGCTGAGGGTGCACTCAATGCCACTGTCCATGGCACCCACAAAGATGTTGAACAAGCCTGGTCCCAGGACTGATCCCTGAGGGACTCTGCTTGTCCCTGGCCTCCACCGGGACATGGACCCAGGGACAGCCACTCTTTGGGTGCGGCCAGTGAAGTGCTGGATACTACTGAGAAACACCAAATGAATATTCAAACACTACAGGAAAAGAATCATACCAGTTGATTTTGTCCTAGAGTAGAGATTAAATCAGATCTGGTTCACAAAGACTGTTAAAAATTATGGTGATACAAACCAAAAAGCAAAAAGCTCAGGTTTCTAGTTTAATAGGTTAGCCCTAGAACATCCATTGACTCAGGGACCAATCTTTACATGACTATTCCTAACTCTGCATCTCTTGCTAAACTCCTCTAGCAAATAAAAAGTTAAAGGTAGTTGATGTTCAGCAGTTAGGCAAGTCAGTATTTTGGGGGCCCCTTTCCTCACCTGCCATGCATGACAGCATCAGTGACAATCTGCATAACCTTAATAGTCTACAGTTAAATAGTTGTAGGGGAAAAGAGTCTGGCAACATGGTTCTATGAAGCAGGGCTTCACAACACACTTCTGCTCTGAAGTTCAGTATTTTCACTCTATAGAAGCTATCTTTATGTGCTTTGGTTTCCACCTTCTAGGAACTTTCTTCTTTGCAATGCTGTAACTTCAGTGGCCTGCTCCAAAACTATCTCCTAGAGAGGACAATAAATACACAGAGTATTTTAGCAGATGAGGTAACTGCAGGCAAAAACAACCCCAAAACTTCAGGAGTTGGGAAAGTGGAGAGCAATCAGAGAAATGTAGTGGCAGGATCTGTTTGGAGGAGTCATTCAGTATGCCCATATCTAGATATCACGAAGGACCAAAGTAACCACTGCAAAGGTTTCGTGTTTCACTGTGGGCTTAGGGAGTTCTTGTCTCTTTGTAGCAAGCTGAGGATAGAACATGATGTTTCTTTCCTGAACTTAGAGAGACACGCACTAATGGACTTGAGCTCTGTTTGGAGGCACTGAACTAGCAAACAGATTCTCAGAGCTGGGCTAGGGCAGCTTGGGTCTATTCTATAAATAAGGAAGAAAGAAGACATTCTCACTTGCCCTTTCCTAAAAGCCCAAGAGGGTCAAAAAAAGTGCATGTGGAAAAAAAAAAAAAAGGAGAGAGAAAGCTATTTCTGCAGAACTAATAATAATGCATTATTATGATGGAAAAATACAATCACCACAGACTGGACTGAGCCTATTTCTATCAACATTTAGCCCAGGCTTGTGCTGCTGAGAAATGAAAAAGCAAAGTTCCTCCTTCTAATTCACAGCAACTGATACAACAGTCAAACACTTCTTAGAGTCTAGGATGTTATGTTTCCCATTCTAAGAATATCACCAATGGAGCTATCTTTATTATCAGTAACTGGATCCATCTCACTTACTACCATTAAGTAGTAGGAGTTATTTTGTACCCTTACCTTCTGTTAAAATCCACCTGGATGGAGTGATCTATCACTAGGTCAGCAGGACAGATAGGATTGATTTTTTCAGGGTCTCCACCAAGTTTCTTCACAGCATCACGCATGGCAGCAAAGTCAACCACTGCAGGCACCCCACTAAAACAGAAGAGAATTGTGTGAAGCAGTTTGGAGAAGAAAAGACAAATGACAAAACAAAGACAACCATGATCCTTAGATGCAGAACAGACAACTCTTGTCCCATACAAAGCAAACTGCAGCCTTACCCTGAGTCTTGGGATCACTAAATCTACACCAGAGATATGCCCTTGAGTAAAACAAAGTCAGAAGGGGAAAAAAGTACCCATATCATAGTATAGTATCGGTCAGGGTTGGAAGGGACCACAAGTATCATCCAGTTCCAACCCCCTGCCATGGGCAGGGACACCCCACACTAGATCAGGCTGGCCAGAGCCTCACCCAGCCTGGGCTTAAACACCTCCAGGGATGGGGCCTCAACCACCTCCCTGGACAAACCATGCCAGGGCTTCACCACTCTCAGTTCTATATCCTGAGCACTGCAAGAATGAGAATCTAAAATCAAATTCATCATGGAACAGAAGTGGTCTAACATGCTTGGCTGGGAATCTGGAAACTTAAGTCCCAGCCAGCATTTATGTGGGACCTTCAACTGTTTTCTCTTCTCTTGCTCTGCTCCTCCCTCTCCTTGCCAGGCTGATTTAAAAAAAGAAGGCAGATGCCAGGGGGGTGCCAAACAACAATGCCCTTTCTTTCACTCTTTGCTACATTTATACAGCTTATTTTAGGGCAAAAGTTATCTCTTAACAAGTTTTGCAAAGCATAGGAGAATCTTCTCCCTAACTAGGGTTGTTTGGTACCTTCTGCACTTCCAAGTGAAACTGGGAGAGAGGAGGGAATCAGATTTCTTAAACTACAAAGTATGTAACTGCAAAACACCAGTGCAGAATAACTATTTTCAGAAGAGGATTTAATAACCCTGGCAGATCACTGGACAAACATGACAGGCAGAAATAAGGCACATCTTTTCTAACAAATTCTTGTGACTGAAGACCTTACATCACAAATGTCACTCAAATAACTCCATTTCAAGCATTTCTGACTTTACACTTGCAGTATTGTCACAAGGTAAGCCCCTGAACTCCAGCTCAGGAAAAAAAAGGCTTTTCCTCTATGCTTGTATGTCTCACTCATCCAAAATTACTTTCAAATCCTTAATTTAAGTCTTCCTTCCTAAATCAGGCAGCTACAAGAGGGTCACAGTAATGCACACAAGAGTCTTTCAACCATCCTCCACTTCCAACCCAAGTTTAGCCACAAGTAAACAGAGCAGCAAGCAGAAGCTCTGGCACTTCAACACCCCTCTCACCTAACAAACCACACACACTTCCACAGTTACTTTAACAAAGCTCCTGCTGCTTCTCAGCAGATGCATGCTCAGCATCCACAGAGGCACATACTACCAGGACATTTTTCAACCAGTTTGGGAGGCCAGCCTGTCATACCAGCCTATCTGTTTTTTTCCTGGCTGCTGAGACAAAAAAAAGAGCTGTCTGAAGCATTCATAAGGATTTGGCATCCTGGCCTGGATCAGGAAGTGGCCTGAAACTGTGCCAGGTGAGCTTTAGGTTGGATACTAGGAAAAATTTCTTCACAGAATAACGGTCAGGCATTGGCCCCGGCTGCCCAGGGAGGTGGTGGATTCACCATCCCTGAAGGTGTTCAAGAAATGCGTGGACATGGCACTTCAGGATGTGGTTTAATGGCCATGGAGGTGTTAAGTTTGATGGCTGGACTCAATGATTTTGGAGGTTTTTTTCCTCCAACCATAACAATTCTATGACTCAGTAACCCACTGAAATCACTACATTTCTGCAAGGACAGCCCAAAGCAGTGAGAATTTGTTTTCAACTGATTTTAAGAAAGCTGTTAGGATTTAATTTTTTAATCTATTTTAAAATGCATCAGAAATAATTTAAGAACTGTCATGTCTGTGGGGCCAGATGGGCATACACCCAAGGGTACTGAGGGAGCTGGCAGAAGTGCCCATCAAGCCACCTGCCACCAGGAGGAAAATGGGCTTTGCAGTTCCTGCATGATTTCAGTGTAAGAATCCTGAGTGATTACAAAAAGAAAAAGGTGTCCACATTATCTGAACTTCAACTAACTAACATTCAGTGTTCTGAAGCAGTTTGTTATCCCAGGAGATAATACATTCCAACAAAAAAAAAAAAAACAGTAAATGTTATGTTATGCTACCTAGGTGGATTTGGGGGGAGGGCAAGGGGTGGAAGGGGTTGGAGGAGTTGTTTTGCCAGCTTACAAATACTGCCTCTTCCAAAAGCTCTCACTCAGAAGTCTGTCCAGGAGCTCATTGATCATGACTGCAGCTGTCCTGCAGATCTATAGGTAATATTTCAAAACTCAGCAGGAGAGTAGAGGGCAAGAAGGAAGTGCAGCAGCAAAGAGAACAATGTTCACTTGGAATTTTAGCTTTTTCTGTGCCCTAGCTTTTTAAAATGTTAACATCTGCCAGCAGGTAAAAATATCTAGGGAAATCAGCACTTTCTTCAGTCCAGGGTTTTCCAGTTGTTCTTCATGTCTTTAGGAGTTGAGCTGTACTAGGTCTCTAGCACTTGGCCAACCCTTGGGAACAAGGAAAACAGAAGGTAACCCACATAAGACAGGTTACTGTTCTGAGCAGTAACGTCAGCTTATCATGAAGGAAAAACTCTTACAAAGGCACTCAGGTCTTCTGGGCCACTCACTTCAGGAAGGATATTAAGGTGCTGGAGCAGGACCAGAGGAGAGCAATGAGACTGGTGAGGGGGCTAGAGGGAAAGTCTGATGAAGAGGGGCTGAGGGAGCTGGAAGTGTTCAGCCTGGGGAAGAAAAGACTTAGAGGGGACCTTATCACTCTCTATAACTACCTAAAAAGAAGTTGCAGCTGGGTGGGGGGTGGGTTCTTCTCACAGGCAACTTGTGACAGGACAAGATGGCATAGCCTGAAGCTGCACCAGGGGAGGTTTAGCCTGGGTATTAGGAAGCACTTCCTCACAAAAAGGTTGATTAGGCACTGGGATGGACAGCCCAGGGAGATGGTGGAGCTGCCATCATGGGAGGGCTTTAAGAAATGCTTGGATGTGGCACTTGGTGGCATGGTTTAGGTGATGTGGTGGTGTTAGGTCATAGGCTGGACTTGATGATCTCAGAGGTCTTTTCCAGCCTCATTCTGTAATTCCCAAACCTTTCACTGCTATTTTTCCCACCCTTAGATCACTCTTCCACCCCAGGCCTGAGCATTGCTGCACTTTCAAGAGCTCCTCTTCCTAGCATCTGAGAGCATCAGACTCACGTGAAGTCTTGCAGAATAACTCTGGCAGGCTTAAATGGCACTTCAACATTCTTGTGCTGCATCACTTTCCAGTTGAGAATATTCTCCACATCTGCCTTCTTCACCAGGAACTCATCACAGTTACGGACTGCTGCTTCCAGGAGGACTCGAATAGAAAACGGCAGGCGTGCTGCATGGGCAAGAGGCAAGACACAAAGTCAGTTCTGAGGACCTGAGGACACGTGTCAGAACGTGCAGAGCACCACACCTGGGGCAGACAGCTCCTTCAGTGCTGCCCCTGTATTGTCACAAAGCTTGATTGCAGATTATCAAACACCCTCTCCTAGCCTCCAGCTTTGTCAGTGCAAACTGGTGTGTTCCACGCAGCTCTTTCAGCAGATTGATTACCTTGGCCCCCGTGAGACAGTGGACATCCTTGCTGAAAGAACTGTTTCCACAGCTGTTCCATCCTCTGTGGCAATGCTACTCTAAAACATGCTGCGCTCAGCTTCCTTCTGCAGTTTCCTTCTTGTCACTGAACACAGTCATATAAATATACTAGAAAATAAAAGAGTGATTTTCTACCTGTTGTGTTGGAAAGCGTAGCTTTAGTGGTCTGGGCAGGCTCTTCTCCAGAGATGGAGAATGAAGCTAAAACAGCAATAAAGACTCTGTATCTGCTGACCTTGTTTTACTTCAATATGGGAACACTTACGAAAGATGACACAAAGTATTATTACAGCAGTCCTGATGAGGACTTGCTACAAGCAATAGGTGTGAAGAACACATTAATGTAGGTTTCTCTGTTCTTTCTCCCCTGGTCCACTGTCGTAATAGCTCCTTGATTTCCTCTTGAAACATTTACATTCAAACACCTCTTGAGAAGTCTGTTTCAGCTTTCACAGGGCCACCATGACAGCAAAGTCACTTAATCACAGCGAGATCTCATTACTGCTAGCATTAAGAAAAAAGAACAAACCACAACCATGATTCATGACACAGCCATTCATAATAATTTGGGGTTTCTCTGGTTGGTTTTCTTGTTTGGGTTTTTCTTTTTAATCTTATTCTCCTTTCCCCATCTCATTCTGCCACTGCCAAATAATTACATTTTTCTGCTGGCTAGTGAGAAATTTTCCCTTGAAGAACCTGGAGTTTATCACTCTCAGAACCCTGGAACAGATCAGCTGGTAATACCATACATGAATTTGCCTACTTCTTAGGAGTCAGCTATGCTTTTCACACACCAAGTCCAACATTCATTTGTTTCTTGTGTACACACTATCTGAGCCTGCAATGGACATGCATTGCTGGCATTCACAGAAAATATTCCTCCTCTTGATTCCTGAATTCTCCTCAGTCACCTGTTTTCTTTTTGAAGAAGGAAAGAAACCCAACATAGCTCCAAGCTATAAATACAGTCAGTGGCATAGTTTGTAAGACATGGAAGGTGACTAAGTGTACAGTCTTCAGAAGAGCTGAAGAAAAAGCCTCCTCAGGAGTCTTTAGAGCTGAACAATCTATTTGGATGATTTATTCATATCAGTATTGGCCCTTAAACAGTAGCACAACGGTATGTAAGAAAACTTGTGCTCTTAGTTTCAACCTAGTCCACTCTAGACTCAAGAAATAAGACTGTGTGTGTACAGCATGCTGAGAAAGTCGTACTCTGACCTTGCCAGTATTTCTGTAACTCTAAATTTTCAGAATTAAGATTTTGCTAAAAATTTGTTTCCAAGAACCATCTTTTGAATTCACAGTTCTCTCCAGAGACCAAGCATCATCCATGCTGAAATGTCTCTTCAGGTAACGTTCATCATCGTTAATGAAATGTTCTCCTTGTGTCGTCAGCTTACCATATCTTGCATCTTCCAGTTTGCTCAGATTGAAGAACTTCTTTTGAGGCTGTTTAGGGTCCAGTGGCTCCACAAGCCGTGCAAAAGGGTTGCTCATGGTTACTCCAGACACTTAGTGTCCCTAAAATACAGAAGAAAAAAAAAAAATCAAAATCAAAGCTGTTTCCACCACATCTGTCCCCCACACAAAGCTCATGTTCCACAGACCCACAACGCAGCTGTCCCATATACAAGACCTGTACCAGACAAAAAGGTACCACACAGTCTATGTCAGTCATGCCCTTTCCCCTACAGTCCTACTTGCAACAGGTCCTCAGAGATAAAAGGCCTGCAGGAAGATAAGAGCATTGTGAAAAATATGGATAACACCACATGTACTACAGAGGAATTTCAATGACTGCACTGTTCTCTTCTCTATATTGCTTAATTTGTGCTTCTGTAATCCAGAAAGCACAACCACAATGTGCTCCCCATCTCTTAAAGGGCATTGGTCTAAAACTAAACAGACAGGCACTTGCATTCAAACCCAAAAAATAACTGAACTAAACCAGAGAACACAATAGCTTTACTTTAGTCCTACAAACTAAGATTTCAAACCCTATCATAGACCTTCCTGATTTCAGAAGAGTTTTGTTTATATCACCACCAAGAGAAAAAAAAAAACAAAACCCCAAAAAATCCCCCCACGCATCCCCCAAAATTACAGTTGATTCTGTTGTAAATATCATTTAAGATTGTCACAGGTTGAGGCTGGTCTGCCCACCAAATGAATGAGGAATTCTCTCTACTAACTCTTCTCCTGTTCTAGAAGAGGAAATTAATAAGGTAGAGTTGTGGGTTGGAAACATTAATAATAAAAAGATAATAATATTAAGAAAATAGTGAAATACATACAATACCAGTATTGAACTCCCCCAGAGTCAGGACTTGGCAGCCAATGGGAACAGGATTCAGGAAGTCACAGATTGTGATCTCTGGCAGAAGAATGGTCGGACAGCAGCCACAGAAGAGCCTTGACTTCTGTGATCCCTCAGCTTTACACTGAATAAGACATACATGGAATTAAATAGTTTGTTGGTCAGCCTTGGGTCACCTGTCCTGTCCACTCCTACCTGCAAACGCAATCTTTTTATTCACAACCCTGTCACTTTGTGTATCCCCAACATAGTGCACAAGGTTTAGCAGTGACCTTGATCTCCACAGGAGCAAATATAAGCACAAGCAAGAGCCTTTCTGCAGCACACTCCTTGGTAGTAACTCTAAGCATCAAGTACTAGCACTGCTAGAAACAGCTACTGCAATTATTACTGCCATTGACTTCAGAAAGTGCCGCCACTTACTTAGGAGAGACTGAGCTGAAAAGTGAAATCCCTAAAGAGAGCACTGGTTCCAGCTCAAACCAGTACACAGACCTTTTCTTTTTGTGTGCCTACAATAATGGTTTACTGGGTAAAGCACTCCACTCAGGCCTAGGACTTTATAGGGTTTACTCATACAAGTACCCAGACATATTACAGTATCACAGTATAACTAAGGTTGGAAGAGACCTCAAGGATCATCGAGTCCAACCTGTCACCACAGACCTCATGACTAGACTACGGCACCAAGTACCACGTTCAATCCCCTCTTGAACACCTCCAGGGATGGTGACTCCACCACCTCCCTGGGCAGCACATTCAATGACAAAAAACTCGCTTGGTGAAGAACTTTCTCCTCACCTCGAGTCTAAACCTCCCCTGGTGCAGCTTGAGACTGTGTCCCCTTGTTCTGGTGCTGGTTGCCTGGGAGAAGAGACCAACCCCTTGCTAGTGACAACCACCTTTCAGGTAGTTGGAGAGGGCAATGAGGTCACGCCTGAGCCTCCTCTTCTCCAGGCTAAACAATCCCAGCTCCCCCAGCCTCTCCTCACAGGGCTGTGTTCAAGGCCTCTCCCCAGCTTGTTGCCCTTCTCTGGACACGTTCAAGGGTCTCAATGTCCTTTTTATATTTCAAATATCAAGGCCAATTAGCATAAAGTTCATTCTAGAGACATCTCTCAATCTCCAAAGAAGATTAACTGCACTCAAACTGCCTAATAGAACAGTTCCTATGACACTCTAAGATGTGCATTCTGCCCAGGCTAACACATGCCAAAGAGCAAGCTAACAATTTAACAGCAAGGACAATTCCCTTCCAGTGCCTGGCAACTCTCCCAGTCGTGATTAAATTTATTTATTTTTTTTTTAGGAGGGAAATAATCACAGGCCTGATTTTCAGATCTATTGTTGTTTTCTCACAGCACTGTTCCTGTCTTCATTCAAGTAACATAATCTTCCCTTGTTTTCAATCAACAAGGTATGAGATCCACATCCTTTGACAGGCCTTGGAGAATGTTTGGTGCAAAGGTATGGGCCAAGTCAGTATTTGTTAGGAACAGTTAATGCAAGGCCAAAGAACTTAATCTGTCCAGCTCATTGGCTGCTCAGGGAACACTATTATGTGCAACACATTTAAGGAGGATTTTTAAAGTATTCCAACACAAAACACATTTCCCGTAATTTGAAGATAACTACCACATTAGAGGTTAGGCTGAAACAGAGAAGTAGCAGAAACAGTAACAAAAGAAGGTCCAGGGTGTTAAGCAGCAATATACCATATAACAAAGGAAAGAATTCTAGAACTCTATCAAACAAAAAGTGGAAGTTTCTAGATAAAAAAGCTGAACACACAGGACAGGCAGAAAGATGAACAGACTGCAAACACCACCCTTCTATATGTAACCTTTCACAATCCCATTGATAGGCCTCCTTCACAGAATCACAGGTTGGAAGAGACCCTAAGGATCATCTGGTCCAACTTTGTGAGATTCCTATTTCCAGCTTTGCCAATACCCATCCCACACACAAACTCATCAGGTTTTAGGTGTCACCTGCTTTAAATAGCATGAATTACTCAGCTATTCCTCTTCTAAGATATCTCTGTGCTTCTACAATTAAGCATAATCAAAATAAACTGCTTCCTTCCTCTGCTTGCCAGCTATGCTCCTGATGAGCTTTATTTTCTGCCTTCCATGCACAGAACTTTTGTGTGCATATCTGCTTCTCATGGGAAAGTCTAAGGGTGGCTGAAGATAGAAAACTCTGAGATATCCCCTGACAGATAAAGCAAGAGATTCTTATTTTCATATGACCATAACAAGTCCACTGTTCTCAGTTCACATACTTCCATCTAAGTATAAACCACAGTTGTAACATTTCCCATCCAAGCCAGTGCCTTGGCAAGGCCCACCAGCAATTCAAGATGCTATGACATGTTATCTGCTTGTTAATATTTCTTTGCCTGGTATCACCCTGAACACAGCTTTTTTTGATTTACAATATGAGATACTTCAACACAAACCTGCTTTCATCAGTGAGCTACACAAATGTGCCAAACTGCAGGGTGACCGAGGCCTAAATATGGAATCAAACAGTGTTGCAGGTTAGAAGGGACCTTTGAAGGTCCAAGTGTACTGCAATGATGAGGGACATCTTCAACTAGGACAGATTGCTCTGGGCTCCATTCAACCTGACCTGGAATGTTGCCAGGGAGGGGGCATCTACCACCCTCTTTGGAAAAATGTTTTCTTCTCTCCAGTCTGAATCTTCCTCTTTTAGTTTCAAACCATCACCCCTCATCTGGTCACAACAGGCCCTGATCAAAAGTCTGCTGCCAGATTTCTTAGAGGACCCGTTTAAATACTGAGAGGCCACCAGGTCTCCCTGGAGCCTTCTCTTTTCCAGGATGAACAACCCCAACTCTCTCAGCCTGGCCTCACAGCAGAGGACTTCCAGCCCTCCCATCACTGCTGTGGCTTCCACTGGCCCTACTCCAACAGGCCCATGTGTCTGCTGTGCTGAGGACCCCAGAGCTGAACACAGTACTCCAGGTGAGGTCTCACCAGGAACATACCTTCTTTTCACCTGCCTAATCACACTGAGACCAACAACTCTGTTAGAACCTTGTAAGCCATTTAGAAGTATCTGCAAAGAAGTAAAGCATCTGTTTAAAAAAAAGGAAAAACAAAACACAGCACAACTTGCAGCGCTGCTAAGGCAAATTTCACAGAGCTGGAGAAGCCTCAGCCATACCACCTACTATTTGCAGACAGTAAATTACAAACCAAGTGGCCAAAGCAGGGGACTCCAGCTAATGATCCACCAAAAAAGGACCTGAGAGAGCAACACTCTGCAGACATTGTACAGCAGAATTTAAGTAATCAGTGTGATAGGTACAGATTAACTCATGATTGCAGCAGGGAATATTTATTCACATTTCACAGGCACTGCAATGTAAATATGCAAACAGGCCAGCAGGCAGGGGAGGGGACATCTGCCTGCCTGGGACTGACGCAGTGTGCAGGGTCACATGCAGTGGCCATGGCCAGAGCCACATGATCACAGCAAGAGCTGGTCACACGTACCGAGGAGAGCACTTGATCTCCTGCCTGACCACCTCAGAGCTGCGTGCGTGGAGGTCATGTCTGAAATGGGATTCAACGCAGCCTCCCTCAGGAAGGCAGAAGTACAGACTAAGAGGTTTCAAGTGGTAACAGCCATCAGCTTCCTGCACAAATAATGCTCATCCTGGCCTTGGAAAACAGCAACAGCTCTGACCCAAGCTATTCCTCCCCTCCAGTTATCCAGACACAGGTTCTTTAGTGTTTGTGTAACTCTGGGCACAGCCCTAGGACTCCAGGGGTTTCAGCTGACTGACACCAATGAAAATGGTTTAACTGGGGAGCTAAACAGCAAATAAACACAAGGAGCAGAATGTCATTACTAGAACCTTTCCAAAGAGTTGCATGGCTTGTGTAAAGTGTGTCAGACAAACAATAGGTTTATTCTAGCCTTTCCTGCACCTAGTAATTCTGTGAACGCTGACAATTTGGCTCATGCTAATGCTGATCATCTTTAAATCCATGCTCCCTATCAACATTGCTTTCCACTCACCCTGTAACATCAGTGCAGCTGCTTAGCCCTGTGTCACCTAGCTCCATCTCATCAGAGTATGCCCTGAATCCACCCACAGACTGCACATCGAGACATCACAGGAAGTCTGACTTCTGTTTCTCCTCTCTCCCAGCAACACTTCTGTCTCACCCAGAGAAGCAAAAGTGCAGAAGGACTCCAAAAATGCCTACTGCCTTTACTGTGTGCCTGCATCTATACATCATCTGATAAGCACTGCATAGGAAACATGCACCAGCTCCAGAGGACAGAAGGAAAATGGTGTCTGTACCCTGCCTTTCCTTTGTCTTATCTTAAGCACCTTAATTTGCTTTAAGTGCATTTTATTTAAGTCTCCACAAAAAGAGTTAATGTAACTTAATGACTTTTTTTTTTAAAGAAAAAGGACATTCACAGGAGATTTAAACATCTTGCATGTGATGGTTTGAGATCTTCAGCTGATGTAGCTTCTCAGAATGTACAACAAACAGTACTAGTCACATCACAACACCTTCTATTGGAAAAGGACTCAGTCCAGTAATTGAGGGATTATTTAAAGTATTTTCTTGACTGACTGTGGGTCCTGAACTCTACTTCAGAGCCCCTTAAATGCAGCAGTGTGACTGGGAACAATTTCAAGAAGTTGCAATTTAATGGCATTAGGAAGCATTGTGATACAAGCTGTGTTACACTTGCAGAACTTATTTGTTGCAGATCCTAGAGAAGGAAAAGTGCGCTGTTTAACCTCCCATCATACCTAAGAGGCAATCACAGAATCAAACAGGTTGGGAAAGTCCTCAGAGATCATCAAGTCCTATCATCCAACACCTCATGACAACTAAACCATGGCTCCAAGTGCCACATTCAATCCTTTTATAAACACCTCCAGGGACAGTGATCCCACCACCTCCCTGGGCAGCACATTATAATGGCAAATTACTCTTTCTGTGAAGAACTTCCTCCTCACCTCAAGCCTAAACCTCCCCAGGCACAGCTTGAGACTGTATCCTCTTGTTCTGCCACTGGTTGCCTGGGAGAAGAGACCAATCCCCACCTGGCTACAACCTCCCTTCAGGTAGTTGTAGACAGCAAGAAGGTCTCCCCTGAGCCTCCTCTTCTCCAGGCTAAGCAACCCCAGCTCCCTCAGCCTCTCCTCACAGGGCTGTGCTCCAGACCCCTCCCCAGCCTTTTGCCTTTCTCTGGACACACCATTCTACCCACTTTAAAGCTGCAGGAGAGCCTGAAGATGAATATGAATACAGCTAATCAGACTAAACCCAGCAATCTCCTTCACACTACTAGAAAGGAATCACTCTTTAAAGCCTAAGTGCTATCATCTCTGTTTGTTATACCAGATCAATAGCAGCAACAACATTCTTTTGGGGTTCTTTCGGGGATCTCAAGGGAGCACACATCTCTCACTATGCAGAATAAACCAAAGATTTAGTAAGGAATACTTTTCTGCTAACATACATGCTGATAGTAAATCATGGTCTTGCTGTAGTGTATGATGTGAGTGCTGCCAAGAGTCCTGATTAGTAATAATCACATCCACTACATGAGTGCTTAAGGACAACCCAAGGACACAGATTTATTGTGTTTGACCTACAGAAATGGAAAAAAAGAAGGGAAAAAAAAAAGCCTCTGGATAGGACAACTTCTGTCTAAGCTTCAGGCCATAAAATAGTAATAGAACAGGCACAGTCACTCAGCGTTTTAGCATAAGCGTATTAATCTTACTCAAGGAAAAGTGTGCCTCCACCACTGCCTTTTCCATCTCTGGTTACTCAGTTGTTATCTTTCAAATTATGTGAGGGTGCTAACCCCTGAGCTGTGCTAGGGGAGGTTCAGGCTTGATGTTATGAAATACTTCTTCACTGAAAGGGTTCTTAAATATTGGAATGGCCTGCCCAGGGCAGTGCTGGAGTCACCATCCCTGGTGATGTTCAAGCAGCCTGTGGTCCTGGCACTTAGGTACATGGTTTACTGTTGACCCTTCAGTACTGGGTCAAAGGCTGGACTGGATGATCTTCAAAGTCTCTTCCAACCAGAAATATTCTGTTATTATTAACAGAAAAGTCCATTCCACTCATCTGTTCATAAAACTAAACACCAATAGCTTGACTAAAACAGATTTCAAGTGGTAAAAGCTTCTTTCCCTGGAGACTGGGTAAATTCTCAGCCATCACTGGGAAGCACACACTTAGCAAAGGAGGAACTTAGTCTAGCATCTACCAGATGCTAGAAATGGTTATATGCAGCCAAAATAAAGGCAGCATTTTATCAGCCACCAATAAAAGAGGGAAGGTTCAGGCTTGTCTGTACTTGCAGGAAATCCATGAAGCTGAAAACTGGGAAAAGGGAGAGGAGACCTGGCAGGACTGCTATGATGAAAGTCATAAGGTAGAGGACACAGAGAACACTCATGGTCTTGCTTGGGAAACACAGTATTTTCCTTCAGCAGTCAATCTGATCTTACCACCTTCCACTGCAATTATTCCTCTTCCTACTCCCCTCCCCCAAGTTATTTCTCTGAGGTTTGTCCTCTGAACTGATGTGTGTAGGTACATGTGTGTATCTGTACCCAGCTGCTAAGTACATGACCAGCACCTCTATACAGTAAAAGCAAGTAACTACAAAACATCAAAGGGGAGCTGCAGCACAGCAACAGGCCACTGAGCTGTAACTCCATCAAGACAACACTGAGCATGCATTGTCAGTCCTTACTAAGAATTGTACACAGTTGAAGAGCACATCTTTAACTGAAGGCTACTGTTCAGTTACCTAAGCTATGGCTCACTTAGCCATGAACAAAGATCTCTCAGCAAGTCCAGCATGTAGGAACTTTTGTCCTACTGGAATTGCAGCACAGAATCACAGAGTGGTTTGGATTGGAAGAGAACTTAAAGACAAACTAGTTCCAAAACCCTGCCATGGGCAGGAACACCTCCAACTGAACCAGGTTGCTCAAGGAACCCTTCCAGGGTTGGAGCCTCCTCAGCTTCTCTGGACAACCTGCTCCAGTGCCACACCACCTTCATGGGGAAGAATTCCTTCCTATTGTCTAATCTAAATGCAGCTGCTACCAATTTGAAGCCATTATGGCCTATCCTAATGTCACTACATGCCTTTCTACAAAGTCCCTCTCCAGCTCTTTTGTAGTCCCCTTCAAATACTGCAAGGCTGCTGTAAGGGTCTCCCCAGAGACTCCTCTTCTGCCAGGCTGAAGAGCCCCAATTCTCTCAGCCTGGCTTCACAGTAGAAGGCTTCCAGCCCTCTCAGCATTGCTGTGGCCTCCTCTGGCCCCACTCCAACCAGCCCTTGTCTGTGCTGTGGACTCCAGAGCTTTCCCAGCACTGCAGGGAGGGGTCTCAGCAGAGGGGAGCAGAGGGGCAGAATCCCCTCCCTCCACCAGCTGCCCATGCTGCTGGGGGCCTGGGCTGGGAGTACACAGTGCCAATTCATGTTGAGCATGCTGCCTGTAAGTCTACCTTGCTTGCAAAGCAAGGAAGGAAAAAAATCCATGTTAAGAAAGCTGCCAGAAGTCACCATTTATGACATGAAAATGCAACCAGTAGTAGAACTTTGGTGAGTAAATCCATCTAGAAGTCAGTTCAGTTTCAAACAACTAATATAGGTATTTGTGTGGTTGAAAGAAAAGTTAGTTTAAATACCTAAGCTGCCTAAGAAAAATGGTTCTGTTACTTCTAGAAAAAAAAACAACACAATAACAAACAAAAAAGTATTTGGAAACAAAGCCAAAACAAACAAAACAAAAATCACCAGCAACAGAGGAAAAAAAAACCCATGCACACTCTAGCAAAAGCCCAAAGTAAAAAAAAAACAACCAAAACAACCACAAATGCCCCAAGCATTTGGACAGAGTTCAACAGCGCTACTAGAACAAGCAGAGTCCTGTTTTATCATGTATCTAGCTATAATTACTTTTAGATGTGCACAGAACAGATGAGTACAAGTACTGTTGCAATAAATACAGGTTTCTTATGTGATTAAGGGAAGCACTTAGAATTTAACACTTAGTCTACCTGTGACAGATTAAGGCCCCTGAGTAAGAAATACACAGTGGTGCACTGCTGTCAGCAGCAAAAGACAGGATTTCAGGCATGGAATCATAGACTCGATAAGGTTGGAAGAGATCTCAAGGATCATCAAGTCCAGCTTCTCACTCAAGCAGAGATTTGAGAAGAGACTTTGTATTTCTCTGCTACAGAGAGAAGTCCATCGTTGTAACCCTTCAGGAGATCTCCACTAAAAATTTGTTGACTAAGCAACTATTTGGCTAGTACAAATTGCACTATTATTGCACACTGAAAGAAAATGTAGCAATACTGTTTGGGGTTTTTTTAAACACTCTCCAAGCAAAGTTTCAAGGAGCCCATTTCAACTCAAGAGGAACTCTGTACTGGAACACAAACAGGACTCTGAACTGCAGACTGTTCTGTTTTCTCCTGGTGTCTAAAAGTTTGAGTGGAAAGCCAAAATACTCATTTATCCAGAACCATCATGTATTAAACTTCCAATGCACCGAGGGGGTTACTAAGTTCACACTCCTGTCATCTGTGCATTTTACAGGCTGTCACAAGCATTCTGACCATTTCACTTTGTTGGCAGCACTGCCCTGCCCACACAGGATTTGAAGATTTAGTTCAGAGATGAAGCTTGTGAAATTAAACCTTTAGGTTGTTAAAGTAACTCCAACTTCAAGTGAGTTAGAAGATGAGATGCATGGCCTCTTCCAAGATATGGATACTAAGCTCCAAGTCATCCCTCAAGTTCAGTAAGGACAAGTGCAAGGTCCTGCATCTGGGAGGAATAACAGCAGGCACCAGTACAGGTTAGGGGCTGCCCTCCTGGAAAGCAGCTCCACGGAGAAAGACCTTGGGAGTGCTGGTGGGCAGTTAAGCTCTCCATGGAACAATGTGCCCTTGTGGCCAAGAGAGCCAATGGGATCCTGGGGTGCAGCAAGAAAAAAGTGGCAAGCAGGGCTAGGGAGGTTCTTCTACCTCTCTGCTCTGCCCTGGTGAGACCACACCTGCAATACTGGGTCCAGTTTTGGGCTCCCCAGTTCAAGAGAGGCAGAGACCTGCTGGAGAGAATGAGACACAGAGCCACGAGGATGATTAGGGGACTTGAGCATCTCCCCTGTGAAGAAAGACTGAGAGTCATGGGGCTGTTTAGTCTGGAGAAGAGACAACTGAGAGGGGATCTGGTCAATCTGATCAAACATCTGAGGGATGGGTGTCAAGTGGAGGGGGCCAAGCTCTTTTTGGTGGTGCACAGTAATAAGACAAGGAAGAAGTTCAAACAATCATAGGTTTCACCTCAACATGAGGAGAAACTTCTTTATAGTGAGGGCAACAGAGCCTTAGAACAGGCTGCCCAGGGAGGTTGTGGAGTCTCCTCTGGAGACTTTCAAAACCTACCTGGATGCATTCCTGTGCAGGTTACTCTAAGTGATCCTGCTATGGCAGGGGGGTTGGACTCAATCTCTTGAGGTCCCTTCCAACCTCTAATATGCTCTGATACTTCCAACACTTATAGTTCACCTACTTCTTCAGGGGCAGCCAAAGCACTTCTCTGGTATAGGTCTCACCCATTTTTGGTGAACCAGGCAAGGACACTTATCTAGTAACCTCAGACAGCCTCTGGAATGCAATCTAGCCTTACAGTTAACAAAATCCAGATCCTAATTAAGCAGGCAGAAGTGTTAAGGGAATGCTGTGTCAGCAGACTCACCACGAGTGTCCCAGTTAAAAAGCAGAGACTAATTTTCTTTTTTGCTGCAGGAAAATGAGCAGTATTATGCCTGAGAATAGAGGGAAGCTTATTTGGAGGCTACAGATCACTAAAAAATGAATCCCTGATTTATTTCTTTTTCCCCTGAAAGAGCAACTCTGAACTTTAACCTACTTCCTACATCTGTACAAACCTGCTGCTCATTTCCCCTATGTTAGCAGTCCTAGACTGCACATTAACAAATATGCAACATGGACTAGTCTTAACAAAGAACTAGCTTTCCATGTTAGTAAAAACAAATAAATATAAAACCCAGTGTACCACACAGAAATCCCACTGCTAATTTAACAAGGAAGTGCTGGAAGAAGTCTGGAATATGCAGCGTGCTGTAACTGTGTACAAAGGTTTGGTGTGAAATTTGGTCTCGATTTCAGCAGGCAGGACTTGGTCTGTTTGTTTCAAAAGGCTCACGTGAAGGGGGTAAGGAACACTGCAGAGGCGCCTGGGAAGGGAAAATAAAAGGGGAGCACAGTGAATCACCTCTCTACTCACACCACTGCCACTGTATGAGGTCTGCAAACTGCTCTCTCTGCACCCCTATAAAACTCCTTTTGCGCAACTTGCCACCTGAACTGTTCCAGGGCTATCGAAGATACGTGGGTGTAAGGACTCCTTCAGGATGAAGAACTGATGACAGGATCACTACTCTTGAGAAATAAATCTGGCATCATGAAGGAGAAAAAAAAAAAAAATCCTAACTCCTCGTGTCATTTCAGGAAAACCCTGAATTTGTGCTCTGGAAGTGAAGAAAAATCATTTTCTCACAACAAAGACTGCTGCCTGCAAATCCCAGCAGCTACTCAGCTGCTCATGCAAATGCATCCAGCCTTCAAACACCCATGGCTTTAGTCTGCAAGCAGAACAAGAAAGTGTCTTGACAAGATTTCACCAACCCCAACTAGCTGCTATCAGAGTTTACTGGTCAAGCTCCCTGGGGAGGCAAAGCTCCAACAAACCATTTTGATTCAACACTTTTAATTCAATTCTTTTGGGACAGCCTTCCCCACACAGGCTAGGGAAAACAAACCAGCAAGCTAAACAACAAAAGCCCCCCCCGCCCCCCCCAAAAAAAACTAAATACCCTCTTTCACAAGCTTCTGGATTCCTGACCCTAGAATTATGGGATGTCACAATTCCTGAAAGTGCCAAATACCTAAAGGAAATCTTCTGAACTAACCACTCCCCGAAGCAGCACTCAAGGTAAGAAGCTTGAAAAATTCTTCCTGTTCACAGAAACAGAGGAGATTGGAAATTCAGACTCCTCTTTAGAATCAGAGAATCCTCCCTCTGCTTCAAAACCACTCTTCACTTCACAACCTTCCAGCGATCTTAAGTGAATCACTACTTCAGGAAGGGGGAAAATGTCCAGCTATTATGTAGCGAGATCCTACAGCCAGAGTCTGTTTTGCAAAACACTTGCAAAAGAGATTTGCTGCTTAAATGTTAGTAATATTATTTCCACTGCCTGCAAATAGTATTTCAGTTCTTCCACCACTACTACAAAAACTTTTTTGAATAATATCAAAGTGGGAGTGTAGTATTCTCTGGCTAAAGGGAACCAGAAAGAAAGAAATCCACCCCAAAAGACAATATGAAACAATAAAATAAAAGCATTGTGAAAGCCCTGTGGTCTTCAGTTCAGCAGCAGTCTGTACGACACACTCTGCAAAGCACCACTAGGTGATCAGAACCCATCATACACTGAAAGCCTCTCCAAGAACTTCCTCTATCTGACAAAGCCCAGGATGAGTAAAACACTGACAATTTTCTGTGTAACTGCTCCTCAGACACACAGCAGATCTTGGAGGGCACAAGAGTCAGCTGCACTTCCTACCCTCTGCACATTAAATTCCTTTTACTTTCTTTGAAGAAGTAACAATCCCCAGAAGTTTATTAGGACATTCTGATGGAGCACAATTGCTTTTAACCAAAGCAATACTAAATAAACACTCCAATGTTAATATTTCTCTAGGGTGGTCTTCCTTTACTTAGGTATTGTGGATTGATAATGAGCCAGTCTGAACAATAGCAACGGTGCTGAGTGCTCAGAGATATTAATTCAATTCCACTTGTTTGGAGAGAGAATCCTCTGTTTTAGGCCGAGTTTCCTGCTGATACCAACAAATACTGAAGTCCAGACCTCTCGGTCTTCCCCCACCCCCTCACCTTTATGCTAGCTTTAGAGGTGGAAACCAAGTACCAAAGTACAAACTCTAGTTAAAAAATATGAGGAAACTGTAGTGGTGTTATGAAACATGGCAATATGCTGAACAGATAGAGAAGGACTAATCCAAACATATACCTAATCCAGACTCTGACACTGGGCACCTCCACAGCCCACAATCCTCAGCCAGGTTAGAACACAAGGCAAATACCTGTATCTGTGCTACAGCCTCCATGACTGCACCTGTTAACTGCACCATGAATGCAAAACTGATGATTCTGTCACCAAACAAGCAAAAAACCTCCACCCAAACCCCCCAAGCTATTAAAACCTCTCACTTTACCTTATAGAATCATAGAATTGTTTCAGCTGGAAAAGACCTTGAAGTCCAAACATTATCTAATTCTACCAAGTCTACCTAACTATCTAAATCTACCAAGTCTAGCCTCCAACAAGGGTAGAAGCCCCATCCCTGGTGGTTTTTAAGGCTAGACTGGATGTGGCTCTGAGCAACCTGATCTAGTGTTGCCCGTGGCAGGGGGGTTGGAAGTAGATGATCCTTAAGGTCCCTTCCAACCCTAACAATTCTATGATTCTAAGTCTGCTGCTAAACCATGTCCCTCAGCACCACATCTCTGCCTCTTTAAACACCTCCAGGTAAGGGGATTCAACTACCTCTCGGGGGAGCCTGTCACAGTGTTTGAGAGCCCTTCCAGAGGAGTCCAACCTAAACCCCACCTGGTGCAACTTGAGGCCATTTCCTCTTGTCTTAAAATGGACCTTAACATTGGCTTCACCTTCTAATGCTTTTCCTCTATCCCTACTCTCTCTTCCCTACTTATGCTGGAAGTTTTATTGGGCTTTGTGCACCAGAGCAGGGTTGCTGTGTGCTTCATGTGTATGCTATACATTAATCTCTACTTACAACTTATGTACCAGTATACAAGACTAGAATTGTTCCTGTAGCAAAAAAAAAAAAAACTAAACACCGAAAAAGCTTTGCCTAGGTGGGGATGGAGCAGCACAACTTCCCATCTTGTGCGGATCTCCTTCTTCAGCTGCCTCTATTCTTCTCCCTCAGCTCTCCAGAAGCTGGCCCCTGTAGCTGGTAGGGGCAGGCTCAAAGCCGGGTCCCGGACAGACCAAGTTTCAGCTCCCCAGGGCCTGGCCAGCCGCTCGGCTTCCCTGTCCCCTCGCAGCGCGGCGGGGTGGCCGCACAGCCCTCCGCCGCTCAGCGAGGGTGCCACGAAGCCGCCCGCGGAGTCGCCTCCCGAGAGCCGCCTATCCCCCACCTCAGCATTGTGAGAAACGAACTCACCGCTGAAATTTATAACCAGTTTATTATAAAATAAAGGCAACACAGCGCTGGGCGCAGAGCGAGTTTGCTAGAGGCGCACCCTAACAACACGAGTTGAACTTGCATAGACGGCAAACAGACATATTAATATCTTAAAACGTACATATTCATCTATTCCCCAGCACGCTCCCACCCCTCTCCATCAGGACTGAGGCAAAACCTGCACTTTTGACCTGGCCAGTCTTTAGACCTGTTGGCGCCTCACCTTTCTCTCCCAACACCCCATACAATACAGACCACCACCAACCGATCAGCCCAACGATGGAACCCCAGGCTCCCCAGTAATTCCCCTGGCCAAAGCCAAATATTAAACACTATTTCTCACAGCACCCAGCCGCTCTTGACTCCCCCTGCCAGCCCATACCCAGGGAACGGGGCCAGCCGGATCCCTCCGGCCCGCCGCCTGCCCTGCCCGGCCTGGCCTGCCTGACCGCCGATCTCCGCCCTCCGCCCGGGCCCGCACCCGCGGGTCTCAGCTCTCACCCGCGGAGCTACCCTCAGCCCCCACCCTTCACTTTCCTCCACGCACCGCCGGAGAAGCAGCCTCAAGGAGCCCGAGCCGCCAGCCGCGGAGCGGGAAGCAGGGACGCGCAGGGCCCGTACTCACCGGGGAGCGAGGAACACCAGCCCGCCGCCGCTAGCCGTCAGGGACCGCAGGGCTAAGGGAGCGCAGGGGCGGGATGGCTCCGCCCCCCGCCCCCTCCCTCCCCACCCCCCCGCCCCCCGTCACGGCCGGTGGCGGCATGGCGGCGCGTGGGGCTGCCCGAGCCGGGAGGCGGGAAGCGGGAGGCGGGAAGCGAGGCGCGGGGCGCGCAGACCTTCCCCTGCTGCCCCGCAGCCCCCTTGCCAGGCTGGCCGCTCACGGAGCCGCCGCCGCTCGGCGGGGTGGTGCCTCTGCCCCGTGGAAAGGGGCGAGGCGGCGGAGCTCTGCGCCGTGACTCCCGAGCTCGCAAGGGTGGTCAGGGCCTGGGGCTGGATCGAGCCAGGCGTTTTGCCTGGGCCTGTAAAACGGGCAGCGCTGTGCGGCGTGCTTTGAGTTTTCACAGACTCAAAGAACTGTTGAGGTTGGAAGAGACCTTAGAGATGATCAAGTCCAACCGCTTGGCCAGAGCTCGCAATCCCACCTCTGCTGCTGAGCTGCTGCCGCTAAACCACATCCCTCAGCACAACGCCTCCAGGGATGGTGACTCCACCGCCTCTGTGGGCAGCCTGTTCCAGTGCCTGAGAACCCTTTCTGTGAAGAGATCTTTCCCAATACCCAACCTGAACCTTCCCTGGCACGACACAAGCCCTGTTCCTCTTGTCCTGTCACTTGCTGCATGTGGGAAGAGACCAACTCCCACCTCGCTCTGATCTGCTCTCGAGGAGGTGTAGACGGCAATGAGGTCCCCCCTCAGCCTCCTCTTCCGAAGGCTTAAACAGCCCCAGTTCCCTTAGTGGCTCATAACAGTTGTATTCAAGGCCATTCACCAGCTGAGAATCACAGAATCAATAAGGTTGGAAAAGACCTCAGAGATTATCAAGCCCAACCTGTCACCCAACACCTCCTGACTACTAAACCATGGCTTCAAGTGCCATATCCAATCCCCTCTTGAACACCTCCAGGGATGATGACTCCACCACCTCCCTGGGCAGCACATCCCAATGGCTAACAACTCTCTCTGGGAAGAACTTTCTCCTCACCTCCAGCCTAAGCTTCCCTTGGCACAGCTTGAGACTGTGTGCTCTTGTTCTGGTGCTGGTTGCCTGGGAGAAGAGACCAACCCCCTCCTGGCTGCAACCTCCCTTCAGGTAGCTGTAGGTGGCAAGAAGGTCTCCCCTGAGCCTTCTCATCTCCAGGCTAAACACCCCCAGCTCCCTCAGCCTCTCCTCACAGGGCTGTGCTTCAGACCTCTCACTAGCTTCTTTGCCCTTCTCTGGACATGTTCAAGTGTCTCCATGTCCTTCTTAAATTGAGGGACCCAGAAATGCACACAGTTAGTTGCTTTCCTCTGGATCTGCTCCAGTACCTCAATGTCTTTCATGTATTGAGGTACCCAAAATTCATAGAATCATAGAATTGTTAGGGTTGGAAGGGACCTCAAGGATCTAGTTCCAACCCCCTGCCATGGGCAGGGACACCTCACACTACATCAGGTTGCTCACAGCCACATCCAGCCTGGCCTTAAAAACCTCCAGGGATGAGGCTTCCACCACTTCCCTGGGCAACCTGTGCCAGTCTCTCACCACCTTCATGGGGAGCAACTTCTTCCTAACATCCAATCTGAATCTCCCCATTTCTTTTCTTTTCTTTTCTTTGGTGGGTTTTTTTTTTTTCCCATTTCCCCTAGTCCTGACACCCTAAAAATTCCCTCCCCAGCTTTCTTGTAGGCACCCTTAAGATACTGGAAGGCCACTATTAGGTCTCCTCAGAGCTTTCTCAATTGAGAACTTCTCAAATGTAGCTCAGTATTCATGGTGTGGCCAAGAAGAGAGGGACGCTTGCATCCCTAGACCTTCTGGTTACACTATTCCTGATGCCAGTGCATGTGCTATCACTGCTACCTGCCCACATGCTTGCTCAGGATTTGGAGGGGGTCCAAAAGATCTGTCGCTGAGGTCAGGACCTGGAAGCAGACCAGAAAATAAACTGAAAACTAACCTGTAAATTAGGTGGTCTTGCTGGGGACAGCGCCTGACTCACAGCACTGCTTCCTCGTGGCAGTGCTGTAGGAGAGGGACCTCAAGTTGCTTCTCAGAGCCTGGGGGAGAGCTTGTTGGCCAGGCTGTGGGGAAAACCAGCCTGTTACTTATAAACTGTCCAAGATCAATATCATGACGCCAATAATGAAGATCAATGTCAGAGTACAGGGTGTCCTAGAGGACCTGATTAACATCAGCCCCCACACCTGAGTGCAATGGGGTGTTTTCCAGGGTGCAGTTTGGGCCTGAATTAAGTAGATTTGAAAGCATCTAATTATCTAAGTATCCATCAGCAGTTAAATAATAGGAGAGAGGAGTTTCATGGAGACAGTGTACGTGTGCCCTGCAAGACTGGAGAAAGTTTTGGAGAGCTGTGGTTAGGAGACTTGCTAACCACTGAGTCAGAGCTGGAGGAAAAGAAGAGCAGTCATGTTTTGCTCCACCACCCCCACCACCCCCAAAGAAAGGCTAAGAGCAAAGAGAGCTACTCATTGGGTTTCCTGCAAAGGAGGAGGTCTCAGGTGAGCAAGCTGATGCAAAGAGTGAAATGGAAACACATTGCTCTGCTCAGGAAGAAGGATGAAACAGAGAAAATGCCCAGAATGGCTCTCCTGGTTGTTTACAGGTTGGATTCCTGCACATCAGCCTGTGCTGGCACATCCTCCTGCCCACATGCTGTCCAGCTGGAACTTGCAAACCAGGGAAAATCAGTCACAGGATCTCAGAATCCAGCAAACAAGATACATTGTGTAGAGTTTTTTTGTAAACTCAATACTGACATCCTGGCTTGGGCACATCTGCTACTGTTTCTGCTAGTACAGCCAAGACTTCCTAGGGCCCCTCTGTAGTTAAACTTACTGTTCTCTGACTCCATACATCTAAATGTCCTGCCACCTCCAAAATGCAGCACTTTTATGGTGCAACATCTTGCTCGGCCTGTTTTCTGTTCATCTTAAGTATCTCACAGAATTATTCACGTGTACTAAGTTATCTTGTCAGAACTGAATGAGTTTTTAGAATAGAATAGAAATAGCATAGCATAGCATAGCATAGCATAGCATAGCATAGCATAGCATAGCATAGCATAGCATAGCATAGCATAGAATAGAATAGAATAGAATAGAATAGAATAGAAATAGAAATAGAATAGAATTGAATTGCATTGCATTGAATTGAGTTGAGTTGAATTAACCAGATTGGAAAATACCTTCGAGATCATCAAGCCCAACCCATCACCCAACACCATCTAATCAACTAAACCATGGCACCAAGCACCCCATCCAGTCTCTTCCTAAACACCTCCAGTGATGATGACTCCACCACCTCCCTGGGCAGCACATTCCAATGGCCAATCTCTCTTTCTGGGAAGAACTTCTTCCTAACACCCAGCCTAAACCTCCCCGGCACAGATTGAGACTGTGTCCTCTTGTTCTGGTGCTGGTTGCCTGTGAGAAGAGACTAACTCCCACCTGGCTACAACCTCCCTTCAGGTAGTTGTAGACATCAATAAGGTCTCCCCTGAGCCTCCTTCAGAGCACAGGATTTGCTTTAACAAATGGTTGACTTGTACTGTAACTGGGCAGTCATTCAGAATGATCTCAAGCCTTTGGCAAGAGACATGAGACTGAGATTGTCAGAACTCAGAAACTCAGGTTTTGTCAGAAATTCATGTTTGTGGTTTGGCAGTGGGAGGAGAAGTCCCACTTTTTCTTCATGATACCACAAAACAGCAGGTGACTCTGGTGGTGTGAGAAGCCAGAGGACTTCTAAAACCTCTTAGTGCTTTCCTCAGAGCTTTGGATGTTTAATTAATTGTTGGAAATTTTTGTTGTCATTAATGTTATTATTGTTTGTGTTTAGTTAATGGTAATAAAAGGATTTCAGTGTCTTCCTCCTGGTGAGATACAGTCCTGCAATAATTCTTTGGGTCACTTCCTTCAAAAAAAAAAAAACATTTAAAAATAAATAAATAAGAAAGAAAGAAAGAGAGAAAGTTTTTTTGGTTTTTTTTTTCTAAAAAGAGGATTGTGATTCTTTCATTTTTGTTATTTTTGCTTCTAACAGAACATAATTCCAAGTCCCACGTGCATTACAGGGTTCTGAAGCACGAATGAAGCCCTTCATACCTAGACACCAAAGCAACTGCTGCAAAATCTGATGGACCTAAAATCTCTGGGGCAAAGAGCAAAGACTGATGGAGCAGCAGGTCAGCAACAGAAGTGGGAAATCCATTTGGCAGCTCTGACTTGTGCCATCAAGTATCTGCAAGGTTTGTATTTTCTGTTCTGTGTGGAAGCGAGGCCCCTGAGGCTGAAGGGTGGGAGGGAAGATTTCTTGCCACACAAAAAGAGGCAGCAGTTGCTGCAGCATCTGCTGGTTCTGCGTAAGGACACAGAGGACACAATGGGATTGGAAGACAGGCTTTTCATTCCAGGGTTTATGGTAATGCTGTCTGAAGGTTATTGCAGGCTGGTGCTTGCAGCACAGGTATTTGAGGCTGTCATTCTTCTCAGCAGGGCTGGAGCTCACAATAAACGTGGCTTTCTTAACAGATGATTAGAAGGTTGTGGGTTTGTCCCTCTCCCAATACTGCTAGGAGGAGAGTACTACTAATTTATTTGTGAAATGGGTTCTGGGCTGTAAGATCAGATTGCAAGGACATGCAATCATTTGCTTGGGCAGTCATGCCTTTTGCTGAATTTCCTTGCTAAAGGAAATGACTTTCAGTCCTTGCACTAAAGATGGACGCAAACAAGAGTAACAATGCCTTTCATGTGGCAGTCATGAGAGTCCCAGTGCTTGTGACTTCCTGTTTTTTAGGGTTTTTTCATTAAATTGCTTCAAGCAGATGAGGAACTCTGTGTCAGTCCTTTGTCCTTTCTGTCTTACTAGGGAAATCAATTTACAAGAGGCTTGGCCTAACCCCAGAACCCTTCTAGAGTATTCTTTGAGGTTATTCACCAAGCAGTGTCCTAGAAGTCCAGGGAGTGTATCATGTCTGTGTAATCCCTAGCTGACTTCACTGTTGTGCCTCTAAATATATTTCACTCAGTCTAATCCTACCCTGAAGTTACAAATTGCCCAGGGGCAGTTTTCAATTCATTGCAGTCAATAAAGCCTTAACATACAAACAGTAGTCTTAAGTGTTGTGGTAATCCTCCATCAAATCTCAGCTGATCACTGGATTGCTGCAAATGGTCTCAGACTGGGCTAGAAGTGGGATGAAGGGGCAGCAATAAACTAGAGCTGTCAACCTAAAGTACACAGAGCTGTTTGCCATTTGGAGAAGCCATCCCAAAGAGCCAGCCCTCAGCAGCACAAACACTCTGTCTCCTCCTGCGTCTCCTGGCTCTCAAAGTATAATGAAACTACCTGGTGAGGTTTGCTCTGGGGTGCTCTGTCCTCACAAGCAGCGCCTAAGGGTGTATCATAGAATGGCTTGAGGTGGGAGGGATAGAATCATAGAATCAATAAGGTTGGAAAAGACCTCAGAGACTATCAAGTCCAACCTGTCACCCAACACCTCATGACTAACTAAACCATGGCTTCAAGTGCCATGTCCAATCCCTGCTTGAACACCTCCAGGGATGGTGACTCCACCACCTCCCTGGGCAGCACATTCCAATGGCCAATCTCTCTTTCTGAGAAGAACTTTCTCTTCACCTTGAGCCTAAACTTCCCTTGGTGCAGCTTGAGACTGTGTCCTCTTGTTCTGGTGCTGGTTGCCTGGGAGAAGAGACCAACCCCCTCCTGGCTACAACCTCCCTTCAGGGAGTTGGAGAGAGCAAGAAGGTCTTCCCTGAGCCTCCTCTTCTCCAGGCTAAACAATCCCAGCTCCCTCAGCCTCTTCTCACAGGGCTTGTGCTTGAGTCCTCTCCCCAGCCCACATTTAAGAGTCTCAATGTCCTTCTTAAATTGAGGGGCCCAGAACTGGACCCAGGACTCATGGTGTGGCCTAACCAGTGTTGAGTACAGGGCACAATGACTTCCCTGCTCCTGCTGGCCACACTCTTCCTGATGCAGGCCAGGATGCCATTGGCCTTCTTGCCACCTGGGCACACTGCTGGCTCATGTTCTGCCTACTATCAACCAGTACCCCCAGGTCCCTTTCTGCCTGGCTCCTCTCCAGCCACTCTGACCCCAGCCTGTAGCACTGCATGGGGTTGTTGTGGCCAAAGTGCAGCACCCGGCACTTGGACTTGTTAAATGCCATCCTGTTGGACTCTGCCCATCTGTCCAGCCTGTCAAGGTCTCTCTGCAGAGCCTTTCTACCCTGTTACAGATCAGCTCCTGCTCCCCGCTTGGTGTCATCTGCAAACTTACTAATGGTGGACTCAATCTCTTCATCCAGATCATGGACCTTAAAGACCATCCAGTTCCAAGCCCTCTGCCACGGACAGGGACACTTTCCCCTAGACAAGGTTGCTCAAAGCCTCATCCAGCCTGCTCTTAAACACTTCCAGGGATAAGGTGTCTGGGCAACCCATTCCAGTGTTCTACAACCCTCACAGTAAAGAATTTCTTCTTAATGTCCAACCTAAACCTGCCCCTTGTCCCATCACGACACGCCTTTATAAAAGTCCCTCCCCAGCTTTGATCTAGGCCCCTTCAGGTACTGGAAGGCCATTGTAAGTTCTCCCTGGAGCCTTCTCTTCTCCAGGCTGAACCAATTCAATTCCCTCAGCCTGTCTTCGATAGGAGAGGTACTGCAGCCCTCTGATTATTTTTGTGGCCCTCTTCTGGACCTGTTCCAACAGTTTGATATGCTTCTTGTGTTGGGGGCCCCAGAGCTGGACACACCCTTATTGCAGAGTGGCAGAATCATCTCTCTTGATCTGCTGGCCACACATCTCTTGATGCAGTCCAGGACACAGCTGGATTTTTGCACTGCCAGCACATGTTACCAGCTCATGTCAAACACCTCCTCAACCAGCACCCCCAAGTCCTTCTCTGCAGAGCTGCTCTCAATCCACTTGTAACCCATACTGTATTTGTGCTTGAGACTGCATCAATCCAGGTGCAGGACCTTGCACTTGGCCTTGTTGAACTTAATGAGGTGGGATGGGTCCCACCTCTCCAGTTTGTCCAGATCCCTCTGAATAGATCCCTTCCCTCCAGCGTGTCAACAACACCACACCACACAGTTAGGTGTCATCTGCAGACTTGCTGAGGGTGCCTCAGTCCCACCATCCATGTCACTGACAAATATATTAAACAGCACTGGTCCCAGTACTGACCCCTGAGGGACACCATTTGTCCTAGTGGACAATCAGTTATCCATGGGACAGCAATATGCCCTAGTGGCCAAGAAGGCAAATGGTATCCTGGGGTGCATCAGTAAAAGTGTGTCCAGCAAGTCTAGAGAGGTTCTCCTCTCCCTCTACCCTGCTGTGCTGAGATCACACCTGGAATACTGTGTCCAGTTTTGGGCTCCCCAATCCAAGAAAGACAGAGAGCTACTGCAGAGAGTCCAGTGAAGAGCTGCAAGAATGATTAAGGGACTTGGGCACCTCTGCTATGAAGACAGAGTGAGAGCCCTGGAGCTGTTTAATCTGGAGAGGAGAAGACTGAGAGAGTATCTTAAAAATGCCTATAAATATCTGAGGGGTGGGTGTCAAGGTGAAGGTGCCAGGCCCTTCAGTGGTGCCCGGTGATAGGACAAGCAACAATAGGTGCAAGCTGGAACACAGGAGGTTCCACCTCAACATGAGGAGACACTTCTTTACTGTGAGAGTGCTGGAGCACTGGAACGGGCTGGCCAGAGAACTTGTGGAGTCTCCTTCTCTGGAGACTTTTGAAGTTAACCTGGCTGTGTTCCTGTGTGGTCTGTCCTAGGTGATCCTGCTTTGGCAGGGGGATTGGACTAAATGATCTCTAGAGTTCCCTTCCAACCACTAACATTTCTTCAGATAATCCCCGATCAGCTGACAGACGTCATACTGTGTGCACCTAGAAGGGGGAGAGCAGTTCCTGTCCCTGATAAGAGTAATGATACAACTTGCTGTAAACACAGAAGTCTTTGCTGGCCACCAGTGTATTTCCCTGCATAGGTGCAATAGTGCAGAGGACTTTAACCTTGGGCATGCTCACCACAAACCAACCTGTATTCCAATTATATGTTAAACTGTTGGCACATACATGGCACATAATGCCCTTGCACACAGTTAGGATCACAGAATCACAGAGTGCCAGGTCAAAAGGGACCCCAAGAATCATCTGGTCCAACCTTTGTAGGTAATAGTAAAGTTAAATGAGGTGGCCCAGCACCCTGTCAAGCTGAGCCTTTAAACTGGACAATGTAGGGGAAAACACCGCTAGGAGGTGATTCCAAGGTCCAACTGTTCTCATGATGAAACATTTTCTTCTGGAGTCCAGCTGGAATCCAGCCAGCAGTAACTTGTACCCATTGCCCCTTGTCTTTTCCGTGGGACACCTTGTAAAAAGGGAGCCTCCATCCTCCTGGTAGCCACCCCTTATGTACTGGTTCATGGTAATAAGGTCTCCCCTAAGCCTTCTCTTCTCAAGGCTGAACAAACTCAGAGTTCTCTCAGCTTTTCCTCACATGTCAGGGCTGCCAGTTAGCATGGGTCTCTGCTGCTCTTACTGCTGCTCTTGTATCACAGTTGCACTAACACTTCCCACTGAGCTCAGGACTCAGACAGAAAATGCTGTTCATCTGATACAGATGAAAGGGGGAGTAAACTAATGCAGAGAACTGATGAAAGAAACTCTGGAGTCCAGGCTGCTGTACTATACACCATGTGGCCACTCTAAGCTACCTGTTTTCCCTTTGTAGCTGTAGCAGACTGAAGAATTTGCACACAGACACTAACCTCTACCTGAGAGTCATCCATTTCCTACTGTATGATGTCATACATTTGGTGACTACTAAAGGTACAGCCTTGAGCAGTCACTGCATCAATACCCTTCCATTTCTTCTATTGACTAAATGATTTGTGGCTGCCCTGACATCCAGAACTTGTTGATCCACCTCCCATGAGACAGAAAGTACATAAAAGCAGTTTGCCCTGAAGTGTGAAGGTACTGTGCAGAACACAAAAGTGACTTCAGAACAGTCTGGCCATTTGCAGTGAAGTTAAAATACTTTTTGAGTTGTCATTTAACACATCCAAGCGCTGGGTTCTGCACTTTGGCCACAACAACCCCATGCAGTGCTACAGGCTGGGGTCAGAGTGGCTGGAGAGCTGCCAGGCAGAAAGGGACCTGGGGGTACTGGTTGATAGTAGGCTGAACATGAGCCAGAAGTGTGCCCAGGTGGCAAGAAGGCCAATGGCATCCTGGCCTGCATCAGGAAGAGTGTGGCCAGCAGGAGCAGGGAAGTCATTGTGCCCTGTACTCAGCACTGGTTAGGCCACACTGTGTCCAGTTCCCTCCATTTAAGAAGGACATTGAGACCCTGAACGTGTCCAGAGAAGAGCAACGAGGGTGGTGAGAGGTCTGGAGCACAGCCCTGTGGGGAGAGCTGTGATTGTTTAGCCTGGAGAAGAGGAGGCTCAGGGGAGACCTTCTTGCTGTCTACAACTACCTGAAGGGAGGTTGTAGCCAGGAGGGGGCTGGTCTCTTCTCCCAGGCAACCAGTGGCAGAACAAGAGGACACAGTCTCAAGCTGCACCAGGGGAGGTTTAGGCTGGAGGTGAGGAGAAAGTTCTTCCCAGAAAGAGAGATTGCCCATTGGAATGTGCTGCCCAGGGAGGTGGTGGAGTCACCATCCCTGGAGGTGTTCAAAAAAGGATTGGATGTGGCACTTGGAGCCATGGTTTAGTTGTCATGAGGTGTTTGTTAGTATTAGGTAATAGTTTGGACTTGATGATCTTTGAGGCCTTTTCCAACCTGGCTGATTCTGCGATTCTAAGATAATTTAGATAAATAAATACAGAATTATAGAATCATTTTGGTTGGAAAAGACCTCTAAGATCATTGAGTCCAACCATGACATCACGTAGGGATCCTCCAGATGAACAGTGTGAGAGCAAGTCTCAGCAGAACAAAAGCAGGTTAGAAAAAGAGGAAACTGGGCCAGAAGGAAAATGTGCTGAAATCTAAGCCAGGCACTGTTAATGAGTAGGAAACCATTCATAAAGATATAATACTACTACCATAAAAACAGGGGGTAACTTCTGGGTGTATTCTGCAAGGATCAAAATACTAGCCATAGATGATGGGGAAATGCTCAAAATAATTAAACCAGCAAGTCTGGAGTTCAGCTTGATCAGATCTGTGCTGCTGTAGCCTTTAGTGGGGCTGTTCTGACCACCAGCTGAGGCACACTGTCACTTTTCTCTTTTACAGGCTGCTCAACAAGCAACTTAACCCTGCACTTAGTGTCCAAAATAATGTGTGTCCAAAACTACTGTAAGTCTCTGGGAGGGAGGATAGAGCACCTGGGCTTTAAATCAGGAGGCAAAGCAGTCTTTCCCACTGCCTTTGCACACCAGCAGTGGAGAAACAGCACCAGACTTGGCTAAGAAGATAGGACAGTGTTCTTCTTCCTGTGTTCCTCGTTGCTAACTTGTGAGAGGAAAAAACATCTGGACAATTCCTACTTCCTTAGCCAAGGCTCTGCATTAACACATGTCCCCTGGAGTCCCTGTGGACAATACTTTGTACTTAACTAGAGCAGTTAGAGCCATAATAACATATAAAAGCTACTACATTACTGAGCATAGAATTGTTTTGGTTGGAAAATATCTCTAAGATCATCAAGTCCAACCATCAACCTAACATCACCAAGTCCTGGAGTGCCATATCTACACCATTTTTTAACACCTCCGTGGATGGTGACTCCACCACCTCCTTGGGCAGCCTGTTCCTATGCCTGACCACTCTTGCAGGGAAGAAATTCTTCCTAATGTCCAACCTGAACCTCCCCTGGCACAATTCATGAACATTTCCTCTCGTTCTGTCACTTGATCCTAGGGACATGAAACCAATGCCCTCCTCACTATAACCTCCTTTCAGCAGCAGGGAGTATTTCAGTAGCCTCAGTGTCATTCATCTCTGTGCACATTTAATCCACCTGATGACATTAATTTCATGGTTATTTAGGCCTTCTTTGCCAAATAGCATTTTTACCCTTGGGTAACTCATTCAGCTGTGGTAGAAAGTTCTGTCAAACCTTTAGGTTTTTTTCCAGAACTGAGAGGAAAGCAGTGCCAGGTTCAGCAAAAGCTAAAAGCTGAGGCTCACCATTCTTTTCTGCTTCCTATTCATATGGAGGAGGAGGAGGAGAACAAAGAAGCATCTGGAAATAAAACTCACTAATCTGTCTGCAGTACTGGGGGGGGAGGGGATAGAAAAATCTTCATTTTCCAGCTGTCTGTCTTCCTCTGTTGTTATTATCCATTTCCATACTCATGTCAGTCGAACTTCTGATTAAAGTTGTAGTTCCTCCAAAGTGTGAACATAGGCATATTCTTCTGCCACTTGGAAGTTAACTGTTTGACACCTGTACCAAAGAACAGCTGGCACATTATAGAGGGCAACAGAGAAAGTGTGCTTCTTGAGAGATGGGGGGACCAGGGCATCTATCTCTCTGCCAAGGAAAGGTTGAGAAACCTGGGGCTATTAAGCCTGGAGAAGAGCAGCCTGAGAAGTTATCTTCTCAATGCTGATCAATATCTAAAGGGTGAGGGGCAAGAGGATGGGGCCAGACTCTTTTTAGTGGTGCCCAGTGAGAGGTCAAGGGGCAACAGGCACAAACTGGAAGCCAGGAGGTTTCATCTGAACAGAAGAAAAAACCTCTTTGCTGTTAGGGTGCTGGAGGCATGGAGCAGGCTGCCCAGAGAAGTTGTGGTGTCTCTTTCTCTGGAAAGACTCCACCTGGACATTGGTGATCCTGGGCAAGCTGCTGTGGGTGAGCCTGGCTTAGCAGGTGGATTGGACTAGATGATCTCCAGAGGTTCCTTCCAGCACCCACCATGCTGGGATTCTGTGAAAGGAAGTCTGTATTTTATAGTGCCCATGCGTGGTTGTTTTGCTCAGAGCATTAAAGGTGCCAAGAAAAGCAGTAGAAATTCCTCTGCTGCACCCTAACGGTAGGCTGTGTGTATCCATTGCATTTAACCTACCTTTATGACTTAACATGACAGCTTAAGTACTCCTGAATACCTTTAAATGAAAAGTTGGATATTCCCTGGTTTCCCCAAAAGTGTGTGTACTAGAACTATGTTTTTTTGAGTCCTCAAATTTCCTGCAGAAAACTAGCACTGTGAATAAAAACAACAACCACAATTCAATACCCTGACCCCTAGTAAAAGTGAGAGCACAGAGCTAAATTACCTCTCAGAGCAGGCACTGCACTTCAACTCCTGTTTTACAAGATGCCTTTTTAGACCCTTTGCAATCAGTCCAATTCTTTCACAGTATCACAGTATCACAGTATAACTAAGGTTGGAAGAGACCCCAAGGATCATCAAGTCCAACCTGTCCCAACAGACCTCACGACTAGACCATGGCACCAAGTGCCACGTCCAATCTCCCCTTGAACACCTCCAGGGACGGTGACTCCACCACCTCCCTGGGCAGCACATTCCAATGACGAATGACAAAATTTCCATACAAAAGAGGTCCTGGAGTGGGTCCAGAAAAGGGCAACGAAGCTGGTGAAGGGTCTAAACTACAAGTCTTCTGAGGAGCTGTTAAGGGAATTGGGCTTGTTTAGTCTGGAGTAAAGGAGACTGAGGGGAGACCTTACTGCTCTTTGCAACTCCCTGAAAGGAAGTTGGAGCCAGGTAGGGGTTGGTCTCTGTTCCCAGCTAACTGCTGATAGGACAAGAGGAAATGGCCTCAAGTTGCACCAGTGGAGGTTTAGGTCAGACATTAGATGAAATGTCTTTACTGAAAGGATTCTCAAACACTGTAACAGGCTCCCCATGGAGGTGGCTGAATACCAGTCCGTGGAGGTGTTTAAAAGATGTGTTGATGTGGTGCTGAGTGACATGGTTTAGCACCAGACTTGGTCAGATAACGGTTGGACTGGGTGATCTTAGAGGTCTCTCTTCCAGCTGAAATGATTCTATGATTCTATGAACTAAGCCTTCATTAAGATCTACTTCAGCGGCTGCACTAACCAACTTGACACCCACTGAGCAGAGCAGCTGAGGATAACACAGTGAAGAAGACAGCAGCTGGTGTTTCTTTTCATCGTGTTTCTTAGCACAACATTTAGATGCCACGAGATTAGGTAATCCTCCACTACTGCTCTGTGTGCAAATAGTACCTCCATTGTTGATCCCTCTTTCAGTGAACAAACCCCCTCATTCACTACAGCCCTTAATCAAAGGCTGTGGCTGTGCCAAGAGCAATCTACCCTACTGTGAAATGTTAATTTGAATGCTACCAGGCTCTCAGTGCTTCACTTTTATCAGTGAAACACCATTCCTTTTTCGGGGGGCTTTAATGCAGTATCTTAACTGACCACAACCACTGAAAATCTATTTACTAAGCACTGATGAGATATTTTAGTCGTGTTCTCTATGCAAGCAGCTCCTGTAGAGGCAGATTTAATTCTGTGGTGCTTTCAATGTATACCCAAAGCTAAGCCTCTTTTAAAACGTTCATCTCCTAAAAGCCTTCAGTATTGGCCTGGGGCAGCTTTGGTTGTGTTGATGCCTTTCAGGAGATTATGTGTTGTTTGGGGAGTGATGACTCAAAAAGAGCTATTCCACACCAGAGTATCATCCGGGTGATCTTGTTCCACACTAAAAATTGCACCAGCAGCACTTGGATTAGTCCATTTTCCAACAAAACTCACCCAGCCTGCAGAGCCCTAGTTCTGGAGTAAGCATTTACATGAAAGCTAGCAGAGGAGTACCTGCTGTGCTCCAGTGTTACACCCTGCTACTTCATGTTCTCTTTCCTCTGACTACACCCCCAGGCAGATGGGAAGGTGTACTAAAATATCCCTCTGAACCCTGCCTTGTCCACCTGAACACAATGCCAACACACTGGAAGGAAGTGTTGAAGGCTGGTTTGCTGCATATGAAACTAATTCAGGATTAAATTGGCAAACCTCAGCAACTGCTTGGTGTATCTTTGAAACTATAGTCAATGAATGTGGCAGATGTGGCAATGAATGTGGCAGATGAGCTGGCCAAGCTGCTCTCCATCATTTTCCTCCAGTCCTGGCTCACCGGTGAGGTCCCAGATGATTGGAAACTGGCCAGTGTGGTCCCCATCCACAAGCAGGGTCAGATGGAGGAACCTGGAAACTCCAGGCCAGTCAGCCTGACCTCAGTGCCAGGGAAAGTGATGGAGCAGATTATCCTGGCGGCAATAACTGCGCACCTGAAGGATGGCCAAGGGCTCAGGTCCAGCCAGCATGGATGTAGGAAGGGCAGGTCCTGCCTCTCCAACCTGATCTCCTTCTATGATCAGGTGACTGCCTGGTGGATGTGGGGAGGCTGTGGATGTGGTCTACCTGGACTGCAGCAAGGCCTTTGACACCGTCCCCCACAGTAAACTGCTGGCTAAGCTGTCAGCTCGTGGCTTGGACAGCAACACTCTGTGCTGGGTTAGGAACTGGCTGGAGGCTGAGCCCAGAGAGTGGTGGTGAATGGTGCCACAGCCAGCTGGAGTCCAGGCACCAGTGGCGTCCCCCAGGGATCAGTACCAGGCTCCATCCTCTTTAACATCTTCATTGATGATCTGGATGAGGGGGTTGAGTCAGTCAGCAGCAAATTTGCAGATGACACCAAGTTAGGAGCAGTTAGAGGGTGGAAAGGCTCTGCAGAGGGACCTTGCCAGGCTGGACAGATGGGCAGAGTCCAACAGGATGGCATTCAACAAGTCCAAGTGCCAGGTGCTGCACTTTGGCCAAAACAACCCCATGCAGAGCTACGGGCTGGGGTCAGAGTGGCTGAGAGCTGCCAAACAGAGAGGGACCTGGGGGTGCTGATTGACAGCCACCTAAGCATGAGCCAGCAGTGTGCCCAGGTGGCCAAGAGGGCAAATGGCATCCTGGCCTGCATTAGGAATAGTGTGGCCAGCAGGAGCAGGGAGGTCATTGTGTCCCTGTACTCTGCACCAGTTAGGCCACACCTTGAGTCCTGTGTCCAGTTCTGGGCCCCTCAGTTTAGGAAGGACATCGAGACACTTGAACGTGTCCAGAGAAGGGCAGTGAGGCTGGGGAGAGGCCTTGAGCACAGCCCTATGAGGAGAGGCTGAGGGAGCTGGGGTTGCTTAGCCTGGAGAAGAGGAGGCTCAGGGGAGACCTCATTGCCCTCTACAGCTACCTGAAAGGTGGTTGTAGCCAGGAGGGGGTTGGTCTCTTCTCTCTAACAACCAGCACCAGAACAAGGGGACACAGTCTCAAGCTGTACCAGGGGAGGTTTAGGCTTGAGGTGAGGAGAAAGTTCTCCACTGAGAGAGTCATTCGTCATTGGAATGGTGGAGTCACCATCCCTGGAGGTGTTCAAGAGGGGATTGGATGTGGCACTTGGTGCCATGGTCTAGTCATGAGGTCTTGATGATCATTGAGGTCTCTTCCAGCCTTGGTGATACTGTGATACTGTGATACTGTGAATGACTGTGATGAAGTGTTCAATTATTTGTTGGTAAAGTGAACCTCTTAAGCTTTCAGAAGTAAGCACATTTCAGTGTTCTTGAGTGAGCACCTGAGAATAGAGGAGCCCTTTGAGCAATGTGCTCTTGTGGCCAAGAAGGCCAGTGCCAGTCTGGGGTAGATTAGAAGGGCTGTGGTCAGTAGGTCAAGAGAGGTTCCCCTCATCCTCTACTCTGCCCTGGCGAGGCCACATCTGGAATACTGTGTCCAGTTCTGGGCCCCTCAGTTTAAGAAGAACCTCAGAGAACTGCTTGAAAGAGTCCTGCATAGAGCCACAAAGATGACAAAGGGAGTGGAACATCATCCTTATGAGGACAGCCTTAGGGAGCTGAGGGCTCTGTAGCTTGGAGAGGAGGAACCTGAGAGGTGACCTCATTCATGTTTATAAAGATGTGCAGGGTGAGTGCCCAGAGGATGGAGCCAGGTTCTGCTCAGTGATGCCCAGTACCAGCACAAGGGGCACTGGGTGGAAGTTGAGGCATAGGAAGTTCCATGGAAACAGGAGGAAGAATTATTTCTCTGTGAGGGTGACAGAACATTGGAGCAGGCTGCCAGGGTGGGTTGTGGAGTCCCCCTCTCTGGGGATATTCAAGATCTGCCTGGATGTGTTCCTGTGTGATCTGCTCTGGGTGATCCTGCTCTGGCAGGGGAGTTGGATTGGATGAGCTTTCAAGGTGCCTTCCAGCCCCTGACATTTGGTGATTCTGTGATCGCCTCTGCCACGTTGCCTCCCTGGCCTGACCTTCCAGGATGTCCTACTGCTGCCTGAGCCACCAGCTGCCCTGCATGCCTTGGAAATGTCTATTTTACCTCTATGACTGGTTATATCACAAGGCACACAAGCAGGAATTCAACTGTTTTCCTTGCAGCATGGATTGGAAAACTCACACTCTTCCCCAAATCTTGCACTGAGCTGCACACTGTAAAGTTTTGTCTGCATGGCAAGGTGGTGGAGCAATCCAGCAGCCCTGCTGGGAGAAAGCAGGGAACTGCTTTAACAACAAAACTGGATCTAGCTTTGAGGTTGCCCCTGCTCTGAGCTCCAGAGGCCCCTCCTGTCCTGCACCATTCAATGAAGCAAACACTTCTAAAACCAGTTCCTGCAGCATTCATGGTGTGTATCTTTCCACAAATCAACCCTGGACTGCACTGAGCAGAGTCCATTTTAGTTACAGACTTACCTTATAATGAGTAGAAGGTGGAAATATAATGGTCACCAGGAGGAGCAAACAGGGACTTTGCACTTAACAGACCCATTTTCTGTTGTTCACAGGTAGAGATAGGTTTCTGCTCCTGCTTGTGTTTTCCTCACTGTGGAGCACAGCAGCTCTGAGTCAGTGGTTTCCTGGTCAGAGGGTGTTTGCTTTTGTCCAGCTGGACCAGAGGAGCAGTGATCAGGCTGGTGAGGGGGACCCAGGCTTTAGCACAGTAGTAGCATAACAGAGGACACCAAGGGGGCACAGAAATGATGCTGGAGACTGTGTGGGATAGCTGAAGCCAGCAGCATAGCACATACCGACACTACTCCAGAAGGAAGAGGTGGGGGTCCTCTGGGTGTGCCTGGTGCCTCTACCTAGGGCTGGGGTGACTGCAACCTTACCCATAGAAGACTGAAGTCTGGCTGAGGTGTCCAGCTACCTGGTGCAGAAGCTATGGGTGAAGGCCAGCACACCGTGTAGCATCAGGGAGGATCTTAGAGTGGCTTGGTTGGAAGGGACCTTAAAGATCACCTAGGTCCAATCCCTCCACCATGGGCAGAGGGACACTTTCCACTAGCCCAGGTTGCTCAAGGCATCATCCAGCCTGGCCTAGAATACTTCCAGGGAGGGGGCATCTACAGTTTCCCTGGGCAACTTGTTCCAGTGTTGAGACACTGGATGGAACAGGTTGCCCAGGGAAGCTGTGGATGCCCCCTCCCTGGAAGTGTTGATCAGGATGAGCAGGAGTGCAACAGGATCCTTCCAAGGAGATGCTTGTGCAGAGGTAGGAGCTGGAGCCCTGTGCTGCTGTGATGGGTGCAGCCACTCTGAATGAGCAGCACTTCAGTTCAAGCATCACCAACAAATCAGACCTGCTGTGCAGACCATGAGAACTGAGTGCTAGGCCATTACCTTCTCAGGAACCAAGGGGTCTAGGCAGTCTCTTACCAGGGGCTAATGATGCCAGCCTAAGCTGGGACTAGATAAAACCAAAACTGCTGTGGCTGCACTCCTGCATGTACAGTAAGGAAGGACTGACTACAAGTCAACCACTTTACAGATATCAGAAGCCCTCCTGAGCCCACTAATCTGTATGGCTGTGGGCTGCATGGTAGTGATCTCCCCTTGAGCAGGGGCCCCTCTCACAGCCTCTCCTCAAAGCTGAGAGACCTTACCAGGCTTATGGTATAATGAGGTGTTAGACCTGACAGTGTATTGCATGCTAGTGACACTTATTTATCCAGCTATGGCTTAAGAATGAGAAATATAGTAAGCAGTTGTGTTTGGTCACTCTCTAATCACCACTGAAATCACTGTTTTAATCATCACTGAAACAACTGTCAAATCACAGAATGCATCAGGTTGGAATAAACCCTCAAAGGTCATCTTGTCCAACGTCCCTGCAGTGAGCAGGGTCACCTCCAACTTGATCAGGTTGCTCAGGGCCCCATCAGATTTGACTTTGAATGTCTCCAGGGATTTGGCTTCAACCACATCTCTGGGCAACCTCTTCCAGTATTTCAGCACCTTCACCATGAAGGACTTCCTCCTTATATTCAATGTAAGTCTACCCTGCTCTAGTTTCAAAACATTGCTCCTCATCCTATCACCACAGGCCCTTCTAAACAGCCCTTCCCCATCCTTCCTGTAGGTCCCCCTCAGACATTGAAATGAAGCCATAAGTCTCCCTAGAGCCTGCTCTTCTTCTCTTCAGGCTGAACAGCCCCAACTCTCTCAGCCTGCCTTCATGAGAGGTGCTCCAGCCCCCTGTTCATTTCCATGGCCCTCCTCTGGACCCAATCCAGCAGGTCCATGTCCTTCCTGTCTTGAGGACTCCAGAACTGGACACAGCCCTTCAGGTGAAGTCTCACCAGACCAGAGTAAAGTGGCAGAATCACCTCTCTTGATCCACTGGCCATGCTTCTTTTGACAAAGCCTAGGATGTGATTTGCTTTCTGGGCTGCAGGTGACCATTGTTGGCTGAACTCATTGTTCAGTTGGCATTCAGTTGCTGTTTAATCACTATTTGATCACAAATCAATGATCATCAGTTAGTTGTAATTTGGTCATCATTCAACCCCCACCAAAACCCTTTTAGCTAACCCCACAACAATGCCTTGATAATTCATTTGTGACAGCTGTGTAAGAGGTGGGATAGCTAAAGGCTATGCTTGACTTTGTAGTAGGCTGGGACTCTCAAATGGGAAGGTTGGGAGGCTGTGACTCTTGGCAGCAGGAGAGTGGCTCCTTCTGTGCAAGTAGATGTGTTCTCAGGTGCAACACTCTGAAAACAGGTAAGCAGGAACAAGCTCAGTCAAGAAAGACATGTAAATCTGAAACATGTCCCTTCATGAGGGCAAAGTAAGTGATAGTGGCTGGAGACTCTACTTCTGCTGACCAGACTCAACCATCATGGTATATTTGCTGCTTGCCAGAGCCTTAGATCTGGGATGCTTTTGTCTAGTCCTTCAGCCATCCTGTCACCCACGTGGGCACCACTGCCAGAGGAGTGTCTCATGTGTGACCACATAAGTCTAGGATGAAGGGCATGGGAGTGCAGGTGCTGTTTCTTTTATGTTCTAGCTGGTGGAGTGGATGCAACAGGTTCAGGCCAACAGGTTCAGAGAATCACAGAATGCTAGGGGTTGAAAAGGACCTCCAGAGATCATAGAGTCCCTCCCCTGTGCCAGAGCAGGATCACCCAGGGCAGGTCACACAGGAAGACAGCCAGGTGGGTTTTGAATGTCTCCAGAGAAGGAGACTCCACAACCTCCCTGGGCAGCCTGCTCCAGTACTCCAGCACCTTCACCATAAAGAATGTGGTTAGGTGGAACCTCCTGTGTTCCAGCTTGTACCCATTGTTGCTTGTCCTGTGACTGGGCACCACTGAAGGCCCTGGCACCTTCCTCTTGACACCCACTCCACATGCCCAGATCCCCTCTCAGCCCTCTTTTCTCAAGAGTAAACAGCTCCAGGTGTCTCAGTCTTTTTTCATAGCAGAGATGTTCCAGTCTCCCAATCATCTTTGTGGCTCTCACTTGGTGTCTCTCCAGCAGATCCCTGCCTCTCTTGATTTGGGAAGCCCAAACTGGACACAGTGTTTCAGGTGGGGTCTCACCAGGAGAGAGTAGAAGGGGAGGAGAACCTTTCTAGAACTGCTGGACACACTTTTCTTAACGCACCCCAGAAAGCTGTTTGCTCTCTTGGCCACAAGGGCACATTGTTGTCCCGTGGAGAACTTGCTGTTCACCAGCAAGGTCTTTCTCCCTGGAGCTGCTTTCCAGCAGGGCAGCCCCTAACCTGTACTGGTGTCTGCTGTTATTCCTCCCCAGATGCAGGACCCAGCACTTGTCCTTACTGAACTTCATGAGGTTCACATTCACCCAGCTCTTGGCCTGTCCAGATCTCGTTGCATGGCAGCACAGCTTGACAGGTGTCAGCCACTGTATCATCATGAACTTGCTGAGAGTTCACTCAGTGCCCTCATCCAGCTCTTTGATGAAGATATTGAACAAAACTGGACCTGGAACTGATCCCTGGGGAACACCACTGGCCACAAGCATCCAACTGGACTCTGCTGCTGACCACAACTCTCTGGACTCTGTTGTTGAGTCAGTTACCAACCCACCTCATGGTCCAATCATCTGACCCACTGTCCTTGAGTATACCTCCAAGGATGCTATGGGACATGGTATCAAAATCCTTCCTAAAGTCAACATAAGATTATATCCACTAATCTCCCTTCATCTGTCTGTTTGGTCATGACTTCACAGAAGTTCAATCAGACATGAAAAGAAATAAGGCTTTATCAAATGGTGGCTTAGATACTGGGTTTCCAATATCACAGTATCACCAAGGTTGGAAGAGACCTCAAAGATCATCAAGTCCAACCTTTCACCACAGAACTTGTGACTAAACCATGGCACGAAGTGCTACATCCAATCCCCTCTTGAACACCTCCAGTGATGGTGGCTCCACCACCTCCCTGGGCAGCACATTCCAATGGCCAATCTCTCTTTCTGGAAAGAACTTACTCTTCACCTTGAGCCTAACCTCCCCTGATGCAGCTTGAGACTGTGTCCCCTTGTTCTGGTGCTGGTTGCGTGGGAGAAGAGACCAACCCCTTCCTGGCTACAACCACCTTTCAGGGAGTTGTAGAGAGCAATTAGGTCACCCCTGAGCCTCCTCTTCTCCAGGCTAAACAACCCCAGCTCCCTCAGCCTCTCCTCATAGGGCTGTGCTCAAGGCCTCTCCCCAGCCTTGTTGCCCTTCTCTGGACACGTTCAAGTGTCTCGATGTCCTTCCTAAACTGAGGGGCCCAGAACTGGACACAGGACTCAAGGTGTGGTCTAACCAGTGCTGAGTACAGGGCACAATGACCTCCCTGCTCCTGCTGGCCACACTATTCCTAATGCAGGCCAGGATGCCACTGGGCCCTCTTGGCCATCTGGGCACATTGCTGGCTCATGTTTAGGCAGCTGTCGATCAGCATCCCCAGGTCCCTCTCTGGCAGCTCTCCAGCCACTCTGACCCCAGCCTGTAGCTCTGCATGGGGTTGTTGTGGCCAAAGTGCAGCACCTGGCACTTGGACTTGTTGAATGTCATCCTGTTGGACTCTGCCCATCTGTCCAGTTGGTCGAGGTCCCTCTGCAGAGCCTTTCTACCCTCTGACTGACCAACATCTGCTCCCAGCTTGCTGTCATCTGCAAACTTGCTGATGACTGACTCAATCCCCTCATCCAGATCATCAGTGAAGATGTTAAAGAACATGGGGCCCAGCACATGAAATACATGAAACAGAAGCTGGAGTGTGGTTGTAGCAACTTCAGACCTGTGGGATGTGAAAAAATTTTCTTCCAAGTTGCACAGCTTTTAAAACTGAACAGTAACCAAAAACTAAGCTGTAACCAACCTGTTATTCTGCACCTGGGTGTTTCTGCACATTTGCCAGTTCAGAATGCACTGTCAGCTGCTCCATTCCTAAGAATCACTTCCCTGTTCCTTAGGCCTAGAGACAAACCATGATTAAATAAATTAAATTAGCAATCCTTTGCAATAAATAAATTAAACCCTTGTTGGGTTTTAATTGCTGTTTGTTTGCTTGCTTGCTTCTATTTTGGTGGATTTGGTTTGGTTTGGTTTGGTTTGGTTTGGTTTGGTTTGGTTTGGTTTGGTTTGGTTTGCTTTGCTTTGCTTTGCTTTGCTTTGCTTGTTTGTTTTCATCCCTGAGAAGTGATTCCTTAACTCAGAGCAAATCCCTGCTATTCTCTGTCAGGAAATTGTCTGTGCTTAAGATGTTAAGAGCTGGAAATCAGCTACTGAATGTTTAAAACCAGTGTATTTGGAGAACAAATGGCTTGCCTGTCATTATCACCACCTTTGCTAGCTGACTGGACACAAAGCTTCAGCATCTTGACCTTTCTGTGTTGTCACCACAGGCTTTTGACCCCTTCAGCTCAGCTATGGCTTATTATTTACCAGTGTCAGTTTTGTTACTAGAACCAGAGAAGCTCCCAAGACAGCAGGATGTGTAAATGCTGAAGTAGGGTTTAGTTCTGCAGTTGTGGCAGCCTGTGGTAAGTGCCTCTGCCCTTTTGTTAAGCACTTAACTGGTGCTGCCTAGAATGATTTTGTGAAAAATAAAGCTGTATTAATTGATGTTATCTCTGTAGGGTTTGTTCCCCACAGGAGATGGGTGTATTTGAGCAGAAGCACTCTTTTTTTAATGAGCTAATTATCTGTGCCTATGGGCGGAGTGGTATATTTGACATATAAATATTAATACATAATTTATTTCCCTCTTTTTTTTTCCTCCTTCCATTTTTTTTTTAAAGAAAGCTTGTGTAGTCCAGTGTGTTCTTTATTGGAGGCTTTATCTGACTATCCAAAGAATCAATCAAACACAGAAAGACACACCAGCTATCTTACTGAGTAACTTGAAACCACGCCAGAACTTTGTGTTTGCTTTCCATATCTCATACACTCCAGGCATGGCCTCACCAGTGCTGGGGGACAGCAGTTTCCCTGGTCCTGTTGATCACACTGTTCCTGGTCCAAGCCAGAATGCTGTTGGGCAGCTGGGCACACTGCTGGCTCATGTTCAGACAGCTGTTGACCAACACTCACAGGTCGTTTTCCACCAGGCAGCTTTCCAGCCACTCTGCCCCAAGCCTGGAGTGTTGCATGGGGTTGTTGTGACCCAGGTGCAGGACCTGGCACTTGGCATTGTTGAATATCATACAACTGACTCAGCCAATCAATCCAGCCAGCTCAGGGCCTCCCTACCCTCAAGCAGATCAACACTCCATCCCAGCTTGGTGCTGCCTGCAAACTTACTAGGGGTGCTCTTCACCCCCTCATCCTGATCATTGACAAGGATATTAAAGTCCCCAGTACTGAGCCCTGGGGGACACCACTTGTGAATAGCCATCAACTGGGTTTAACTTCATTCACCACCACCACACTTTGGGCCCAGCTATCCAGCCAGTTTTTAACCTAGCAAAGTGTCTCCCCCTCCTCCCAGAGGATGCTGTGGGACACAGTCAAAGTCTAAAGCCCAGGTAAAGTTCAGTTCAGCTGCAAGATCTTGAAAACAAAAATTAAATAGAAGAAAGAGAAGAGAGGAAGGGAGGAAGGAGGGAAGGAGGAAAGGAAGGAAGGAAGGAAGGAAGGAAGGAAGGAAGGAAGGAAGGAAGGAAGGAAGGAAGGAAGGAAGGAAGGAAGGAAGGAAGGAAGGAAGGAAGGAAGGAAGGAAGGAAGGAAAAGAGAGAGAAAGATAGCAAAAAAGAGAAAGAAAGGAAGGAAGAAAGAAAGCAAGAGAAAGAAAGCAAGAAAAAGAAAGGAAAGAAAGGAAGAAAGAAGGAAAGAAATAAGGAAAGAAGGATGGAAAGAAGGAAAGAAAGGAGGAAATAAAGGAGGAAGGAAGGAAGGAAGGGAGGGAGGGAGGGAAAGAGAGAGAAAGAAAGCAAGAAAGAGAAAGAAAGGAAGGAAGAAAGAAAGAGAAAGAAAGCAAGAAAAAGAAAGGAAAGAAAGGAAGAAAGAAGGAAAGAAAGAAGGAACTAAAGAAGGAAGAAAGGAAGGAAGGAAGGGAGGGAGGGAGGGAGGGAGAAAGAAAGAAAAAGGAAGAAAGAAGAAAGAAAGAAAGAAAGAAAGAAAGAAAGAAAGAAAGAAAGAAAGAAAGAAAAGAAAAGAAAGAAAGAAAGAAAGAAAGAAAGAAAGAAAGAAAGAAAGAAAGAAAGAAAGAAAGAAAGAAAGAAAAAGAAAAAGAGAAAGAAAGAGACAGAAAGCAAGAAAGAGGAAGAAAGGAAGAAAGAAGGAAAGAAGGGAAGAAGGGAAGAAAGAAGGAAAGAAGGAACAAAGGAAGGCGGGCAGGCAGGAAGGCAGGCAGACAGGCAGACAGGAAGAAATCCCCTTCAAATGAACATCAGGATTTTCTTTTTTTCCCAAATATCACCATCTTAAATTATGGAGAGGTGAAAAAGCTACAAAATGGAACATTCTCTTGCCTAGGAAGCTGATCCTTGATGAGCTCTTTATACCAGATTATCCCTCAGTTTCCAAATAACTGATGTGCTTGTTCAAACCAAACCCATCCTCCCACAGCCCTCCCTTCCTACTGGCTGCCAACACTAGGACACATTTAAGTGCAACAAGGCTGGTGAGAGGCCTTGAGCACAAGCCCTACGAGGAGAGGCTGAGGGAGCTGGGATTGCTTAGCCTGGAGAAGAGGAGGATGAGGGGAGACCTTATTGCTGTCTACAACTACCTGAAGGGAGACTGTAGCCAGGTGGGGATTGGTCTCTTCTCCCAGGCAACCAGCACCAGAACAAGAGGACACAGGCTCAAGCTGTGCCAGGGGAAGTTTAGGCTTGAGGTGAGGAGAAAGTTCTTCCCAGAGAGAGTTGTTAGCCATTGGAATGTGCTGCCCAGGGAGGTGGTGGACTCACCATCCCTGGAGGTGTTCAAGAGGGGATTGGATGTGGCACTTGGTGCCATGGTTTAATCATGAGGTGTTGGGTGACAGGTTGGACTTGATGATCTTTGAGGTCTCTTCCAACTTTGGTGATTCTGTGATTCAAAGCCCTGCCTGTGCTTTAATTATTTTCATTTCTTAGAAGCTACATTTTATTTGAAATCTTCATTTTCTAACTCCACATGTACTCAGTATCACACCTCTCCCTCAGTGCCCAGTGGTAAAGAGACAAATTCAGAAAACAGAAGATTCAGCTAAGCCCAGAAAGGCTTTTGCTCACAACTCAAGTGTGAGGTGGCAGAACATTGGCTTTCACACCTCACCATGTAAAGAAAGCAAAGACAACTTTATATAGAACTAGGCATTTAGCAAGCTGCTCTGCCATTTCAGAAGGTAATAGCTCCCACCCCTGCTGTGTGACTGGAGGAAGATGGTTGGAGCTCTCCAAGGAACCAGGGAATTGGAAGGCATGGGATGATTGGAACATGTTCAGAGAAGGGCAATGAGACTGGTGAGAGGTCTGGAGCACAACCCTGTGAGGAGAGGCTGAGGGAGCTGGGGTTGCTTAGCCTGGAGAAGAGGAGGCTCAGGGGAGACCTTATTGCTATCTACAACTACCTGAAGGGAGGTTGTAGCCAGGAGGGGGTTGGTCTTTTCTCCCAGGCACCAGAACAAGAGGACACAGTCTCAAGCTGTGCCAGAGGAAGTTTAGGCTGGAGGTGAGGAGACAGTTCTTCCCAGAAAGAGTAATTGGCCATTGGAATGTGCTGCCCAGGGAATGTGGCATCCCCAGACATGTTCAAAAAAGGATTGGATGTGGTACTTGCAGCCATGGTTTAGCTGTCATGAGGTGTTAGATATTAGGTAACAGGTTGGACTTGATGATTTCTGAGGTCTTTTCCAATCTGGTTGATTTTTTTCCAAGAAGCTCTTCCTACCTGTATTAGGCTGTTGCTACATTTGGTCCAACTGCTTCAGTAACAGCCTCAGGCAGAATAAGGGCTGCCAGCCTTGACTCTCTTCACTGTCAAACCTGCCTCACAGAACCACAGAGCCATGGAGGCTGGCAGGCCTCTCTGAGCTTCATTTATTCCACCCACTGCTCAAAGCAGGGTCACCACAACCTTTCTGGATAGCCTGTTCCAGCATTTAGAATAGAATACAATAGAATTAACCAGGTTGGAAAAGACCTTTGAGATCAACCTATCATCCAACACTACCTAATCAACTAAATCATGGCTTTTTCTAAGTTGCAAGTGGCATTTCACTTTGTGCCCATTGCTTCTCATCTTTTCATGGGACACCACTGGGAACAACACGGCTCCATCTACTCCCCTATTTACACATCCTGATAAAATCCTCCCTGTGCCTGGATCTGACCTGATTATTTAATTGCCAAGTGGGGTTTTTCTTCAGCTTGCTTACAAATAAATTGCCTCATGGAATAGCTGAGTGACTGGATTTCACTGTACTGAGCATCAAGAAAGCACTGATATGATTTACTGTATTCAAGGATAAGAAGTATGATGTGATATTGACAGCACATAAAACTCATTTCCTGCTGTACATCAGCTGAGGGTAATGTACCAGAACCTGCAATTCTGAGTTGTGTCAAAGGCTCTTCTAACTGTCACAGCATGTTCCCTCCCTAGACATAAAGAGTTTACTAAAGGTTCAGAAGATCCAGGGTATAAAGCTTCTGCAACAAGCTGTGTTATAGAAAACACCTCTGCCAAGCCAGGAAGCTTGTAAAGATGAATATTTTTATGTATTGCCTGCCCTAGAGTTTAGAAATTGTTTATCTGCTTATAAAAACAAGTAAATGATCTTTTCAGAGGTGTTACATTTTTACCCTTTCCTCCAGTGTCACCAAAATACAGGAAAATGAATGCTTTTAGATTCCTGCCTGTTTTCATCAGTGTAGCGTTTCAAGACCAAGGGCAGGGTCCTGCATCTGCATCGAGGCAATCCCAGGCACAAATCCAGGCTGGGCAGTGCCTGGCTGGAAAGCAGCCCTGAGGAGAGAGACTTGGGGGTGCTGGTGGAGGAGAAGCTCAACAGGAGCTCTCAGGGTGCACTTGCAGCCCGGAAAGCCAACCAGATCCTGGGCTGCAGCAAGAGAAGTGTGGCCAGCAGGGCAAGGGAGGTGATTCTCTGGGGAGACCCCACCTGGAGTACTGCCTCCAGTTCTGGAGCCCCTATTACAAGAGGGATCTGGAGGTGCTGGAAGGTGTCCAGAGAAGGGCCATGAGGATGAGCAGGGGGCTGGAGCACCTCTCCTGTGAGGACAGACTGAAGGAGTTGGGGCTGTTCAGTCTGGAGAAGAGAAGCTCTGAGGTGACCCTAATTGTGGCCTTCCAGTATCTGAAGGGGGCTACAAGAAGGCTGGGGAGGGACTTCTTAGGATATTAGGTAGTGATAGGACTAGGGGGAATGGAATGAAGCTGGAGGTGGGGAGATTCAGGCTGGATGTGAGGAGGAGTTCTTCCCCATGAGAGTGGTGAAGCCCTGGAATGGGTTGTCCAGGGAGGTGATTGAGACTCTATACATGGAGGTGTTTAAGCCCAGGCTGGATGAGGCTCTGGCCAGCCTGATCTAGTGTGGGGTGTCCCTGCCCATGGCAGGGGGGTTGGAACTGTATGATCCTTGTGGTCCCTTCCAACCCTGACTGATTCTATGGTTCTATGATTGTCTAGAAAGGAGTATGTCTAAGAAGAGACAGTCTGTTCCTGTTTGTTCCATCTTTCAGTTTTCAGCCTGTAGAGCAACAATTCCTACATGGACACAAAAAAAACCCTCCTCCTGTATTTACTGCAGCTTGGAGATTTGTGCAGATCTCTGGAAACAAGCCATGAGACATGATGGATATCTCATAATTTTATGTATATTTATATATGTGTGTGTGTATATATGTGTGTGTGTTAAGACTGGAAGAGCCACCCATCAATATTTAAGCAAAGCAATCCTTTCATCTGTCAGCTCTAGATTTTACAATTAAAGCATAAAGACAAAAACTGCTTCTTCATCTTTTCATGGGTAGCTGTGGTCTGTGCTAGAGTTGTTTCCAAATCAAAGGCTTGCTGGAATTAGACAGCATTTTCTAAACTGGAAAGGCTATATGAGTATAGGGTTCTTTCAGCATTAACTGAGATGATTTTTCCCTTCTGGTTTTGAATGAGTATCCTGATCTCAGACACCAAGGCAGTAGAAAAACCTGTTAGTTAAGATTCTCCTCCTTGGCTTTGCTCTGATGAGACCCCACCTGCAGTGCTGAAACCCTCAGCACAGCACAGACACGGACCTGTTGAGGCATGGCCAGAGAAGGCCAAGAAAAATGATGCAAGGGCTGGAAGGGCTCTGCTGTGAGCGCAGGCTGAGAGAGTTGGGGCTGTTCAGCCTGGAGAAGAGAGGGCTCCAGGGAGACCTTCTGGTGGCCTTTCAGTACTTAAAGGTGCTTATGAGAAAGATGGGAACAATCTTTTTCTCAGGGCCTGTTGTGACAGGTTGATGGTTTGAAACTCAAAGAGGGAGATTGAGACTGGAGAGAAGGAAGAAATGTTTACACCAAGGGTGGTGACACCCTGGTCCAGGTTGTCCAGAGAGGTGGTAGAATAGAATAGAATAGAATAGAATAGAATAGAATAGAATAGAATAGAATAGAATAGAATAGAATAGAATAGAATAGAATAAACCAGGTTGGAAGAGACCTTCAAGATCATCGAGTCCAACCTATCACCCAACACCATCTAACCAACTAAACCATGGCACCAAGCACCCCATCCAGTCTCCTCCTAAACACCTCCAGGGATGGTGACTCCACCACCTCCCTGGGCAGCACATTCCAATGGGCAATCTCTCTTTCTGAGAAGAATTTCTTCCTAATATCCAGTCTAAACCTCCCCTGGCACAGCTTAAGACTGTGTCCTCTTGTTCTGCTGGTGGTTGCCTGGGAGAAGAGGCCAGCCCCCCACCTGATCCCTGGCAACATTCCAGGTCAGGTTGCACAGGGCTCTTGTTGAAGATGTCCCCACACATTGTGGACTGGACAAGCTTTAAAGGTCTGCTTCCAACCTAAAGCATTCCATGACTCTATGAAGGTGACAAACTGAGTTGGATACTAATATGAAGTCCCTCTAGTGGGTTACCACACTTATGAACATGACAGTTCTGGTGATGATTCTTTACCTCTCTCTTTCCCACTGACTAGAATAGGATTCCTGCCATGAAAGTGCAATGGAAAGCATGGCAAGTCTTCAACTGCTGCCATATTCCATGGCTGCTGGCAGTAGAGGTGGTGGTAGAGTCAGCTGAAGTCAACCATCAGATGGTATTTCATAGAATCCTAGAATGGTCTGGGTTGGAAGAAGCCTCCAAAGGTGGTCATCCAACTGCTTCTGTAGTCAGCAGGGACACCCTCAACTAGATCAGGTTGCCCAGAGCTTAGCTGAGCCTCTCCTTGAATATCTCCAGGGATGGGGCCTCAACCACCTCCTGGGACGACCTGTTGCAGTGTTCCACCACCCTCACAGTAAATAACTTGTTCCTAACATCCAATCTAAATCTGCTCTTCTCTATTTTCAAGCCATCATCCTATCACTGCAGGCCTTTGTAAACTTTCCCTCTGCAGCCTTCTTGTAGCCTCCTCCAGGTACTGGAAGGCTGCTATTAGGTCTGCCTGGAGCCTTCAAGGCTAAACACCCCCAGCTCCCTCAGCCTCTCCTCACAGCAGAGGTACTCCAACCCCCTGATCATTTTCGTGGCCCTCCTCTGGACCTACTCCATCAGCCTCCATGTTCTTCCTATACTGAGGTCTCCAGAGCTGGATGCAGTACTGCAGGTGAGGTCTCACCAGAGCAGAGTGGCAGAATCACCTCTCTGGATCTGCTTGGTTTTGGTTATTTTGGCTGGTTAGGCTGGTTGCCCAGAGGCAAGAAGGGAAGGTAAAGCACAAGTATAGGTCACACACGTATCTGTGGAGTCAGGTATTTTAAAACACCCAAAATCTCATGTTTCCTTTACACTTGAACATTAAGAACTACCATTCCAGTTAACTTCCAGCAAGGAAACCCTGTGACTACCATGGTCTGGCAGATGATGCAGTAATAAGTCATAACTGCTTGTTAATTGAATGCATTTTCACATTTCTGTAAAGGGATGTATTGATTACTTCCCCAGACTTCTGAAACAGGGCCAAATTCTCATGCCCTTTGAGGCAGTCCAGGCTGTCTCCCCCGTCACAAGAAATATTGGTTCACAAGAGCTTCAGCTGTCCAACTTTCAGGTTCCTATCTCTTCAGAGGGGAAGGATTACTAGATCCATACCAGAGAAGGACAGTTCAGAGGACAGTATCAGTTGAAAAGAAGAGGAGGACAGGCCAATGGAACAGGTGAGGCAAGATGGTTTGTAGACCATTTCTTGAAGAAAAGCAAGAAAAGAAGTCTCTATAGCTAGGTGAGAGTACAACAACATGGGCTAAGCCATCACAGGCTCACAGGATGTCAGGGGTTGGAAGGGACCTCTGGAGATCATCGAGTCCAAACCCCCTAGCAGAGCAGGACCATAGAATCCAGCACAGGTCACACAGGAACACATCCAGATGGGGCTGGAAAGGCTCCAGAGAAGGAGACTCCACAACCCCTCTGGGCAGCCTGTTCCAGTGCTCTGTGACCCTCACAGTGAGGAAGTTCCTCCTCATGTTGAGGCAGAGCCTCCTGTGTTGTAGTTTATATCCATTACCCCTTGTACATAAGGAAGGGGCTTCTTCTACTGAATAAGGAGTCCAGGAGCTTCTATGTAACCATGAAGGGAAAAAAATATTCTTCATTTTGAGGGTGACAGAGCACTGGCACAAGCTGCCCACTGAGACTGTGGGGCCTCCATCTCTGGAAGCATTCAAAACCCACCTGGATGTGTTCCTGGTGACTGACTCTAGATGATCCTGCTCTAGCTGGGGAGGGTTGGACTAGATGATCTTCAGAGGTCCATTTCATTCCCCACCATTCTGTGTGAAGGTCCTGAAGAACACATCTGGCCAATAGCATTGAACTCTAAGTACCACTGGCACTTCTCACCTAATGTCAGCTTTTGTCAATGTGCAGACAAACTGCTTGTCTGAAAGCACTGAAGCAGACCAGGTGAGAGTTGAGGTGAGCAGACAGCATGGCAATCAGACTGCTTTTGTTAGTCTCAATTTCCTTTTCTGCAGGTTCAGCAGGAATTCAAATGTGTGCCTGTAGCCTCTCTTGACTCAGGTGTCCTCTGTCAACATCTGCACCCTCAGGAGGTGCACTCTGAGGTAAAACTGAAGGAACCATGTCATCTCACAACAACAGAATACACAGCCAGACCTCCCAAGGAGATATGTGTGTTCAGGCACATTTGATATGGTTAAGGGTAACACTTTGAATCATAGGATTATGGGCTAATTGAGGTTGGAAGGGACCTCCTAGGAGGTCACCTAGTCTAATTTTTCCAATCAAAGCCAGGTCTTCCATGAGGTCAGACAAGGTTGGTCATGGCCTATCCAGGCATGTCTTGAAAATTTCCAGGGATGGAGATGGCATAAGCTCTCCAGGTAACCCACTTCCCTGCTTGGATGGCTTTAGAGTGATAAGCTTTCTCCTTACATCCAACCTGTTTGAAGTTCTACTCTTTGTCTCTTGTCCTCCCAGCATGTACCATTGTAAATAACCTTGCTCCACCTTATAGAAAACCTCTGTGTTGGTACTAGGCTGCTATGAAGTCCCCCTAAAGCTGCTATCTTCCCCAGACTGAGTAAGTCTTGCTGCCTCAACCTTTCATCCTAGGATAAATGCTCCAGCCTCTAACCACCCTGATGGCCCTCCACTGAACTTGCTACAGCTTGTCAATGAACTTCCTGGGGGCTAAAAATGCGTGGACTACTCTGATGAGTGCTGAGGAGATAGGGATAATCTCTTCTCTCAGCCTGCTGACTATGTTCCTGAACATCCCAGGATGCTTTTGACCCTGGCTCTCACCAGGGTGCACAGCTGGCTTATATCAACTCATTGTCACCTTCTCCATGCTGTTGACAGCGATGCTAAACACAACACATGCCAGAAGAGACCCCTGCAATACTCCTTCTGTTACTGTCCTACAAGGCAGAGTTCAAGTATGACCCATCGAGTATGACCCATCAACCCCCACCTGCTGAGCCCAACTATCCAATCAGTTTTTAACCCAGATAGTTGTCCACCCATACTGTGCCATAATACTCCAGCATGGACACAAGAATATCACGGGAGACCATGTCATAAACCTTTCTAAGGGCAAGGTCTTCTCCCCAACACAGAGCTACCTGTTTTGTCATAGATGGCGATCAGGTTGGTCAGGCAGCCCTGATCCTTGGCAAATCCATACTGTCTGTTCCTAATCATTGCCTTCTCCATGTGCCCAGACATGTTCCAAAGAGTCCTTCCTCTATGATCTTGACAAGCCCAATGAGAGGTTGATTTGTGGCAGATGGGACCTGTCCTTATGGGATTCAGCAGGCACATATCTACAAGGGAAGAGGTTTCATGCAGCCTCTCTGTTACCCATCCTCTTGTATATTTGGGACTCCACAAAGGTCTATCCTGTCTTAGATATCTTTTCTTAATCATGTTTGTAGGAGCACTTAGAAATATTTCAGAGCTTTTATATCTACCTGTTCACTTCCTCCAACCATAAAAAGGCACACCATGCTTTCTTTGTTATTATTATTACTGTTTTGTCTCACAGTTTCTTTAGTCTCAGGTTTTTGACTGTTTCTCTTTGAACTGGTCAACACTTTCTTGCTCCTGATCATGAAAGCATTCGTATTAGCACTATGGAAAGGAGAAGCAGAGTAAGATTAGCTGAAACTGGAGGAACCTAAGCAATTTGGGAAGGACTTCAGTGTTGGTCCACAGGACCACAGGATAGTTTTATTAAACCTTTCACCAAAACACACATGAAACAGTCTAGGGTGAAATTCTAAACTATTGGCTTTGTAAAGGACATTGTTTCTGATAGCTCAGGGGAGATTCTCATTTAATACAAAGCTGAAGATCTGGGAACCAATCAGGCAAGTGGAGATGTGGACAGTGTACATCTATCTACAGAAAAAACAGAGGCATAACCTCCCTTTTCATCCCAACCTACTGCAGCCATGATAATTTGCCTGGTGTAGTAACAGACAGAGAGACAGAGACATTTTGGAGGCAGAGGAGGAGACTAGCAACTCAGAATCATCCTGGTGTGTAGATGCTTTTAAAACCAGCTGCACAAAGGTGACCAAAAAAAGGGACAACAAAACTGTGTTATGCAGGAGAGAGCTTGCTAGGCAGGAGCCTTTATCTTATTGCATAAAAGCAGAGAAGTTGCGAATGGAAAGGAAAATCTGCAGCAAAGCACTTTTTTCTCCCACTGCATCATCCTAAAACTTTCTGAGATGGAACTTTGCACCCTCAGGAACTGTACAAGGCTGGGGAAACAAAACTTGATTTCCAGTTTAATGTCATGGTAAGATAGTGGAGGTCTTCTGAGGCTTCAGAGTTTTAATTTGCAAACTGAACCTGATGTCTGTTTGTGATGAGACTTTCTCATGAGCAGATCTTTGTTTCACACCCCAACATTTCTTCCTGTGGTTTTGTCACCCATTGTGGTGCATGGGCAGTGGTGCAGGGGTACTGAACTAAGCCCATCCCTCTGAGGTGTATTTGCCACCCACAGTGCTACAGAGGAGCTCATTTTTCATAGAATCATAAAGGTTGTCAAAGACCTTCAAGGAAACAGAGTTCAGCAGTTAACCTCACACTGCAAAGTCACCACCAAACCATATCTCTCAGTACCACATCTCACATCTACATAGAAGCATAGAAGAGTCCAGGCTGGAAGGGACCTCCAAAGGTCATCCAGTCTGACCTCCCTGCAGTCCTTGACTAGATCAGGTTGGCTAGGACCTTGTCAGGCCTCACATGTATTTTGAAGACTTCCAGGGACAGTGATTCCAGCTCTTCCCTGGGCATCCTTGTCCCTAGTGCACCACCAGCAAATTTTCAGATGACAGCTGAGTGGTGCTGTCAATATGCTAGAAGGGTGGGATGTCATCCAGAAGGACCTGCACAAGGTGAAGAGGTGGTCCAGGTGAACCTCATGAGGTTCAATAAGACCAAGTGCTGGGTCCTGCACCTGGGTTGGAACAATCCTCACTATCAGTACAGGCTGGGGATGAGGTGAGAGAAAGTAGCCCTTTGGAAAAGGACTAGGGGCTGCTGGTGGATGAGAAGCTGGACATGAGCAGACAGTGTGAGCTTGCAGCACAGAATGCCAATGGCATCCCAGGCTGTACCAAAAGCTGCGTGGCCAGAGATGGAGAGAGGGGATTCTATTTCTATTTCTGCTACTTTGCTCTGGTAAGACCTCACCTGGAGTAGTGTCCAGATCTGGTGCCCTCAACATGAGAACGACATGGACATGATGGAGTGGGTGCTGAGGAGGGCCATAATCAGGGGGCTGGAACACCTCTGCTTCAAGTAGAGGCTGAGGGAGGTGGGGCCATTAAGCCTGAAGGAAAGACTCTGGGGAGACCTGATGGTGACCTTATAGTACCTGAAAGGGGTGACAAGAGGGCTGCAGAGAGACTGTTTACAAAGGCTTGTAGGGATAGGATGAAGGGCAAGGATTTGAAAATGAGAACAGGAGATTCAGGTTGTATGTCAGGAACAAGTTCTTTACCACATGGGTAGTGGAACACTGAACAGGTTGCCCAGGGAGGTAGCTGGGGCCCTATCCTTGGCTTGGACAGCAGCACTCTGCGCTGGGTTAGGAACTGGCTGGAGGGCGGTGCCCAGAGTGGTGGTGAATGGTGCCACATCCAGCTGGCAGCCAGGCACTATGGTGGCCCCAGGGATCAGTGCTGGGCCCCATCCTGTTCTTTAATGTCTTTATTGATAATCTGGATGAGGGGATTGAGTCCATCATCAGTAGATTTGCAGATGACAGCAAGCTGGGGGCAGGAGTTGATCTATTAGAGGGTAGAAGGGCTCTGCAGAGGGACCTTGACAGGCTGGACAGATGGGCAGAGTCCAACAGGATGGCATTCAACAAGTCCAAGGGCCAGGTGCTGCACTTTGGCCACAACAACCCCATGCAGAGCTACAGGCTGGGGTCAGAGTGGCTGGAGAGCTGCCAGGCAGAAAGGGACCTGGGGGTACTGGTTGATAGTAGGCTGAACATGAGTCAGCAGTGTGCCCAGGTGGCCAAGAAGGCCAATGGCATCCTGGCCTGCATTAGGAACAGTGTGGCCAGCAGGAGCAGGGAAGTCATTGTGCCCTGTACTCTTGTTGTAGTTTGAGCTGGGTGCCCCCCTGGTGCATTCACTTCCTGTGTCCAGAAGTCCAGCCCAGAGGGATGGACAGAGGAAATTGTGTATTCCCTACCATAATTCTTTGCACCACTATAAGATCCAGTGCGGGGTCTGGCACTTCCTCTTTCCTTCCCTCTCCGAGACTTGGTAACTGGGGGAGAGATCTCCCGGCCATGGGCCTGACTGGGCCCAAGGCCACAGGGGGATGGGCAGTCTCAGGCCTGGCCAGCTGAGACTAGCCCAGCAGAGGGAGGGGGAAGAAGGAGCCCTGGGGGTTTTGCATGTACCCTCAGGTGGGGATGGGATCTTCCTTTGTCACTGCGCTTTGGGTTTTCTGTAACATTCACTGCTTTCTATTTAAACTTTCATCACTTTTGCAATCCGTTTGTCTGAGTCGTTATTTCTGCCTGTGGTGGGGAGGGGACCTGCCCCAACCCATTACAACTCTGCATTGGTTAGACCACACCTTGAGTCCTGTGTCCAGTTCTGGGCCCCTCAGTTTAAGAAGGACATTGAGACACTTGAATGTGTCCAGAGAAGGGCAACAAGGCTGGGGAGAGGCCTTGAGCACAGCCCTGTGAGGAGAGGCTGAGGGAGCTGGGGTTGCTTAGCCTGGAGAAGAGGAGGCTCAGGGGAGACCTTCTTGCTCTCTGAAACTACCTGAAGGGAGGTTGTAGCCAGGTGGGGGTTGGTCTCTTCTCCCAGGCACCCAGCACCAGAACAAGAGGACAGAGTCTCAAGCTGTGCCAGGGGAAGTTTAGGCTGGAGGTGAGGAGAAAGTTCTTCCCAGAAAGAGTAATTTACCATTGGAATGTGCTGCCCAGGGAGGTGGTGGAGTCACCATCCCTGAAGGTGTTCAAGAGGGGATTGGATGTGGCACTTGGTGCCATGGTTTAGTAGTCATGAGGTGTTGGGTGACAGGTTGGACTTGATGATCTTTGAGGTCTTTTCCAACCTTATTGAGTCTATGACTCTATGATACTCAAGGTGAGGCTGGACAGGGCTCTGGGCAACCTGATATCATGGAGGTTGCCCCTGCTGATTGCAGGGGGGTTGGCCTGGGTGACCTTGGGGCGTCCCTTCAAACGGGATCCGTTCTATCCTTAACCACTCAGCCTGAGGCTGTTTCCTCTAAAGCAGTTGTATGGTGGAATCGCCATCCCTGGATGTATCTACCTGCCCTGGCAGAGTTAGATGACGGAAGATGGACCGGATGATCTCAAAGGTCGTTTCCAGCCATGGCCATCCTGTGATTCTGCGCTACCTGGGAGAAGAGCCCGACCCCCTCCTGGCGCTCCCCCTTCAGGAGCTGCGGGGAGTGGAAAGGTCTCCACTCTGCCTCCGTTTCTCGCAGTTCCCTCAGCTGCTCCTCGCAAGAGTTGCGCTCCAGCCCCTTCAGGGCTTCGTCGTCCTTCTCAGGACGCCAGGAAGGGCAGCACCTTTCCACCGGCTCCTCCAGCGCTCACCTGCACCGACGCGCCCCCCGCGTCCTTCGGGGTCCGGCAGGAGCCAGGTCGCCTCTCCAGGAACGCCTGAGAAGGGCCGGCTCAGCCGTGGGCCCCCGAAGACGGGCCGCCAGCCCCACCTCAGGCGCCGGGGCTGCTCCGCGTCCCCTCAGGGCGGCCTCGGCCGGCAGGCGGCAGCGCGGCACCGCCCGGCGAGGCCCTTGCCGGGGCGCCGCCCCCGCCCGCCTCCCGCCTCCTGCCGCCCGCCGCCGCCTCGGGGCGGAAGCGAAGGCGAGCGGCGGCCGGTGCCGCGCCGCGAGGAGCGGGCATGGCGGACGGGACGCGCTCGCTGCGCGGCGGCAGCCCGGCCTCCAGCCCGCTGCTGGGCGGACGGGGACGCGCCGCGGCGGCGGCGGCGGGAGGAGGGAGCAGCCCGCCGGGCCACGGCTTCCGCAGGGTGACCCTCACCAAGCCCACCTTCTGCCACTACTGCACCGACTTCATCTGGGGACTGGCCGGCTACCAGTGCGAGGGTAAGGGGGTGCAGGAGGGCAGCCGGGTCGGGGGTAGCTGGGCCGCGGGAGCGGGGCCGGGCCGGGGAGCCGCGCTGGCCGGGGCGGGTGTGGGTCGTGCGGGACCTGCTGGGAACGACCGCCGTGTCCTGGGCGAGATGGGGGCGGGCTGTGGAGGAGCAGAAAAATAGCTGAAAATACTGCGAAGCGAAGTTCCAGTAATAGGAATAATTCATTAAAAAAACCCACCAAACCCAAACCCGTCTACTCATGGTAAAACTTTCTAATAATAATGAAAATTCGAACACTGAAGTATTGCATTCTGCTTAAAAGCCTGACCATAGGAATCATGAACGTTCTAGCAATTGCAGTGAAGTCCGAAATTGAAGTCTTAGTGGCAACAATACTTCGAAAAAAAAATGGATAGTGATCATAAATGCTAAAAATAAAGCCTGGAAGCATCGATGCTACTAAAAATTCTGATAATGATAAATGCTAAACTGTCTTAAAAGCAATATTAATACCAGAGGAAGAAAAAAAGAAAAGAAAGAAAAGAGTAAGTCATCATAGTTGCTAAAAAGTCTGGAAGCAACAATGCTGCTAAAATTTCTGGTAATAATAAATGCTAGAATGTCTAAAAGCAATAGGAATACCAAAAAAAAAAAAGGAATCACAGTTGCTAAAAAGTCTGAAATTTCTGGTAATAATATATGCTAAAATGTCTCAAAGCAACAATAAAACAAGAAGAAAGGTAACTGTAGATGCGAAAAAGAAAAGGTCTGGAAGTCCAATACTGCTAAGATGGTAATTAATGCTAAAGGGAAAAAGTCTAAAAGCAACAATAATGCTAGAAATTACAATAGTAGTAATAAATGCTTAAAGTAAAAGCAACAATAATGCTAGAAATTACAATAGTAGTAATAAATGCTTAAAGTAAAAGCAACAATAATGCTAGAAATTACAATAATAGTAATAAATGCTAAAAAGAAAAGAAAGAATAATGCTAGAAATTGCAATAATAGTAATAAATGCTAAAAATAAAAGCAAGAATAGTGTTGAAAATGCAATAATACTACTGATAAAGGCTAAAAATAAAGCCTGGAAGCAGCAATGCAGCTGGAAATTTAACAATTAAAAGAAAAAAGCTAAAATGAACAGCCTAAAAGCAGCAATACTTCTAACATTTTGTATAATAATAGTAATAAATGCTAAAAATGAAAAGTCTAAAAGCAGAGATACTACGAAACACGCCACTATTAGTAACACATTTTAACAGTAATTAACAGAAGGGATACCAAGAGTTGTAACATGAATAGCAATGAAATTCTGCTAATTTCTAGCAATATTAACAACCCTAACCATGATGCTAATAATAAGTTCTAATAACAGTTTGTGATAAAGGCAATAATAATGGCAACGATAAAAACCCTGGTCCCAATAATGAGGTTTTTTGGATGGTAAAACGTTGGAGTCGAGGCACTGCCCACATTCATGATGGTAAAACGTTGAAGTTCAAGGCATTGCCCACTCCTGTGTGGTTCATAGGTCTTTGCCATTGTCCATCACTGCCCCTGTCCATCCTAGGATGGATCTGCTGCAGGCTACTGACCTCCCTGGCAAGGTACTGAGGCTGGTGGTTGGTGCCTCACAGCAGACCCATCCCAGAGGAGCCCTTACCTGCTGAAGGTAGCATGGTGGCATGGAGAAGCTACAAGCTGTGTAAGTTTGAACCTTCTCACCTGGGCTGATGCCAGGGAGGTGAGAAGGAATACAGGAAGTCTCCTTGCCGGCCTCTACAGCAGTTGGAGGTTCCTTGAAGGTGACAAAATTAGGGCTTGTTCTGATGCAGTGAACCCAGGTGGTGGTGCAGGGAAAAGAGGGGCTCTCCATGGACAAGGGGGAATGGCATTAAGCTGAGGGAGTATAGGTTTAGGCTGGATCTCTAGGAAGAAGTTCTTCAGTGTGAGGGCAGTGAGACTGGAATAGTCTGCCTGGGGAGGTTGTGGATGCCTGCTCCCTGGGGGTGTTCAAGGCCAGGTTGGATGAGGCCGTGGGCAGTTGAGTCTAGTTGAGAGATAACCCTGCCCATGTCAGGGAGGTTGGAGTAGATGATCTCTAAGGTCCCTTCCAGCCTAAGCTATTCTATGATTTTATGTCCCACTTAAAAAACCCCAACAAAACAACAAACACAACAAAAAACCCAAACCAACACCTAATGTCTTCTTGAGTGTATGCGGCCCCAACAGCTTGGGTTCCATCTCCACAGCCGTGTCTGGAGAAGCTGGGTTGTACAAGAACCTCATTGTTCAGGTGATACCAAACAAGGGTGTGGGTGTAGAGCAAGTACCCTGCAGTGCTTGAAGTAGCTCCTGGGCATTTGTCATCGTTGTGGGTGAAGAGGGTGCAGGATTAAGTTGGCTGGAAGGTCACGCTCCTTTCATGGTGCTAAAAAAAGTCTGGCAGGAGTGGTTTTCTGTTTGCTTCAAACTTTGCTGAGAGACCTATTGTTCTGCCTGCACACAGAAAGTCCCTGCCTAGCCCAACAGCAAAACATCCCAAACTCTCCTTGAGCTGTAAAAATGCAGAGAGCTAGTCTTTTATAGTCTTTCTTTTACATCAATGCTTTGAAAAAAGGGGGTTATTTAGAGACACAAAAGTGGGCATTTGGATGCCAGTTTTCATACCTAAAGTCCTGAGGGGCTTTGATGTGTCAACAGGTAGAGAAAGTGTGAAGGGCTTTTCTTCAGGATGTCTCCACTTTTTACTTCTATTGGCATACAACAAGGATTGTTAGCACCACTGTCTAATGACTCTGTGCTAATGAGGCATTTCCAGACTGCACTGTTAAGATACCTGATCTAAACATACATCTGAAACATCCACCACAGTCATCTGTGAGAGGGGTAAGGAGAGAGAAAAATGCTCTTGGTCTTTGTTAGCTCTAACATTTCCTGCTCAGAGTGAGTGAGTGGGGATGAAATGTCATCCAGCACATCAGTGTGTCTCTTTTATGGATGAGCTATGTCTACACTGAGTGAGGCAATGAAACTGGTAAAGGAGCTGGAGAGCAGGTCTTGCAGTTGGGCTCGATGATCTTTAAGGTTCTTTTCCAACCTAAACGATTCTATGATTCAAAGAACTGAATTTTGTTGTTGTTGGGGTTTTGGGTTTTTTTGGGTTTTTTCAGAGTAGAATAGAATTAACCAGGTTGGAAGAGACCTTTGAGATCATCGAGTCCAACCTATCATCCAACACTTTCTAATCAACTAAACCATGGCACCAAGCACCCCATCCAGTCTCCTAAACACCCCCAGTGATGGTGACTTCACCACCTCCCCGGGCAGCACATTCCAGTGGCCAATCTCTCTTTCTATGAAGAACTTCCTCCTAACATCCAGTCTAAACCTTCCCTGGTGCAGCTTGAGACTGTGTCCTCTTGTTCTGGTGCTAGTTTCCTGGGAGAAGAGACCAACCTCCACCTGGCTACAACCCCCCTTCAGGTAGTTGTAGAGAGCAAGAAGGTCTCCCCTGAGCCTCCTCTTCTCCAGGCTAAACAATCCCAGCTTCCTGAGCTTCTGTTCAGTTACCTGTCTTCAGATAGCATCATGTTTGTCTTTCCCAAGAGCTTGCTGTGAACCAACAAATCTCTACCTGGTGGCTGCTTTTGACAGCCATGTCTATACCCTTGTACCCTCATTGAATAGCTTGGCTTGGCAGCTTGTTCCTTCTGAGTTACTTAATAAATGCTAATATGACTTCTTGAATGGTGTTTGAAGTAAATTCCCTTTAGTAATTACCTCCATGATTCACTTGCTTTAACTAATGCAGTCTGATCATTGTTCTTTAGAAGGCCCTCTAGGACAGCCAAGCTGATTTAAAAATAATAAATAAATAAAGTCTCCAAGCATTTAGGATGTTTGCAACAAACTGGAAAAACTTTGGAGCTAATCTCCAGCTCCTTTGTTTTCACCCCAGAGAGAGCAGGATTGCAGCTGTAATTTGTGGGTGAGCTGGTGAGGTCTTTGTTTGGGCTCCCTTTTGATAAACCACCTACCAGCCTCAAAACAAAGCTTTTTTTCCTAGGTGAATTTGCAGTAGTTTCTGTTCCACGTATGTGGGTTGGAGATGCTGAGTCTCCTGATGCTGTTTGTGTTGGTGTTTCCCTGAAGCTGGTCTTGATCAAAAGGGAAAGTTTCCAAACTTTGAAGGGACCTGAGCCTGCTGAAGTTAAGTTAAAGAAAGGCCAAAAAAAAACCCCAAACAACCCCAAACTAAACCAGGCCAACTCCTGCCTGTCATTGTTTGGAGTAGTTTTGTGGCTTAAATGACCTGGATTTGAGTTTTGCTTGTGATCATGCCTTTGACCCTTTGGAAAATGGCATCTTCTGTACGTGAATGATTAGGTCTGTGGCATTTATCAGTCTTATCAGCTACTCAGCAGGCTTGCCACATGCTCGTGTAGCCTGTGAGGCTGTGTTGCAAAAACACAAGAAAATGTGACGAGTTTTTAATGCATTTCTGGCAGGACATGCCAAGATAGTTGGTCTTTCCCTTTATCTTTCTGTGAACTCTGAAAAACACATAAGAGAGATGCTCTGGTACTCTCAGTGCAAGATAGAAGTGAGGTTCAACAAGTCAAAGTGCAAGATCCTGCGTGTAGCTTGGGCCAATCCCAGGCACAAACCCAGGCTGGGTGCAGAGTGGGTTGAGAGTAGCTCTGAAGAAAAAGTCTTGGGGGTGTTGACTGATAAGAAGATCAACATGAACTGGCAGTGTGCTCACTGAGCTGCCAAACAGAGAGGGACCTGGGGGTGCTGATTGACAGCCACCTAAACATGAGCCAGAAGTGTGCCCAGGTGGCCAAGAAGGCCAATGGCAACCTGGCCTGCACTAGGAATAGTGTGGCCAGCAGGAGCAGGGAAGTCATTGTGCCCTGTACTCTGCATTGGTTAGACCACACCTTGAGTCCTGTGTCCAGTTCTGGGCCCCTCAGTTTAAGAAGGACATTGAGACACTTGAGTGTGTCCAGAGAAGGGCAACAAGGCTGGGGAAAGGCCTTGAGCACAGCCCTGTGAGGAGAGGCTGAGGGAGCTGGGATTGTTTAGCCTGGAAAAGAGGAGGCTCAGGGGAGAGCTCATTGCTCTCTACAACTACCTGAAAGGTGGTTGTAGCCAGGAAGGGGTTGGTCTCTTCTCTCTAGCAACCAGCACCAGAACAAGAGGACACAGTCTCAAGCTGTGCCAGGGGAAGTTTAGGCTCAAGGTGAAGAGAAAGTTCTTCACTGAGAGAGTTATTCATCATTGGAATGTGCTGCCCAGGGAGGTGGTGGAGTTATCATCCCTGGAGGTGTTCAAGAGGGGATTGGATGTGGCACTTGGTGCCATGGTCTAGTTATGAGGTCGGTGGCGACAGGTTGGACTTGATGATCTTGAGGTCTCTTCCAACCTTGGTGATACTGTGATGCAGCCCAGAAGGCAGCTGTGTGCTGGGCTGCGTCAAGAGGATTGTGACCAGCAGGGCAAGAGACAGGATTCTGCCCCTTTGCTTTGGTGAGACCCCACCTTGAATATTGTGCCTAATTCTGGTGTCCCCAGCATAAGCACACAGAGCTGTTGGAGTGAGTTCAGAGGAGGTCACAAAGATGATCCAAGGGCTGGAGCAGTTCTGCTATGAGGTCATGCTGAGGGAGCTGGGGTTGTTCAACTTGGAGGGAAAAAAAGACTCTGGAGGAATATTAAAGCTGCATTCAATACCTGAAGGGATCCTACTGGAAGGCTGCAGAGGGACCTTTCCTAAAGGTGTCTGGCAATAGGACAAGGAGGAATGGTTTGAAGCTGAGGGAGAGCAGATTTAGACTGGATCTTAGGAAGAAGTTCTGCAGGACAAGGGTGGTGAGACTCTGGAATAGGCTGCCCAGGAAGGTTGTGGATGCCTTTTCCCTGGGGATGTTGAAGGCCAGGTCGGATAAGGCCTTGATCAGCTGAGTCTAGTTAAGAGGTGTCCCTGCCCATGTTGGGGAGGTTGGAGTAGATGATCTTGCAGGTCCCTTCCAACCTAAGCTGTTCTATAATTTCAAACTTTCCAGTTTAGGGCCAGTACCCCTGTTGCCAGAACTTTGTACTGGACAGGAGGTTTGCCAGCTCTCTTGATAGATTAGCACGGTATTTTCACAAGTGAAATTTTACAGGGGAGGCAGTGGTCTTCCCATGCGGATTAGGTGTCCAGTTGGGTCCAAAGATGTCACTGTATTAATCTTCTGTGAAATTTCAATCAGCCAGGCTTGCAGCTGTGGTTTATTTTTACTTACTTTCTTCTCTCTCTCTCTCTCTCTCCTTTTTTCCCCCTTCTTCTTTCTCCTTGGAAATTTGTTTTACGTAAACCCTTTGTAAATGACTCTTTATTTTTCTTGCCACTTTGCTTTTTGTAGCTGTCAGTTCCTGTGATAAGTGTGTGTGTGTGTGTGAAAGAATAAGTGATGTTTGGATTGTAACATGAACAATTACTCCCTTATATTGCTCCTGCTTTCCAAAGCCCAGTCATTTCGGGTTTGAGTGTTTTTGCTTTTCAGACTTGGCAAGGAAGAGGCAGCATAAGTAACTGGGTTTATTGCATCTTAAAAATGAAGAAATATTAAATATATAGAAGTCCTTACAAGAAATAAAGTTGATTATTTGTTTGTTTTTTTTCCATTGGTTGTGCACAGAGGAACAAATTTCACACACACACACACAAAAGCTGGCAAATATTTTAATTTGGAGTTTGGGATTTGTTTTAAGCACCAATAAATCCATTGGTTTTCACAGTGCCTTTTCTTTCTCTGTAAAAGACTACTTTAAGAACAAGGTAGAAATAATTGTGAATCTGTACCTTTCTGGGGCTACAGACATTTGCTGTAAATCTTTTTAATTTTAGAATAGAATAAACCAGGTTGGAAGAGACCTTCAAGATCATCGCATCCAACCTATCATCCAACACCATCTAATCAACTAAACCATGCAACCAAGCACCCTGTCAAGTCTCCTCCTGAACACCTCCAGTGATGGTGACTCCACCACCTCCCTGGGCCACCACATTCCAGTGGCCAATCTCTCTGGGAAGAACTTCTTCCTAACATCCATCCTAAACCTCCCCTGGCACAGCTTGAGACTGTGTCCTCTCGTTCTGGTGCTGGTTGCCTGGGAGAAGAGACCAACCCCCACCTGTCTACAACCTCCCTTCAGGGAGTTGTAGAGGGCAAGAAGGTCTCCCCTGAACCTCCTCTTCTCCAGGCTAAGCAACCACAGCTCTCTCACCCTCTCCTCATAGGGCTGTGCTCCAGACCCCTCCCCAACTTTGTTGCCCTTCTCTGGACACCTTCCAGCAAGTCAACATCTTTCCTAAACAGAGGAGCCCAGACCTGGACAAAGGACTCAAGGTGTGGCCTAACCAGTGCTGAGTCCAGGGGCAGAATGACCTCCCTGCTCCTGCTGGCCACACTGTTCCTGATACAGGCAAGGATGCCATTGGCCCTCTTGGCCACCTGGGCACACTGCAGGCTCATGTTCAGCCTACCATCGACCAGTACCCCCAGGTCCCTGTCAGCCTGACTGCTCTCCAGCCACTCTGACCCCAGCCTGTAGCTCTGCATGGGGTTGCTGTGGCCAATGTGCAGAACCTGGCACTTGGATATGTTCAGTCTCATGCCCTTGGACTCTGCCCATCTGTGCAGCCTGTTGAGGTCCCTCTGCCAAGCCTCTTTACTCTCCAGCAGATCAATTCCTGCCCCAAAGGTGGAATGTAAGGGGTTTAAGTAACAAGGAAGTTGGTTACCAAATTGGACAGAATTCTTTAGCCATTTTTAGTTTTCCCCTCTCTCTCTCTCTTTCATCACAACATATATTGGAAGCTACTCAGAGAGGATTTTTTGTATGTTTTGTGCCTATTTGCACTAGGGAAATGTCATCTGAGCAGATAGGGGTCCTTGCCTTGATGTGAAAGGCACTAATTCAAATAATTGCTGGAAAAGGGAACCTTGTTTTCTGTTCTTGTGTTTTTGGAGGGGTTTTGTTTGTTTGCTCTTCTTTGCATCCCAACCAGAACATCCAAACTTATTCCATGATGCAGATATCCTCATGTCTCCTGGTCTTGTTTAGGTGTTGACTGACAACACTGCAGCTTTTCCAGGATAAAATGTAAATGGTGAATTGTAGTTACATTTGTGCCATAATCTCTGATTTAGCAAGACAGCCATCAAGCTGCTGTTGATCCTACAGGCATGTCCCAGATGAGGGTGAGCCATCTTGTGCCTGGTTGGTGTTGGAGAACCTAGAGATGTTCAGACAGCATCTCTGCAGTGGTCTGCAGATGCATGGTCTGGACATCTTTCACGTGGAGTCTACTCCATAAAGACTGACCTAAGTCAGTGGTGTGAGACAGGGAAGGTGTTACAATTTCAAGCTGGAAGTTAGACCAACAGAGAGATTAGAATAGAATAGAATAGAATAGAATAGAATAGAATAGAATAGAATAGACCAGGTTGGAAGAGACCTTCAAGATCATCATTCCCAACCTATCATCCAACACCACCCAACCAACTAAACCATGCAACCAAGCACCCTATCAAGTCTCCTCCTAAACACCTCCAGTGATGGTGACTCCACCACCTCCACGGGCAGCACATTCCAGTGGGCAATCACTCTCTCTGTGTAGAATTTCCTCCTAACCTCCAGCCTGAACCTCCCCTGGCGCAGCTTGAGACTGTGTCCTCTTGTTCTGGTGCTGGTTGCCTGGAGAAGAGACCAACCTCTGCCTGTCTACAACCTCCCTTCAGGTAGTTGTAGAGAGCAATAAGGTCACCCCTGAGTCTTCTCTTCTCCAGGCTATGCAACCCCAGCTCCCTCAGCCTCTCCTCACAGGGCTGTGTTCCAAACCCCTCACTAACTTTGTTGCTCTTCTCTGGACTCGTTCCAGCAAGTCAACCTCCTTCCTAAACTGAGGGGCCCAGAACTGGACACAGGGCTCGAGGTGCAGCCTAACCAGTGCAGTGTACAGGGGCAGAATGACCTCCCTGCTCCTGCTGGCCACACTGTTCCTGATACAGGCCAGGATGCCATTGGCCCTCCTGGCTGCCTGGCTGATTGTCTCTGTAGGGATATGGAGATGGTGGCAGGGAATACAGGGACAAGGAGCAATCCCCTTGAACTCGAACCCTGTCTAGTTAGCTCTTTGTTGGGACAAGCAAGTGGAACGTCCTTCACGCTGCTGGTTTAATTCAACTTTGGATGAAGTGAACAATGTGTGAGACTCCTCAGGAAGTCTTAATGCTTGCAGTTCAGAAGGAAAACAAATTCTTCCTTTTTGTGACAAGCTTGGCTTGCTTTCTGGTGCATTTTGAACTAAAAATAAAATCTGTGAGAAGGTGAAACCGCAGCAGAATTTTACATCTCTCTCACAATCAGTTTGAGTTTTTGAGTCTTGCTCACTTTATTCTGCAGTGGGTTCCTTCTCAGGGTCAGGGCAGCAATAAGGTGTTTAGTGTTGAGATGCAATGCGAGCTTGTGGTTGAGATGTTGTTGAGTGGATGTGGCTGCTGCCTTTCAAACTTAGATTGAACCCTGTGGCTCTGAAACCATCTTGGGAGCGAAGACTGTCAAAAAAACACAACACCCCCCAAAAGAGGAAAGAAGACAAAAAAAAGGGGACAAAAACCACTCCTCAAAATAAACCCTGACATGGAAACTTATCTCATTTTTGTGAAGCCAAAACATACACTGAGAAAAATGTTGAGAGCCTTGACTGACGCACTGAAAGATGCAACTTACTGGATTTGGAGGATAATAGGTTTTGCACTGAAGATAATTTAGGCTTTTTTTTCCACCCCCTCCACACCTCCCTCTGACAGTGCTTTGGAGAAAATATCATGGTCACCATCATGGTGCAAAGGAAAGGACAGGGAGCTTTACAAGGATGTACACAGCTTTTGTAGCTGGAAGGTGTATTTTGTGCTGATAGCATTATCCTGGGTTTCAGTCCAGAAACTCAATTAGGCAGTAAATAACTTACCACAGAAAGTACTAAAGCCAGTAATCCAATACCAGGCTTTTCACAGCACCTTCATATCTCATCTGTGTTACTGCCTTGATGATCAATGACAAAATCAATAAAGAAGGTGCTCATTAATCCGTCAGGGTGTGGAGTGGCTGGGGCTGGCACTTTGCAGGTTTCTGGATGATCCTTCATCTAATGCTGCTTAGACTTAACATGTTCAGATGTTTTCTCAGCCTCTTCTAGGCTAAATACCCTTCTGATTCTTTTCATCTCACATAAAATTTTTCAGTCTTCCTCTGGTAAGTTTCCCATTCTTGCAGTGCTGTGCTAAGGGTCTAAAGAGCCTCTTTATCCTTCCGTGCAGTTGTGTGGGAGATAAATGCCTGACTAGTTGTTTCTTTCTGATAAACAGAGGAGGGTGACCTCCAAGTCTTTCCCCATTAAACATGTTCTAGGCACTGCCCTGAGCCGTTTAACAGCACTTTCTGTAGAGCCTGGGTAGTGTTTAGAAGAGAAGTGACCTCAGTACTTCACATGGGTGGAGAAGCAGTTGCCTGTTTGCTGTGGGGTTTGCTTGCATGAACTGTGTGTTTCCTCCTGCTTCAGTTTCTTTTTAGCAACACCAAAAAACAGCTTTCCTTTGGGAACACCTCCCCTTTCTCTAGAGATGGTGTGTGTTCTTTCTTCACAGATGTGGAAGTTCATGTTAAAATGGGACGTAGCACATCTTGCTCTGCAGGACTGCTCTGTCCTCCTTCAGCTTGTGGTCATCAGCAACATTTTTTATTGGTGATGTTGCTTTCATTTCAGTGTTCTCCTAATAATGTTAGACGATATCTTGGGGGTTACCATGTGAAGTAACCCATGAAGCAATCTCTGTGTGTTGACAATTGCTGTATGACAAGGGACGTGTTATCTGCTGCCCAAGGGTAGATGCTGATCTACCCAAGGGTAGACGGTGAGGTCTTCTGCTTATGGTACTGTGGAGGATGGCAGTGCAAGAGCTGATCTTTTTCTCTTCTCCTCTTGACAATTTGTAATGAATGTCCTTGTTGATCCACACCCTCCCACCCCTCCTGCCTTGTTCTGAATTCCACCTCCAGGGATAAGGAATTTTGCTGCATTGTTTCCAGTGCATTCTGTCTGGGCAGGGTCATTGTTGCTTGTCTGTATTCTTCTCTCTGATGATGTGCTGTTTATAACTTGCCTATAATGTGGCTTTTCTGCTTAGTATTCCCTAGAAACCTGGTTCCCTTCCTGACTTTTGGAGCTCTTTTCTCAGCCTAGAAACCTGGCTCCTTTGCTGATTTTTTTTGGAGCTCTTTTCTCGGGTGGTAGCTTTGAATTATCTTTGAATGAGGCTGTCCCTGGATGGGTTACCTTTGTTCTGGTTTTGTCACTAGTTTCTTCTAGAGTTGTTCCTACAGTTGCATTTCATCAGCTTGAACTGTCTTCTTTCTGGCCTACTTGGTGCTCATTAGGTCTACTGAGCTGGCTCAGGAAAACCCCTTTGGGGAAACTGCTTTTGCAACACCTACTGAGAACAGGTGACTGATTTACATTCATGTATTTAATTTGACTCAGCTCCTGAGGGAGAGAAGAACAGGATGTATTAGAGCATATAGACCTTTCTAAGTTGATCACCTCCTGTTCTTTGGAAGTTGTTATATTTTTTTTCCCCTCAGCCTTTCTTTTCAATAGCACCTTTCATTTTTGAGAGAAGACTGGTAGGAAATGCTGTCAAGCAGAGAGCAAAACCTGACATTTCTATATCACAATGTAATAAGGAACTCAGTGGAAATGTACCTTTTTTGTTGTTGTTGCTGTTGTGTTTGGTGTTTTTTTTCTCAATGTGCCCTCACAGTATTCTTCCTTTTAAACCATATCATTGCCTCACTTGTGGAAGTTTGTTATTCACTAGAGAACAGTCAACCCCTAATTTCACTTCCTGTTTTTATTTAGGTGTTTTTATTCACTAGGCTCTGGAAGAATGTGGGGCTGTGCATGTATGCATATGTGTGTATATATATATGTATATATATATGTGTGTGTGTGTATGTGTGTATATATATATATTTTCTACACATTGGCCACAGCAACTCCATGCACTGCTACAGGCTGGAGTCAGAGTGGCTGGAGAGCAGCCAGGAAAAAAGGAACCTGGGGGTGCTGGTTGATGGTAGGCTGAACATGAGCCAGCAGTGTGCCCAGGTGTCCAAGAAGGCCAATGACATCCTGGCCTGCATCAGGAACAGTGTGGCCAGCAGGAGCAGGGAGATCATTTTGCCCTGTACTCAGCACTGGTTAGGCCACACCTTGAGTCCTGTGTCCAATTCTGGGCCTCTCAGTTTGGGAAGGATGTTGAGATGCTGGAAGGTGTCGAGAGAAGTGCAACAAACCTGGGGAGGGGTCTGAAGCACAGCCCTGTGAGGAGAGGCTGAGGGAGCTGGGGTTGCTTAGCCTGCAGAAGAGGAGGCTCAGGGGAGACCACCTTGCTGTCTACAAGTACCTGAAGGGAGGTTGTAGCCAGGAAGGGGTTAGTCTCTTCTCCCAGGCAACCAGCACCACAACAAGAGGACACAGTCTCAAGCTGCACCAGGGGAGGTTCAGACTGGATGTTAGGAAGAAATTCTACACAGAGAGAGTGATTGCCGATTGGAATGTGCTGCCCAGGGAGGTGGTGGAGTCACCATCACTGGAGGTGTTCAGGAGGAGACTTGATGGGGTGCTTGGTGCCATGGTTCAGTTGATTATGTGGTGTTGGATGATAGGTTGGACACAATGATCTTGAAGGTCACTTCCAACCTGGTTTATTCTATTCTATTCTATTCTATTCTATTCTATTCTATTCTATTCTATTCTATTCTATTCTATATATGTACACATATGTAGAGAGAGAGATAGATACATACATATACACAGTCACACATATATATTCACACACACCTGTGAAGAACACATGCCTTTGTGGTTTTGTACTATGTTTACTGCTTTTCTTCCTTTGTTTCAATCTGAATACAAGTGATTTACTTGGAAGCCTGTTTAAAGTTATGAATGTAATAAGCTCATGTCACCTGCTTGGCTTCTTTTTAAATATGACTTGTATGACAAATGCCATGCCACTTGCTTTGTAAAATGTTGGTTAAGACCTACAGAGAAGAGAATAGAAATAGAAATAGGAAAAAAAAAGGAGAATATAAATAGGAAAAAAAAAAAAGAGAATAGAAATAGGAAAAAAAAAGAGAATAGAAATAGAAAAAAGGGAATAGAAATAGAAAAAGAATAGAAATAGAAACAGAGCATAGAAATTTCTGTATTTGACCACAATTTAATCAGTCCCTGGAGGTTTTGCTAGAGACATTCTGAATACTTGGCTGAACAGACACTGAATGATTTGAACTCCCAGTTGTGAAGAGCAGGGTGTTGTTCTGCAGGGTAGTATTAGGTTAGGAATGAGTGGCTAGGGAGCAGGACTTCCAGTTTAAGTGCAAGAACATGTAGCAGTAAAATCTCAGTTCCTCGTGGCATTTCATTCTCCTTGGCAGAATGTGTCACTTTTTAATGTCTTTGTTTTGTTATGATGTAATTCAGCAAATGAGTCTGCCCTTTCTTTATCCACCCCCCCCCCCCCCCCCCCCCCCCCCCCTTTTTTTTCCCCTTCTTCTCAGTACTTTCTCTGCAGCACATGGAGATAAGAGCTGGTACACCTTGTGAAGCGTAGGAGTGCTCTACTAACCAGTTTCTTAAGTGTTTCAGACAAAATGCTTCCTCAGTGTTGAAATCATTGCATGGTTGGGAGTTTCAAAAGAAGGCAGAAGAATACAAGGAAATTGCTGAGATTCCTCTAAGCATGAAGAGGGCATGAAGGAAGGATCTGAACATAAAGTGAAAAGGCTGGTCTTCTTTGAAACTGGATGCTCTCTGTGAGAATAAAACTCGCCTTTTCTGAGATGAAAGGTTTTCTTCAGAGCCTAGTTAGGATGCCAGAGTTGAGTGTGAGTCACCAGTGCATACAGATCCACGTGGGGCACTGATTAGGACTAGCAGTCCTGGGCTGTACCTGCCAAAGAAGGCCTAGACTTGAAACAAAGGTGTGGGCTGAGTAACATGACCTAGGAAAAGCTGCCTTTTGGTCTTAAAACACTTCCCACAATGTGGTGATGCAGAGAAGTGGCAAAGATGTTTCTGAACTTCTTGGATGTTCAAAAATACTTAGGAATGTAAAGTTCTCAAAACACTACTGCAAGTCAGTGCAGAAATTTTGGGTGGCCACAGATGCTTTTGAGGTATACTGATGGCTTAGTGCCACACTGGGACAGTTGTGCCTGGCAAGTGTGCACGTGAGCTATGAGCATTGTGTCTGCTCTCGCTGCTGGACACTTGTCACTGGTGGTAATAACAGCCCTTCCAAAAAGGATTCTCAACCCCTTTATCCTAGAAGGGTTTGAAACTGGAAGAGAGTGGTGCTTGCAGTTATGCCTGATGCTCCAACTCTCTGTCTGGATGCTGGTCAGACTTAACTCTGCAAACAGAAGATGCTGAGTGAGAACCCAAGCATGTGACCCAAAGTGTCACAGTATCACAGTATCACCAAGGTTGGAAGAGACCTCAAAGATCATCAAGTCCAACCTGTCACCACAGGGTCAAGGTTTGAAAGAAGAGATGCAACCTTAAAGCCAAAACAAGTGAAGAGATTCCTATTTTGGTTTCTGTGCCATTGCCTTACATGCCTGTAGTTTCTCTGGTGGGGAAGTTAACCAGGGATGCATATTCCTAACAGCAGCAGGAGCTATTAGACCTCACCAGCTGAGTCCTTTTTGAGAAACAGCCTGAAGTAGGAGTCAAAAATACCACAGTGTTAAAAATACCCTTCAAACCAGCTAAATACATTGTGTTCATGATGGTTTTGTCCTCCCTTAATTTGTTCCTCTTGTATTCTCTTTGCTCTTCAATAGCTGCTGTCTAGCAAGTACCTTGAGATTTCTTGAAGCTATTGTGTTTCTGATTCAAGCACTTTTTCTTCAGGAGGAGCAAGTGGAGTTTTCACATAATAATCATCTTCCTTTTCCCAACTCTGAAATGTTGATGGAGATATATTAAACCTATTCACTACTTCTGCTCAGTGTTAGATTTTTTTATATGTATGGGAAGCCTTAAGAAGCTTTCAAGTATGTGTTGGTAACTCATGGCTTTAAAATAACAGCTGATTATGTCACATAACAAATCAGGAGCAGCTGATTTAAGAGCTTTCTCTGCCAGCCTGATCAATTAAAACAAACAAACAAACAAACAAAACCCCAAAACAACACCAAACCAAAATAAACAAAAACCTTGAGATCATTTGGTCCCTATTTAAGAAAGATTTATAACTTCTCAGGGATAGATTTTGAGTTTTGCTGTTTTGTGAACAGAGCTGTTGAAGCTCTCAAGTTCTGATGTAGAGACATAGAATGATAGGGGTTGGAAGGGAACTCTGGAGATGGAGTTCAACCTCCCTGCCAAAGGAGGATCACCCAAGGCAGGCCACACAGAAATGCATCCAGGTGGGTTTTGAAGTTCTTAAGAGAAGGAGACTCCACAGCCTCTCTGGGCAGCCTGTTCCAGGGCTCCATCACCATCACAGTAAAGAAGTTTTTACTCATGTTGAGGTGGAACCTCCTGAGTTCCAGTTTGTATCCAGTACCCCCTGGTATAGGAAGTGCTCTGCAGGTTTATTTTCTCCAGATAGATGCAAGTGCTCAGCTTCTGTGAATTTGTACATTGTACTTAAGTGAAAATGATTGTTGCTTAGATTCAAGATAATCTGGTGAGACCTCACCTGCAGTACTGTGTCCAGTTCTGGGGCCCTTAACACAAGAGAGATGTAGACCTGATTGATCAAGTCCAGAGGAGAGGCACAAATATGTTCAGGGGGCTGGAGCATCTCTCCTGTGGAGACAGGCTGAAAGAATTGGGGCTGTTCAGCCTGAAGAAGAGAAGGCTCCAGAGAGACCTTATGGCTTAATTTCAATATCTGAGGGGGACCTACAGAAAGTCTGGGGAGGGACTGTTTAGAAGGGTCTGTGGTGATGGGATGAGGAGCAGTGGTTTGAAACTGGAGTGCAGGAGATTTAGGCTGGTCATTAGGAGGAAGCTCTTTAATTAAGAGGGGTGAAAGACTGGAACAGGTTGCTCAGGGATGTCTCCCTGGAGACATTCAAGATCAGGCTCACAGTATCACTGTATCACTAAGGTTGGAAGAGACCTCAAAGGTCATCGAGTCCACCCTGTCACCACAGACCTCATGACTAAACCACGGCACCAAGTGCCACATCCCATCCCCCCTTGAACACCTCCAGGGATGGTGACTCCACCACCTCCCTGGGCAGCACATTCCAATGACGAATGACTCTCTCAGTGAAGAACTTTCTCCTCACCTCCAGCCTAAACTTCCCCTGGCACAGCACAGCTTGAGCCTGTGTCCCTTTGTTCTGGTGCTGGTTGCCTGGGAGAAGAGACCAACCCCTTCCTGGCTACAACCACCTTTCAGATAGTTGTAGAGAGCAATGAGGTCACCCCTGAGCCGCCTCGATGTGGTCCTGGGCATCCTGATCTAGCTGGAGGTGTCCCTGCTGCTTGCCAGAAGGCTTGGACAAGATGACATTTGAGAGTCCCTTCCAACCCAATGCAATCTGTGACGCTGAGTCTCTTCAATGACTAAACCTACGCAGTGGAGTTGAAATCCTCACTCTTCCTTAAGGGAAGTCTTCTTCAAATGCTTGCAATTTGTAGTAAAATTAAGAATGGTGATTTTTTTTAAAATTTATTTTTTTCATTTTATTTTTTTAAAGCAGAAACATTAACACCTTCAGTTTTCTTAGCTATTCTGGAAAGAGAGTGCCTTGTGAGTGTTTTAATTTTCTCTGATTCACCACTGCATGAATCATTTGCCTTTAGTTTTCCTGCCCATGTCAATACTCTCATAGCAACCACGTTGAAGAAAATACTGAATGTACTCACCAGCTGGCACAGCACCTCCATCTTCCTTTGCTTTGTGCTTTCTTCTTTTTCTTTCCCCCTCTCTTCTTCCCAGCTCTGTTTTTCACTCAGATCCCATAGTTCTGTCTGTGATGCACTTTGGAGATGAAGCCCTATAGGAATGAGGTAAAGGTTGCCATGGCGACTGAGGTGTTTTAGTTGGTGGGGTGTTGGGTGTTTTTTTTTTGCCCTTCACTTGTTTTGTTTTGTGGGGACAGGATGTGTGGAGATGCCCTAGATAATGCTGAGATTACCCAAGTTAAGAAAAGAAAAGGAAGAAAACTCTTCTTGAGGTTACTTATCTTAATAATTTGACCTGCATTTTAGTTCTGCTTGGAGTTTGTTTTAAAATTACAACTCTCTGGTGGAGGGAGGTGGGTGCTGGTTTAGCTAAGATTAGCAGTGGCTTTTATTCTGGTCTCTAAGGGAATTCTGATTATTATATTGTTTTTTATGTTTTAAGTTCAGTTTTTAAGAAGCAAGGAGGAGGGAAGTGCACCTCCTTGGTATTGCAAACACCCCCCCACCCCCCCCTTGCTACCTGGCTGTGTCACTGAGTGGAGGAGGCTGGTTTTACATAAAATGCTGCATGTCTCTGCTTACTTGGTACATTCAAAGGCTAATGTGTGGTTTAGGAGGAAATGCTTGTGTGTTTTTTCAGCACCAAAGCACTGAGCAAACTCATTGAGTCTGTGTGTGTGCAGTGGACCCCAGAATCAGAGTGTGATAGGGATTGGAAGGGACCTTTGGAGATCATCCAGTCCAATCCACCTGCTAAGGCAGTTACCCACAGCAGCTTGCCCAGTATCACAATGTCCAGGTGGCTTTGAAATCTCCAGAGAAGGAGACTCCACAACCTCTCTGGGCAGCCTGATCAGGGCTCCAGCACCCTCACAGCAAAGAAGTTTTTCCTTCTCTTTAGGTGGAACTTCCTATGCTCTGTTTTGTGCCTGTTGCCCCTTGCCCTGTCACTGGGCACTACAGAAAAGTCTGGCCCTGTCCCCTTGCCACCCACTCTTTAGGTCTTGCTGAGCATTGATCAGATCTCTTCTCCAGGCTCAACAGCCCCAGATCTCTCAGCCTCTCCTCCTCAGGGAGATGCTCCAGGCCCCTCAGCATCTCTGTAGCCTCGGCTGAAACTCTTGAGTACTTTTCCTGTCTTTCTTCAACTGGGGAGCCCAGAACTGGAGACAGTACTCCAAAGGTGACTTCTCTAGGGCAGAGTAGAGAAGGAGGAGAACCTCTATTAACATGCTGGTCACACTCTTCATGTGACCCTAGGAGACCTTCCAGGGCACATTGCTGACTCATAGTGACCTTGTCCACCAGCAGTTCCATGTTTTCCATCTGTCCTGGTGCAGGGGATTATTCCTCCCCAGGCTGAGGAGCCTACGTTTGGCCCCTGTTGAACTGGATGTGTGGCACCAGTGATTCTCTGCATGAGTGCAGGTCTACATTACAGCTGCTTTGAATGCTGTCATGTTGAGAATGTCTCCAAATCTTAAGAGCATTGTGAGAAGTTCCAAGCAACTGTGTCAACACCACAGTTTTCTGTCTAAATGCCATCGTGGCTTTTGAAGTCCTGCCGTGCCTTAAAAGTCTGCTGTGATCCTCCCTGTTTATTGAAGTGTAACTCAAATTCTTCCTTTTCAAAGCTGAAGATGTGCTGCTGTAATTTCCCCTCTGTCAGTGGGGGTGTCTTTTGTCTTGAGTATGCCTAAAAATTGCAGAAATGTTAACAGGAGTGATTCTCGTGGGAGACATCTGTGTTGTCCACCTGGGTACTCAGAAACTAGTTGTGGAAGGCTCTCTACTCTGCCTTGGTGAGGCCTCATCTGGGGTGCTGTACCCAGTTATGGCACCTCAAAAGATGTGGTGAACTACTGGAGAGAGGGCAGTAGAAGGGGCAGGAAGATGCTGAGGGGCCTGGAGCGTCTCTGTGAGGTGGGGAGACCTGGGTCTGTTGAGCCTGGAGAAGAGCAGCCAGAGAGGGGATCTTGTCAGTGTACAAATGCCCTAAGGGTGGGTGTCAAGAAGAAGAGGCTGGAGGCTGGTCTCAAAGAACCACCTGGATTGGAAGAGACTTCTAAAAGTCATTCAGTCCAACCCCTCTGTAGTGAGCAGGGACATCCTCAACTAGATCAGGTCATCCAGAGCCCTGTCGAGCCTCACCTTGAATATCTCCAGGGGTGAGACCTCAACCACCGCTCTGGCCAACCTGTTCCATGAGGAGCAACAGATACAAGCTGGAACACAAGAAGCTCTGCCTCAACATGTGGAGAAACTTCTCAGCTGTGAGGGTGCTGGAGCCCCGGAGCAGGCTGCCCATAGGGGTTGTGGTGTCCACTCTGGAGACTTAAAACCCACCTGGATGCGTTCCTGTGTGGCCTGCTCTAGGTGATCCTGCTTTGGCAGGGGGATTGGACTCAGTCTCCAGAGGTCCCTTCCAACCCCTGTCATTCTGTGATTCTGTGAAGTGTAGCACTGACATGGTGGTGTCTGGAGTTACATGCCCTGTGCTAGGCAAGCAATGCAAGAGCCCACAAATGTGGGCTGGAAACCTGCAGGGTTTTAGTTGCAAAGACAATTGCAGTAAATGTCAGATTGTATTATGGGATTCTCCTTAAAACTGAGGGCTGGGTCAGAATGACTTGTGGTTTTTGTTGTGTTACTCTGTTCTGAACACTGTAACCTACAGCTCTTTGTTTTGACCAGTGGCTGTGAGTCAGCTGGAGAGTGCTGATAAACAATTGACAAAGTTTCTCTTTGTAAAGCATCACCCTGGCAGCAGTGAATTGGAGAAGCTGCTGGAGGCAGCAGCTGCAGGGAGCTAAGTACCGTTCCTTTGGTGTTCATGACACTGCTCTGCATGGTTCTGTGGTCCACCTGGATCACTCTCTTGTCTTTTGTCCTTTGCATGTTTCTCTGACCCTGCTGTCCTCTTCCAACTACAGATGCTGCGAGCTGGTACCACTCTGCTTGCCACTGTTTTTTATCTGTGGTTCTGTAGATTGCATGGGCAATCTGCAGCAGAAGATAAAAGAGGCTCCAGCTTAAGACAGAAGCAGGGGAAAAGCCTGATGTTTCAGTGGTCCTCAAGAGGCTTGTCTGCAGTGGTGTCTGGTACTTGATGTTCTTCATAGCCCTGTGGCATCTTGTTGAAATTCTGAGCTGCGTGTCACTGGAAGGCCTCTCTTCTCTCTGCAAGGATATCAGGAGCTACAGCCTTTCACTGCAAGTGCAGTGAGGCTGTCCAGAGGTTTTTCTGTCAGGCTTCAAGCTGGCTTGACCCTTTCTGTCAGTGTAAAGGCTGCAGTCTTGAAGAGCTGGCAGAAACTCCCACGGCTGTGTCACATTGGCCAAGAAGGCCAATGGCATCCTGGCCTGCATTAGGAATAGTGTGGCCAGCAGGAGCAGGGAGGTCATTGTGCCCTGTACTCTGCACTGGTTAGGCCACACCTTGAGTCCTGTGTCCAGTCCTGTGCCCCTCAGTTTAGGAAGGACATCGAGACACTTGAACGTGTCCAGAGAAGGGCAACAAGGCTGGTGAGAGGCCTTGAGCACAGCCCTGTGAGGAGAGGCTGAGGGAGCTGGGGTTGCTTAGCCTGGAGAAGAGAAGGCTCAGGGGTGACCTCATTGCCCTCTACAGCTACCTGAAAGGTAGTTGTAGCCAGGAAGGGGTTGGTCTCTTCTCCCAGGCAACCAGCACCAGAACAAGAGGACACAGTCTCAAGCTGCACCAGGGGAGGTTTAGACGAGGTGAGAAGAAAGTTCTTCACTGAGCGAGTCATTTGTCATTGGAATGTGCTGCCCAGGGAGGTGGTGGAGTCACCATCCCTGGAAGTGTTCAAGAGGGGATTGGACGTGGCACTTGGTGCCATGGTCTAGTCATGAGGTCTGTGGAGACAGGTTGGACTCGATGAGCCTCGAGTTCTCTTCCAATCTTAGTTATACTGTGATACTGTGATACATGATCTGGAATCTTTTCTTTGTCTGGGCAACCTTCATCCTCTAACCTGTTGTCTTGGTTTCACTGAGGTAGAATCACAGAATCAGCTTTCTCTTCAGGAAAGCTGCATGTCTGAGCAGCACCTGATTCAGTGAGGACAAAGCTGACAAAACACTTCGGGTTTACTTCTGGCCAGCTGTGGTGTGTGGGTCTCCAAAGTGAGCAGTTCTGTGTTAGCCAAATGCTGAAGCAAGGAGAAGTGAAAGCCAGGGCAGCTGACCTGACCCAAGTTGGCCAGCTGAAGAATTCCATACCATAAACATCATGCTCACTCTAAGTAGGGAGAGTTAGGGGGGTCAGTCTCTTCTCCTGAAGGCAATCATCCTTGGGTGGGGGGGTGTCTCACCCATGATTCTGCTCTTCTCTCCTGTTTGCTGTGACTTCCATGCTTTCACTGGAGCTGTGGTGCTTTCAGAGCTACTACCTGGGCTGAGCAGCATGTTCTCTACTTTCTCTTAGTGTTAGTATTAAAATAATCTTGTTTTAATTATTATTCTATTAACTCTTATTTCAACCCACGGGTCTCTTTTCCTTCTTCCAGGTGCTCTTCTCAGAGGGTGGTCCTTGGGTGACAGAAAACTAACTAAACAATGACACATGTACAAAAGAGCTACTGGAGTAGCTCTTTTGCCCCCCAGATTAGAAGGATTCGGGCCCCAGATAGAAAGATTTTTGTGGTTCAGAGATGATTTCTTTCTAGGATCCATGTCTTCAGCATCACTGAATATCACTGCTAGGCCACTAAGATAGGAACCTTGCTGGAAGCAGAGTCACAGCTATCCCAATGGTCTGTGGCTGTAACTTCCCATAGGGTGGAAAGACAAATTCAGTGAACAGGAGGCAAAAATGTTGTCCCTCCAGGCTCCCTGTGCACTTCCACATTGTAAGTGGGGAAAGCTGCTTCGTCTCCTGATGTTATAGCCCCCTTCAAGACTTCTGGTTTCCTGTTGGTGAACCAGTGCCTTGTCCCAGGACATAATCCTAATCCTCAAGCATAAAGATGATGTTGATGCTTTGTGGACCTAAATTCAAGTTTGTCACTAGCCATCTTCCATCTCTGAAAAAGTCAAAGCTCTTAATGCCAGGGACCTGTTCTGTGCTAAAATCACGTGCCTTTGAAATTCTTTGTGCACACTTTCATCTCCCAGGTGGGAAGTCTGACTTCAAAGATGAAGTAAAGGCCACGCAGAACACAGCTTTCTCACAGAATGTCACAGAGCAGAATCATAGGATTGTTTGAATTGGAAAGAGACCTTTAGAAGTCTCAATGAGCTGCCACATCTTCAACTAGATCAGGCTGCTCGGAGCCCCATCCAGCCTGGCCTAGAATGTTGCCAGGGATGGGTCATCTTCCACCTCTCTGGGCAACCTGGGCCAGGGTCTCACCACCCTCACTGAAAAAGGCTTCCTTCTATCCAGTCTGCATTTCCTCCCTCTTGCAGTTTAAAACCATCACTTACTCTCCTGCCACAACAAGCCCTGCTAAAAAGCCTGTTCCCAGCTTTCTTTAAGCTCTGAAAGGCCTCCAGATGGTCTCCCTAGAGTCTCTTTTTTTTTTCTCCTTTCCAGGCTGAACAACTCACAACTCTCTCAGCCTGGCCTCACTGTAGAGGGCTTCCAGCCCTCCCATCATTGCTGTGGCCTGCTCTGGCCATACTCCAACAGCATGTCTCTCCTGTACTGAGGACTCCAGAGCTGGACACAGTACTGAAGGTGCTCACCAAAGCAGAGGAGAGGGACAGAATTGCCTCACTTGACCTGCAGGCTGTGATTCTTGATTTGGGCCACAACATTGTTGGCTTCTGGGCTGTGTCTGCACAGTGCCAGCTCACATCCAATTTTTCATCCCAAAGTCCTTCTCCATCAGTACTGGTACTGGGGATTGCAGGACCTTGCACTTGGCCTAGTTGAACCTCATGAAGCTCACAGGAGCCCACTTCTCCAAGCTTGTCCAGGTCCCTCTGGGTGGCCTCTTGTCACTCAAGCCACTCCACAATCAGTGTGGTATCATCTGCTAATTTTCTGAGGGTGCACTTGATCCCATTGTCTGTGTCACTGATGAAGATAGTAAACAATACAGGTACCAGCACAGACTCCTGAGGGACACCACTTGTCACTGGGCTCCATCTGGACATTGTGCTGTTGCCCACTTGTCTCTGGATGTGACCATCCAGCCATTTGGGTTCACTGAAGCTTGCATTCAGCCAGGCCATGTTGTTACTGGCCATACTGGACAGCATGGAAGGAAAGTGGACTGTAGCATGACAGGTTCTGCTGGTAGGGTGTCTTGGTTTTCTGCTGGCTGTGGCCATGACCTGGGCAAGGTCTTGACTAAATGGAGACAGCTACTTCTGCTGCTGTGGTACAGCTTGCTTATGCAGTTATTTACTCTTTGGACTGCAAAGTTCTGGTGGAAATGATTGTCAAGGGTCAAGGCTGGCCTGGCCACTGAGTGAGTGACAGAGGTTCTCTGTGAACCCATCTGCCTTCCTGAAGGGAACAGGAAGGGATTAAGGGAGAGAGACTGATGGGTTGGAAAACTGAACCAGTTCTAATGGAAAAAAGAATGAAAGACATATAAATAAATACAAACCAGTATCAAACCAAATCCCCTGATGGCAGTTATGTCACTCTCACCACTGATGATGTGGCAGAAGTTCCAGGCTGTGCTCAGATAGGAACTAGTCGTGGGGTGGATTCTAGAAGTGGACTCATGGACCTTGGCCATTGAAGAAGAGAAAGAGCTTGACCCTTGTGATCCCTCAGCTTTGTACTGAATATGACACATCTGGAAAGAATCCCTTGTTGGTCTTGTCTGATCTTTCCTAGGGGTGCAGCCTTTTACTCTGCACACAGGACTGGGCAGTGACCTTGGCTGTCACACCAACCCTTGGGAGTAATTCTCCCCATCAGCCTTCTCACTGCTAGAAGCTGCCACTGGCTGTGCAAACCTGTCCTGAACTTCAGAAAGGACCATCACTGAGCAGAAACTGAGCTGAGAAGTCAAATCACTGACCAGAATTAGTTCTGTTCTAGCTCAATCCAGGACACTGATCACACAGTGCAGGTGTCTTTGTGATCTCTCCAGCTTCACCAGTAAAACAAACAGAATAAATCCTATTTAGGAAACCTGCTCTGGGTGAAGTCAGGAGGGTGGGAAGATGAGGAGGGCATTCTTCTGACATGAGAAGTTTCTTGGTTCATTTGTCAGGGAAGCTGGAGAAACAAGGTAGAGTTTGTTGTTAAGACTCCAACTTATTTACAGACTTAATGATGAGGGAGTCAGGTCCTTAGGTAGCCCAGGGGGCTTTGTAAGGCTACAACCATTATAGCAAACCTCTTAGGACCAGATTTGTGCTTTCATGATTGAGGCTTTTAAGTGTGTCATTGAACTCATTTGACTGTTTGGTTATTCAGTAGCCTGCTGTTTCATTTGACTTGTGCTGTGTTATTTCTTCACAGCATCTCTGAAGTACAAATGAATAGGAATTGAGAAGTGCTGCCTTGAAATTACAGAGCTCAGATGTTACAAAAGCCATTTCTTTTTGGGTGTCTATACCTATAAATAGAACTTGCTTGTTCTGGAAGTATAAAGTAGAGTGTAGTCCCCATTGTGTGTGTGTGAAAACTGCATTTTTATCAGACAGGGCATATGCTAATAGCTCCATTTAAAGCAGTAGCAGGTGTGGGTTTGGTAAGACTGGAGAGCTCAGGAGAGAGAAAGACCTGGCAAGCAGAAGTGATCTATAAGGATGCTCAATATTTGGAAGGCTTTAACATCTTTCTCAGATCTTCTGGATTTTCAGAGGAGGAGAATCCACAGTGTAGCATCACTGAACAAGCAAAGGCTTTAAGGTTTCTCACTCTAGTGAGAGAGAAGGGTGTTTGTAGTGCCTGATTTCTTGAAGCCTCCAGAGATTTTTCCCATTCCTGTCTTGCCATTGTCTGAAACGTTCTGGGAAGGGCAAAGCTTCTAGTGACAGCTTTCCTGGTGACATTTAGCGAGCATTGCACAACAGACTTCTAAAGTTAAACTAGGTTGTGTTTTTGACTGAGAGAGCACACACCAATGTTGCATACAGGTCTTTGCATGCTTCTGCTGTGTTGGGAAATAAGCTGGCAAGGTCCACCTACTGCATCCAGCATTTCTTTCAGTGAATAGTCACAGTCTTCAGGCTGGCCTTGTGGTCACAGTCCTAAACAACAACAAAAAAAGCTACATGTGTCTGTGTTGGCAAGCTGCTACAATGGAAAGGAGCTCCAAAGCTGCTGCCTTAACAAATGTAAAGTTAGGACCCACAGCTTCCAGTGAAAAGAGAGCATTGCTTTTAAGTTGCTCATTAAAGCACCATCTCCTCCATCATCTTGAACGGCCCTGTCTGTGTAGGCAGTCTGAAAACTGTGTGGTTTAGGTAGTCATTTTAAAACACTGAGGGCTTTTTTTTTCTCTTAGGGGAAAAAAAATAAATCAAAAAGTATTTTTTTTCCCCTCCCATCTATGACTACTTAGCCCTTGGGCATTTCCTCAAAGCTCTTGTCTTCTAATTATTAATGGATCTCTTCGGTGGACAGAATGGCAGCTTGCTGAAGGGAACAGCCTGCCTGCAGGACTAAGGACAACTTCAGAAGTGAGTGAAAAAGCCCCTAAAAGGCTGAGGCACTGTAAGATGAAGCCTTTATTTTGGCTTCTGTCGTGTCAAGCACGCTGTGGAAGAGCAGGAAGAGAGGAGGAAGCTCGCAGGCCGCTTGGTTTTGACCAAAATAAAGCTTTGTTTTGATAAGAGTTAGACTGACTTGGCCTGAATTTTCTTGGTGCTGATATGCCCTTTAAGTCCCACTGATTCATTGTTTGGAAAGTAGGGACTGTTATTGTCTTGCATAAGAGCTTTGAAGCTTTGGTTTGCTCCCTGGCTTTGCTAGATTCCTTGTTTGTTTTGCTTGGTCCATCTATAGGCAGTGGTCCTTCCTCCTTCTGTCTTTTAAGTACGCTGCGGCAGCCGTGCCTCCTGCACTGTGCACCCTTGCTGTTGTGTGCAGGGGTGTGCTTTTAATAAAACAATCTGTGTAACCTCATTCTTCTTCCATGCTCAGCTCTTCCCTGCTTGTCTTTCTTCCCCCAGCACTCATAACCAGCCTCTTTACAAACCAGGCAGCTGCTTCAGGAGCGCCGAGCCCTGGCAGAACTGAGGTGGAAGCTAAGACATCTCTGAATGCTGGCAAACAAAGTGGGAGTTTTGGAAGCCTCTCCAGGTCCTGGACTTAAAACAGTTTTGTTTGGTGATCCACCAGAAGGCAGAGGCCCCTGCTGTGTTTCAGGGTAACCTTGGGAAAAGTGGCTGGACTGAACAAATACTTGAATCCCTTTCCTTAATAAGAGGGAGTAAGAAAAGAACATCTTGTTTTCTTTTATTCTAGTAGTGCTCTTGGTTGCTGAACACTTTTTTTCCCCCTTTTCCTTTTCATTTTTTTCTTTAATATATTTTATTCTGAGGGGAGAATAACCCCTTGAGAGTGTAGGTCAGATTTGCCACCTTATGTGTGTTCTGCTGTCCTTTCTGTTCTGCTGCTAGTAAGTGCCCAAAATAAGACTCTTTACTAAAATAACCAGCACTTTGCCAGGTTAGGCACCTAGCTGCAGAAACAGAATCTCAGAACCACAGAGTTGGAAGGGACCTCAAGGATCCTCCAGTTCCAACCCCCCTGCCATGGGCAGGGCACCTCACACTACAGCCGGGTGCTCACAGTCACATCCAACCTGCCCTTAACTTCCAGGGATGAAGCTTCCCCCACCTCCGTGGACAACCTGTGCCAGTGTCTCACCACCCTCATGGGGAGGAACTTTTTCCTAACATCCAACCTGAATCTGCACACTTCTAGTTTTGCTCCATTCTCCCTAGTCCTATCTCGACCCAACACCCTAAAAAGTTCTTCTGTAGTCCTATTCAGGTATTGGAAAGCCATAATAAGGTCTCCTTGGAGCCTTCTCTTTTCCAGACTGAATAACCCCAGCTCTCTCAATCTGTCTCTATAGGAGACAGTTGCAAAGGGAAAGGTAAGTAAACATTTATTTGAATGTAGCTGTAGTACACAGGGCAAGAGAGGCTGGACCTAAGCTTTAGTAAGGAATGCTTGGTTTTGGACATCAATCACCAGGCTCCTAACCGTAAGGACTTCAGAGCTGGCTGTGTGCAGAGGCTTGGGGTTATCTCTCCTGGCTGGATTTTTGGAGCAGATTTGGCTGATGCCTGTCAGGTACACAGAAGGATAGACTAGCTGGACTCTTGAGGTCATTTGCTGCCCAGCTGTCTGTAGAAATTAATGTGTTAGCTACGTGCTTTCATTAGTTGCCTCCGGGACGTACTGAGATTCGTGCCCGAAGTAGTAAATATTGTTGTAGAAGTTATTTTGACAGTGTAGGTATGTGGCAGCGAAACAGCACACTGTGTAAACTATAATGTGTGAATGTTTGGCTTCAGCTGAGCAGAGCTGTTACTACAGTTCCATCTTTCTGCTTGGAATGAGTTTTGGTATGCAGATCTGAGGAGGATGGAGGTCCAGTGTTTTGCTCATCGTTTATTCTCAGAAATGTCCTCATCTCTTCCTTCCCAGCAGGTGTCTTCTCAGGAGTAAATCATGCCAGACCTTTTGAATTCCCACAGTCATTAATTTTATCTATTTATTTATTTATTTTGTGTGTGTGTGTGTGACAAGTGCCAAGACTTTTCTGTTAATTGCTGAATTTGTAGCCTTTATCAGGCTTGGCATCTAGCATAGGAGAACATTTCGTAATTGTGAGCAACATTTGTGTTCTGAGGAATAGCTCTGACTTCAGGGAGAGGAAATGCCTCTAATTGCAGAGTGAGTTGCAGGAATGGCTTGATGTGGTATAGGCAGATTGAAGTACTCCTCGCTATGGATTGTTGATGCCTTTGTCAGTTGGTGACGTGGGAAACAAAGATTGGAAATTATTGTATCTGTTTTAAAAGAGAAATATTTATCTTGCTGGAAGTACTGATGGGTATCTCTTCTCCTCACTGAGCTTTACAGGAAGCCTCTGAAGGTTTCTGAAGGTGTGATTTACCCGTAATTCATTCTTTCATCTTGATAAAAGCAAGATGTATGTTACATGGTCCAATTTATAATCCAGTGTATTGACTCGAAGTAAAAGACTCTTGGCTTCTGTAAATTGTTGTGCTTTAGCAAGCTGAAAGGAGTCCTGCTGGTCTGCAGCATGTGGGAGTCTGACCTTAACTCTTCAGGCTGCGTAGCTGAATGCACTTAGACTGCACTCAGCAGTAATGTTCTCCACTGGAGTTAATGAACATGAAAATTACTGGAAGCATTGGAAAGGAATTGGAAATCTCACCCTGCTGCTGGAGTGAATTGCCCCTCTGGAGTAAGTGGCATGACCCATTATTCTTCCTGTAGTACCTGCTGGCTTTTAAAGCACAGCCAGGTTTGCTACCAGGCACAAGGCTTGAAACTGCACTGCCTGTCCTTCGTGCTGCCCCAAGGCTGCTGCTAAACTTGATGGCTGTGACTGCTCCCCAAGGCTGCTGTCCTGTTGTACCTGGCATGTGGTAGTGTAAAAAGGAGCCTGTGCTGTCACCTTCCCAAGGAGCTGACCTAACCCCAGCAGTTCCCTGCAGAAAACTTCTGCTGCCCATCACCCTGGAGTTTGTAGCCAGGAGACAGGTGGCTCTTGGATCCCTGTGCTAGCACTGCAGGCTCTGGCCAAAGTTATGCCATGTCTGTGATCTTATCTTTTTGCCACCTGTAAGGAGCTGGACATTTTTGTGTTCCCCCTTCTTTTCCAAACATTTGGCCCCTTCTTGGAGCAATCATACTTTGGGGCAGTTGTGGCCTGTTGCAGTCTTCCCATGTCTACCTCTGGAATGTGTGGTGGGAAGGGGCATGGTCCTGTTTTTTCCAGAGACCTGTCTACCTTTGATTGGCAGAAAATGTTGCTCCTTGCAGCTGCTGAGATTTGTTCAGATGGAAAAACAAAAGAGATTTTTTTTTTCTATTGCAGGTGAGATTTATTTAATGCATAAAATTTGTAATGAGATTAAGGTTGTGATGTGAAAAGGAGGTCTTGGGGTGTGGGGTGCCGTGGTAATGAGTGGAAGTTGCCTTAAAGCTGAAGATGGATAGAACACAGTTGAACCACCTGCATCTGGCCTAGGAAGCTATACATTGGTTAAAAAATAGTATCTCCAGTTTCTAAGCCTAAAATACATGTGAATACAGGGACACTTTCCAGTTTCTAAGCCTAAAATACATGTGAATACAGGGACACTTTACAGTTTAGGGTAGGAGGAGTCAAGCTACCCCTTTGGACACCTGATAAGGACTTTGTGCTTCTGCATCTACTGTGTTTCATCTTTTTTTTGAAAGATAACCTTTTGAAGATGACATGTTTGGGTAGAAATTGTCTGTTAGCCCTTGCAGACACCTGTTGTTGAGAAAGAGCACATAGCATACCTCTGGGCCACCCAAAGGGCCAAGGGGTCATTTGTTGGCCTTAACCACAGCTTTTTCTTTGTCTTGTTTTTCTGAGCATCATAGCAGTAGGCAGGTAGAACCAAGGGTACTGTACAAGGAAGGTTCCCTCTGGAGCTGAAAGCTGGCATTCACCATGTGTGAAATGCAAAAAAAACCTCGAACCAGCTTGACTGGAGGCCTGGGTTTGAGTGGCAGATAAAGGAGAGAGAGGGAAGCAATGAACTCCAGCAAGGCTGCAGGTCAGTTCATGGCCGTGGTATTTTAGGAGAGCATATGCTGCTCCATTCTGTTCTTCACAGCCCACCACCCCCTCCTCAAAAGCAGGTAGTGAACTGAGAGTTCATGCTGGGTATCAGTTGCTGGGGACGGCAGAGCAATCTTTTTAAGTGAATTGATTTTAATCTATCATTTTATTGCCTGGGGTCGATGAATGCAAAGCGATGCATATGAAGGGGAGAAAAATACTCTTAGAAGCTGATGAGCCTTGAGTCAGCTTTTACAGATCAAGCAGAAAAATGGACTTAGTGTTGTAATGGTGCTTCTAGGGAGATACGTGCCCAGACTGTAGTGGCCCAAAAGAGGCCAATTTCAGTGGCTACACATCATTAGAAATGGGGAGAGAAGGGGCACAAAAGCAACCTCAGTGCCACCATACAAACTCAGTGTGCATTTACTGCCTGTGCAGTGGCTGAGCTGGTGGTGAGTCCATAGGTGTTTCATGAAAGGTGGGAACAGGCCTTTATCAAGTCCCAACAGTTAACCCAGCACTGCCAAGTCACCACCAAACCATGTCCCCAAGTGCCACATCCACATGTTTTTTGAACACCTCCACGGACAGTGATTCCACCACTTCCCTGGGCAGCCTCTTCCAATGCCTGACCACTCTTGCAGTGAAGAAACTTTTCCTAACATCCAGTCTAAACTCCCCTGCTCAGCTAGAGGCCATTTCCTCTTGTCCATTTGCTTGTTTCCTGGGAGAAGAGATCAAACCCCACCTGGCTCCACCTTCCTTTCAGGGAGCTCTAGAGAGTCAGAAGGTCTCCCCTCAACCTCCTCCAGACTAAACAACCCCAGTTTCCTCAGCTGCTCCTCACCAGCCCTGTTGTTCAGACCCCTCACCAGTTTTGTTTCCCTTCTCTGGACCTGCTCCAGCCTCCTCAAATGCCCTTCTTGTAGTGAGGGGCCCAAAATTGAACCCACTATTGGAGGTGCAGCCTCAGCAGTGGCCAGTACAGGGAGGCAATCACTGCTCTGGCTCTGCTAATCCAGGCCAGGATTCTGTTGACCTTCACATAGCAACAGATATTCAAGAAGGCATTTTCTTTTCCTCTTATTTTGTTTTTCCCCTTTTAGAATATTTCCCCATTTTTTTTGTTTTCTCTCTTTTCCTTTTCTCTCTTTTTCTTTTCTCTCTTTTTCTTTTCTCTCTTTTTCTTTTCTCTCTTTTTCTTTTCTCTCTTTTTCTTTTACTCTTTTTCTCTCTTTTGTTTTTCTCTTTTTCCCTCTTTCCTTTTTCTCTCTTTTTCTCTTTTCTCTCTCTTTTCCCTCTCTTCTCTCTTCTCTCTTTTCTCTCTCTTTTCTCTCTCTTTTCTCTCTCTTTTCTCTCTCTTTTCTCTCTCTTTTCTCTCTCTCTTCTCTCTCTTTTCTCTCTCTTTTCTCTCTCTCTTCTCTCTCTTTTCTCTCTCTTCTCTCTCTTTTCTCTCTCTTCCCTCTCTTCTCTCTCCTCTCTCTCCTCTCTCTCCTCTCTCTCCTCTCTCTCCTCTCTCTTCTCTCTCCTCTCTCTCTTCTCTCTCTCTTCTCTCTTCTCTCTTCTCTCTCTCTTCTCTCTCTTCTCTCTCTCTTCTCTCTCTCTTCTCTCTCTCTTCTCTCTCTCTTCTCTCTCTCTTCTCTCTCTCTTCTCTCTCTCTTCTCTCTCTCTTCTCTCTCTTTTCTCTCTCTTTTCTCTCTTTTCTCTTTTTCTTTTTTCCCCCATTCCCCCTTTCCCCTCTTTTTTTTTAAATCCTCCTTATACTTCTTTTGTGCAATCTATGTAAATTTATGAGCTTTCTATGGAGGATCATAGAGAGTTTTCATTTACATAATACTCCTTCACAGACCAGGCCATCCAGTCCAGTGAACCCTCCAAGACAGGGAGTTCTTCCAAGTCTTACATTTACCAAGATGCTCCACAGAAATACTGCTTTTCATTTGGTTTTATTTATGTTCACACTAATGAGCTGGGTATGTTCTTTAATGCATTGCACTTACATTTTTTCCAGGAATGAAAAATTTATTGTGCACTCATAGCTGGGGGGTGGGGGGTGGAAATAGAAACAGTTTGGAGTTACTAGGCTTTTCCTGGCTGAGCAAATGGTTTGTTTTAGAATGAAGGATAAGCCCTTTAGTCAGCTAGGTCGTTAGTAATCAGTAACACTGATTAAAAGATTGGAAGAAACATTGGCAGGCACTTGCTGGGAGTTACAGTTTGTGAAGGTGGGGTGGTGGCTCCTGTGTAAGCATGAACAGTAATAGAATAGAATAGAATAGAATAAACCAGGTTGGAAGAGACCTTCAAGATCATTGTGTCCAACACCACCTAAACAACTAAACCATGGCACCAAGCACCCTATCAAGTCTCCTCCTAAACACCTCCAATGATGGTGACTCCACCACCTCCCTGGGCAGCACATTCCAATGGGCAATCACTCTCTCTGTGCAGAATTTCTTCCTAACCTCCAACCTGAACCTCCCCTGGTGCAGCTTGAGACTGTGTCCTCTTGTTCTGGTGCTGGCTGCCTGGGAGAAGAGACCAGCCCCTGCCTGTCCACAACCTCCCTTCAGGTAGTTGTAGAGAGCAATAAGGTCACCCCTGAGTCTCCTCTTCTCCAGGATAAGCAACCCCAGCTCCCTCAGTCTCTCCTCACAGGGCTGTGTTCCAAACCCCTCACCAACTTTGTTGCCCTTCTCTGGACACCTTCCAGCAAGTCAAGCTCCTTCCTAAACTGAGGGGCCCAGAACCGGACACAGGACTCAAGGTGTGGCCTAGCCAATGTGGTGTACAGGGGCAGAATGACCTCCCTGCTCCTGCTGGCCACACTGTTCCTGATGCAGGCCAGGATGCCATTGGCCCGCTTGGCCACCTGGGCACACTGCAGGCTCATGTTCAGCCTACCATTGACCAGCACCCCCAGGTTCCTCTCTGCCTGGCCACTCTCCAGCCACTCTGACCCCAGCCTGTAGCACTGCATGGGGTTGCTGTGGCCAACGCACAGAACCCAGCACTTGGATGAGACCACTTCTGCCAAACCCAAGGGTTGTGGCACCCTGCAGTGAGGACAACAGGAGGGAATTGGTTGAAAGAAAGAGAGAATGTCACTGCTGCTCATGGTGCTGGTGCAAATTAATTGAGATGTGAGAACCAGAAGCAGAGTAGCAGGAGGCAGCTGACAGGACAACAAATGCAGACAGCTGAGGGCTGGAAGAGGAATTACAGTTTGCTTTGGAGGTGCCTTTGGTAAACTCAAAAATGAATGCTCACTGAAATGAGAGAAGTGTTCTTGGGTTAAGAACACATATGCAAATAGGTCTACAATGAGTCTTGTCTTTAATTGATAACACTGCCAGGAAAGAATGAAATCCATTTGGGTCTTTGTGTTGACAGTTCAGTATCTCTACTGTTAAAAATGCTTAGCAGATGTAGGATTTGTTTTATTAATACAGTTGTTAGAATGAAAATAGATGAAATAAAGACCAGTGTGTTAAAATATAAATGTAAAGAGATTTATCTTTGAGAACCAGCAAAAGTGAACTGTGCTGAGTAGGCCATAAAAAAAAATAGGAAACAAAAGCAATTCTTAACACCTTCAAAGACTGAAGCTGCAATGACAAAGCAACAAGCAACAACATGTGGTTCTGCCCCTTGACTCTGCTCTTGTGAGATCCCCACTTCCAATACTGGGTCCAGTCTAGTCCTGGTGTCCTCAGCATAAGGACACAGAGCTGTTGGAGCGAGTCCAGAGGAGGGCCATAAAGATGATCCAAGGGCTGGAGCACTTCTGCTGTGAGGATAGGCTGAGGGAAATGGGGTTGTTCAGCCTGGAGAAGAGGAAGACTCTGGAGAGACCTTAGAGCTGCCTTCCTATACCTGAGGGGATCATGGAGGGGGTCTGGGTTGAAGCTGGGGGAGAATAGGTTTGTACTGGATCTTAATCATAGTATCATAGAATCAGTCAGGGTTGAAAGGAACCACAAGGATCATCTAGTTCCAACACCCCTGCCATGGGCAGGGACACCCCACACTAGATCAGGCTGGCCAGAGCCTCATCCAGGCTGGGCTTAAACACCTCCAGGGACGGTGCCCCAACCGCCTCCCTGGACAACCCATTCCAGGGCTTCACCACTCTCATGGGGAAGAACTTCCTCCTCACATCCAGCCTCAATCTCCCCACCTCCAGCTTCATTCCATTCCCCCTAGTCCTATCACTACCTGAGATCCTGAGCAGTCCCTCCCCAGCTTTCTTGTAGCCCCCTTCAGATACTGGAAGGCCACAATTAGGTCACCTCGGAGCCTTCTCTTCTCCAGACTGAACAGCCCCAACTCCTTCAGTCTGTCCTCACAGGAGAGGTGCTCCAGCCCTCTGCTCATCCTCCTGGCCCTTCTCTGGACACCTTCCAGCACGTCCATATCCCTCTCTTCAGTACCAGGGTGGTGAGACTTGTGGGTTGCCCAGGGAGGTTGTGGATACCTCCTCCCTGGGGGTGTTCAAGTCCAGGTTGGATGAGGCCTTGATCAGCTGAGTCTAGTTGAGAGGTGTCCCTGCCCACAGTGGGGGAGGTTGGGGTAGGTGATCTCTACGGTCCCTTCCAACCTAACCCATTCTGTGATCAAAAGTCCAGTCTGAAGTTTGCAGTCTCTGTTTTCTTCAAATATATCTCAAGTGTTTTTCTCTTCCTTCATCTGTGCTGTTTTGGCATTTTTGGCAGTGCTTACAATGCACTGAGTGCTCCAGCCTTGCAAGCCTGACTGAAACCATCAATTCTGTGTACAGTAACTGCAAGCTGCAACTGAGATTGCTTTGCTTTGCCTTAGACAATCCATAAATGTGTATGCTGGTAGCTCACCACTGAGTTTGTGTATGTCTGAAGAAATCCTGATCCTATAAATAGAACAGCATGTCCTCTTCCTTTTGAAACACAGCCTTCCTCTTCCTTTAAATGCCTTCTTTCCCCCCCCACCCCCTCAGAATTTTGCATTTCTTCTCCTGAAACTTCACACAGTGTCTTCTGGCCTGTTTTTGCTGGTGAAAGATGAGACCATAAAGACCACCCAACCTCTCCTGGGTGTCAGAACTTCAGGTTCAGATATGTTGCTTCTTTGGGACTACTGATACAAATTTAGGATTTCCTCCTCCCACAGTGCGGTTCATGCTTGAGTTTGGCTTGCTGCCATATATTTCTTTCTTTCTTTCTGTGGGGAATGTGGAAAACAAAAACAAAATAGTGACTTGTAAGAGTTAGCTCACTCCCTGAGGAATTCTGCGGGACAGGAAAAAGACACGTAGCCAGAGCTCATCCTCCCTGCTGAATCTGAGGCATGCAATGGGCAGAGGAGAAGGGAGGGTGTGAGGACATCCTGAAAAAAAATGGGTGAAGTCTTCTGTGGAGACTCTACCCCATGGCTTGGATGGGAGCACACTGCGTTGGGTTAGGAACTGGTTGGAGGGCCGAGCCCAGAGAGTGGTGGTGAATGGTGCCACATCCAGCTGGCAGCCAGGCACCAGTGGTGTGCCCCAGGGATCAGTGCTGGGCCCCATGCTCTTTAACATCTTTATTCATGATCTGGACAAGGGCATTGAGTCCATCATCAGTAGATTTGCAGATGACACCAAGCTGGGGGCAGGAGTTGATCTGCTGGAGGGTAGAGAGGCTCTGCAGAGGGACCTCGACAGGCTGGGCAGATGGGCAGAGTCCAATGGCATGAGATTGAACACATCCAAGTGCCGGGTTCTGCACATTGGCCACAGCAACCCCAGGCAGTGCTACAGGCTGGGGTCAGAGTGGCTGGAGAGCAGTCAGGCTGAGAGGGGCCTGGGGGTACTGGTTGATGGTAGGCTGAACATGAGCCTGCAGTGTGCCCAGGTGGCCAAGCGGGCCAATGGCATCCTGGCCTGCATCAGGAACAGTGTGGCCAGCAGGAGCAGGGAGGTCATTCTCCCCCTGTACACCACACTGGTTAGGCCACACCTTGAGTCCTGTGTCCAGTTCTGGGCACCTCAGTTTAGGAAGGAGGTTGACTTGCTGGAAGGTGTCCAGAGAAGGGCAACAAAGTTGGTGAGGGGTTTGGAAACACAGCCCTGTGAGGAGAGGCTGAGGGAGCTGGGGTTGCTTAGCCTGGAGAGGAGGAGACTCAGGGGTGACCCTGTTGCTCTCTACAACTACCTGAAGGGAGGTTGTAGACAGGCAGAGGTTGGTCTCTTCTCCCAGGCACCCAGGACCAGAACAAGAGGACACAGTCTCAGGCTGCACCAGGGGAGGTTTAAGCTGGAGGTTAGGAGGAAGTTTTACACAGAGAGAGTGATTGCCCATTGGAATGTGCTGCCCAGGGAGGTGGTGGAGTCACCATCATTGGAGGTGTTCTGGAGGAGACTTGATAGGGTGCTTGGTTGCATGGTTTAGTTGATTAGGTGGTGTTGGATGATAAGGTTGGACTCGATCTTGAAGGTCTCTTCCAACCTGGTCTATTCTATTCTATTCTATTCTATTCTATTCTATTCTATTCTATACCAGTCTCTGCTTGGGCACTGCTGATCTCCTGCCATTGTCTCCTGATAGTCCTCAATTTGTCTCTTGGCAAATGTCTTTCCCCTGAAATTCTAGGAAATCAGTTGTTTTGTGTGTTGTGTGTGTGCAGTTGAATAGAACAGAATAAACCAGGTTGGAAGAGACCTTCAAGATTATCAAGTGCAACCTATCATCCAACACCACCTAATCAACTAAACCATGCAGCCAAGCACCCTATCAAGTCTCCTCCTAAACATCTCCAGTGATGGTGACTCCACCACCTCCCTGGGCCACCACATCCTAACAGCCAATCTCTCTGGGAAGAACTTCTTCCTAACATCCAGCCTAAACCTCCCCTGTCACAGCTTGAGACTGTGTCCTCTTGTTCTGGTGCTGGTTGCCTGGGAGAAGAGACCAGCCCCTGCCTGTCTATACCCTCCCTTCAGGTAGTTGTAGAGAGTTAGTCAAATAAAACCTTTATGTCCCTTCCTATTTTACTCCCATGTGTGGAACTTTCATCCACCTTCTGGTTTTTAACAGTTACTTGTCTGAAGGTGCCAGTTTCAATTCTTGAGTATGTATTTCTGTGCCATGACATACTGTCTTTATCCCAGGGCCACATTTTTCTGCTTCTCTCACTATGTATTGAAAATTGAACGGTGTTGTGTAGTGACTTGAGTTGTCTCAAGTCTTTGATGATCTCTCTTTGACCACCTCTCTAGATCCATGCCCTGTGGAAGGAGCCTTTCTTCTCTGAGCTGATTTATAGCTGCATCTTCTCAATTCCCTGAAGTGTTTGTGTAGTGCTTGGTTAAATTGGGCATTGAGTTAATGTGTGTGCACATAAAATACAGCTGGTAGCCACCTAGAGATTCTGGTCTTGCAGAGTTCAGTTACCTGCTGCCTCTTGCAGAGCCCACGGTTTCTGAACCAGGAAAACCAAGGGGAACCAGTGGCATTTCAATGAATTTCATTAGTTATTGATGCTTTCTTCTGGACTAGCACTCACCCCTTTATCAAGTTCTTGACAGGTGCTTGTTTGCATTGCAGGCCACATATTGTCACCTTTTGTGAGTTAGAGCTGTGGGAACCTTTGTCACCATGCTTCTGCCAGCCAGGTTCAGCTGAGCCCAGCCAGGTTCAGCTGAGCCCAGCCAGGTTCAGCTGAGCTTCAGGCACCACCTAAATAATGTCTGGGGTAAATGTCACCCGGCACTGGCAAGATATATGTGATAAATTTAAGACCAGTGGATAATGGGCAGGCAGCCACTGCAGACCTGCTCTCCCAGCAACCAGCTGAGCCTCCTGAACACATCAGTAGAAATGTTGTATAAAGCTGAGGGGAGTGGGTTGTGTCCACCTACACCCATGTTGTGGAAAGAGTTCACCAGTTCTTTGTGTAGGGCCAAACCTGTTTTCTAGAGAAGGAGGTGCATCTTTCCTCTACCATGGCAGTCACTTTGCTCTCTTTGGCCTCCTCTGTGCTGGTGGGCTGTGTGCTTCTTCCTCCATAATAACCACCTCCAAATATTGTGGGTATCTGCTTATTCAGCTCTGAGAACCTGCTGTATTGTCTTTTTGCTGACTGTTTCCAGTCCTTGCTCTGCCCCATTTACTCAAGAGTGCTGCCAGAGATGCACTAAACACTTCGTAGCACCCAGCAAAAGGTTTGGATCTGCTCTGTTCCCAAGTTTCTTTCATCAGTGCAGTAATCACTCAGTGTTCAACCATGGATGATGGATAACATGTTTGGACACAGTAATGACTTGCAGTGCTGCTGCTTCTTCTGACTTGCAGACTAATGTAAAACAAACATCTGCCTACTGCTCAGATTGAGGTGAATGCCAGCAGGAAAGAAGTCATCCTTTCTGTGCCACCAAAAGGATGGGTTACTTTGCAGGGACTGACAGTAAGCCACATGGAGAAATGGGCCTGGCTTTTAATGCTTGAGTTGGCATGGGAGAAGCAGAATTGTGAAATCAGAAGTCAGTGAGCTGGAGAAGGGGAAGGAGAGGAAAATTGTCTGGTATGGATGGCACTAGCACATAGTAATGGCAGTGAGCTGCAGATGGGGAGCATGAAGCATACAGGGGCTTTTCAGTTGCTGGTGAAACTGAAGAGGTGGTTCTGAAAATCAGGGACACTTCCTCTGTACAGCAGCAGACGCCACTTGCAAGGGATTTTCGGCCCAGGCACTGGGAGAGGTCCTTTGCTTCAATGCTGGAGGTCGGGGCCCCAGTGTCTGTGCAAGGCTTCATGCTTGGGCTGGTAGGGATTAGCCCTGAAGGAAGGAGGATTTTAAAGCCATAGGCACATGTCTTATTGGTTCCTAATTGATGTGAGGTGATGGGAATGAAATAAAGAATCCCTTGTTTTCTTTGCACAGCTTAGTATCATGTAAATCCGTGGTAAGAAGCTGTGGAAAATATCACCCCCATGAGAAATGATTTTTTTTGATCCAAATACTGGCTTGCTTGAAAGCAGTGGAGCTTGGTGGAATTCTAAACCTCTTGCTGCTTCCACAGCAAAAGAAATAATTAGTTGCTCTTGACTTTCAAAGCTGCATGCAACTAGTGACCTTTAATTTGGTTTCCATCATCCATTAGGCTCAGTGTGTAACAATAGTGTATTTTCTCCCATTTATTCCTGTCACATACACTTGCTGGTGGAATTATTCACTTTCAAACAGGTCCCTCTGCTTTGGCTACATCAAAGAGCTCTTTTGGTCTTCAGACTGTTTAAAATCTCTCTTGAAATTTAAGAGCCCATTTTGGTGCTTATGGAGAGAGGGAGAGTGTGGGAGGGCATGACTTTGCTGTAAGCCTGTAATGCCTTGGGATAAACTCTCCTCCTTTTTTTCCCATTTCCAGCATCTTAGTAGCAAAATGAGCTGAGGTTCAGCACTGCAAGAAGTGTGACAGTCGTGTCGGTTCTCAGACCTGGGGGAGAACACATGTGGTTGAAAAGATGTGTTCCTGATTGTGTGCCACTCCATATGATTGATTGATTGATAGATATTACACAAAACCCCTCCACAGAATCACAGGATCATTCAGTTTGGAAAAGACCCTTGAGGACATCAGGTCCAACCATCAACCCTACTCTGCCAAGTTCATCCCTAAATAACACTGCTAAGTGCCACATCTAAACAACCTTTAAACATCTCCAGGGATGGTGACACAACCACCTCCCTGGGCAGGCTGGTCCAGTGCTTGACCACTCTCTCAGTGAAAAAAGGTTTCATAATGTCCAGCCTGAACGTCCCCTGATACAGCTTGAGGCCATTCCCTCTTGTTCTGTTACCAACTACCTGTGAGAAGAGAGTGGCACCTACCTGTCTATATTGTCCTTTCAGGTAGTTGTAGAGGGTGATAAGGTCTTTCCTCAGCCTCCTCTTCCTCAAACTGAACACTCCCAGTTCCTCAGATGTGTTCTTTAGATCCTGCACTAGCTTAGTTGCTCTTCTTTGTTCCATCTCCAGCACCTTGAGGGGCCCAGAACTGAACTGTGACCTCATCAATGCCAGGTACAGGGGGACAATGTCTGCCCTACTCCTGCTGGTCACACTATTGCTGATCCAAGCCAGGATGCCTTTGGTTTTCTTGGCCACCTGGGCACACCTCTGTCTCATGCTCAGCTGCATGTTGATTAGAACCCCCAGGTCCCCTTTTGATGGACAACTTTACAGCTTCACTCCCCCAAGCCTGGAGTGTTCATGGGGTGGTTGTGGCCCAAGTACAGGACCTGGTATTTGGCCTTGTTGAAGCTCATCCAATTGAGCCCAGCCCATTGATCTAATCTGTCTAACCTCTCTGTAGAGCTTCACAGTATCACAAAGGTTGGAAGAGACCTCAAGGATCACCAAGTCCAACCTGTCTCCACAGACCTCATGACTAGACCATGGCACCAAGTGCTACATCCAATCCCCTCTTGAACACCTTCAGGGACGGTGACTCCACCACCTCCCCGGGCAGCACATCCCAATGACGAACGACTCGCTCGGTGAAGAACTTTCTCCTCACCTCGAGTCTAAACCTCCCCTGGTGCAGCTTGAGACTGTGTCCTCTTGTTCTGGTGCTGGTTGCCTGGGAGAAGAGACCAACCCCTTCCTGGCTACAAGCACCTTTCAGGTAGCTGTAGAGGGCAATGAGGTCACCCCTGAGCCTCCTCTTCTCCAGGCTAAACAACCCCAGCTCCCTCAGCCTCTCCTCATAGGGCTGTGCTCAAGGCCTCTCCCCAGCCTTGTTGCCCTTCTCTGGACACCTTCCAGCAAGTCAACATCCTTCCTAAACTGAGGAGCCCAGAACTGGACACAGGACTCAAGGTGTGGCCTAACCAATGCAGAGTACAGGGGCACAATGACTTCCCTGCTCCTGCTGGCCACACTATTCCTGATACAGGCCAGGATGCCACTGGCCTTCTTGGCCACCTGGACACACTGCTGGCTCATGTTTAGGCGGCTGTCAATCAGCACCTCCCAGGTCCCTCTCTGTTTGGCAGCCTCCCTACACTCAAGCACATTAACACTCCCACATAACTTGGTGTCATCTGGAAATTTACTAGTACTGCACTCTAGTTCCTCATCAAGATCATTGATCACAGGATGTTAGGGGTTGGTGGGGATCTCTGGAGATCTTCAAGTCCAAACCCCTGCCAGAGCAGGACCATAGAATCCAGCACAGGTTGCACAGGAACACTTCCCAATGGGTCTTCAAAGGCTACAGAGAAGGAGACTCCACAACCTCTCTGGGCAGCCTGTTCCAGTGCTCTGTGACCCTCACAGAGAAAAAGTTCCTCCTCATGTTGAAATGGAACCTCCTGTGCTGGAGCTTACATCCATTGCCCCTTGTCCTGTCAGAGGGTGCAGCTGAGCAGAGCCTGTCCCTTCCTTCCTGACACTCAGCCCTCAGATATTTATAGACATTTATTAGATCCCTTCTCAACTGATAAAGAAGTTAAACAGAAGTGAAGACTTGCTGATGGTTCTTATTTTATCTCCATGTGATCATTTGTTTCGTTTTTCACAAAGTCCTTTGTTTGTGAAGACTTGCTGATGGCTCTTATGTGATTTTTTTTCCCTCCCACCAGTTTGCAACTTCATGTCTCATGAAAAGTGCCTCAAGAATGTCAAGATACCATGCTCGTGTATTGCTCCCAGCCTTGTAAGGGTGAGTAAGCACACTCTGCCTTGTCTCTTTCTCGGGATACCAGCACAAATGTATCACTGACAAACTTGGTGTAGTACCGTGGTGGCTGGTGGTAATGCTTAAATCCATTGTGTTAGTCATCACTGAGGCTTTTATAGCTGCTCAAAGGCAAAGTTACACTTCCTTTGAAAAGTCCCTGCTATGGGCAGCTGTAGATAGTCTGCCTTTGAAGAGCAGTTGTTTGCATTCTTCAGCTGTTACTGGATGTTCTTACGTGTGTGTGTCATTACCTGGAAGCCTTGCAGTGGTGGAGTGGGGTGACTGATGGATATCAGTCCTCTCAGAAAACCACACCATGTGTCACACTGGTGACCTCTGTACACCACCAAGTGTTTCACAGCAATTACATCTTTCTGAGGGAATGCTGAAGCTTCTCTGCCTAGCAAAGAGGCTGTGTTTGGCTTCTATTGATTGCTGCATTTTAAGGTTTTGCTTGTTTGTTGTGTCCAGAGCATAAAGCCATGGTGGTTTTAAAAGCATGGGATTTCAAAGCCAAAAATCAAGAGGGGCAGGGCTTGAATTGGTGATACCTCAAATTTATTTGTAATAAAGTACTTGCTTTCAGGTGCCAGGTAACTTTTTCTCTCACAAGACTTCATGTTTAAGAGACTGATTTTAAAGGGTGTGAGAGATGAAGTTTAAACTTGAAGAAGATAATAGGATGCAATTAAGGTATCAGGATGCTAAACTGAGAAGAAAACAGTGTCACCCACTTAGAAAATGCTGGCAGAGAAGGGGGGAAAAAGGGAAGGAGATGAGAAACTTAACCAGAGAAGAGGTAAATCACTACAGATACCTTAAAGAGTGATATGCAAAAGACAAGTAAGACATGGCTGTAAAACCAGAATTGTGCGTTACAGGCCTGCCTCACTGGCTTAAAAGGACATTTAAGGAGCATATTGTGTAGACCTGGGAACCTGTGAAGGGGAGATGATTCCCTTCTATATATTCTAAGGAGCTTTCCAACTCCCTTTATGTTTTGGACACCCCAGTAGGGGCTGAGATGGGAAAGTTTAAACCAATGTGTAACTCAAGTTAAAGGAACTGAGTTCCTACAGAGAGAAATTACCCAGTTGTTTTTAATTAAATTTGCTTTGTCTGGGTGATAATCCTGTTAGGTTTTGCTCCACACTTCCTCTTTTCTGCATGCTCTTCATCTTGAGAAATCTAACTTGGGTGGTAGAAAGGCATCAGGTGCATAGAAAATTGTCAGTGAAACAGTAAAAAATACTTTTGTAGCTCTTAGAAGCTGTGATAAAGGGACATTTAGAGAGTGAAAAATGCACTTACTAAGAATTGGCTTCTGCTGCTTCAGTGTGCTGGCAATCAGTTGTAGCAGGGGCAAAGGAATGAGTCAGATGATATAGGTATCTTTGCAATGGCCTTTGTGTGGATGGGGCAAATCCAACTGGGAAACATTTTGTTTAGTTCAGAGTGTCATAGCTGCAAGTGTTTGTGACTGCTCCCTTTGTGAATTTGCTCTGCATGCAGTTCACTGTTCAAAGCAGTGTTTGTTCCCTCTGCTTTTCCACGTTAAAAATCTTGCATTTAAGCTTACCAATGCTTCCACTTTGTCCTCAATGTCAGCATTAGTCCTTTTGTTCCTTTGCCAGCCCCCATTCTCTACCTGCCCCCAAACACAAAGCACAGACACAAAGTGCAATTGTCCTTGCTGCGCAGTAGAATTCGAGTGTTGTTGTCGGCCCTCAAAGCTGTTTGCAGCTCAGTGGTGCTGTGTTTAACTGCAGAGAGCCTTCTGAGTTGTTGTTGTGGAACTCTCAACAACGATGCTTTGAAAAAATGCTGGATGGTGCTGTTCTTTCTGGACAGTCTTCTCCTCCTTGTCGTGGCCATCCTGAGCTGCATCAAATCCCAGCCTGCTGTGGAAGTGAAGGCTGCCATATGGGAGACGTTGTTCTGTGTGCAGGCTCTGTCGAAGTAAATATTGAACTTGGCATTTGCTTGAAAAACATAACAAAGAAGAAGAAGAGGAAAAAAAATCCACCCCAATGTTAATCATTTATAGAATGTGCAGAAAGTTTATTTTCTTAATCTCCCTGTTCTCCTCTCAAATTATTTATGATTTCTTTATGAGAAGTTTCAACGTGAGAGGGAAGACTGGTGGGGAATTTTGGTTTTGGTTCTGTTCTTCTTTCCTGATACTTCATTCCAGCATGTCAATATTCAGTGCATCACAGAAATGATGACTTTATTTAATTTATTTTATTATTATTATTATTATTTTTAAATCCCCCTGGGTTTCATCTAGAGAAGATGGCAATTGTTAAAGCTCATCAAAGTGTGTGTTACTTGACGCTGAGTCAAACTGTCAGAGAACAATTTTTTCAGCAGATGTTTCATGGAAACTTTTATTCCTGAGAACAGGGTTTCCTTCCCAGGGTCAAGTTAAGGCCCACAGAGTCATGAGCACGCCATCCAGCCTCAGATCATTCTTGATAAGTTCACTTCTGAGGCTGCCTTAAGAAATGTTGGTTGTGTGTTGGTTCTTTTTTGCACTATTGCTAATCATTATCACCTGCATTTCGTATTCCAGACGGGTTTCAGGTCATGATGTTTCAAAACAAGGCTTCTTCAGAACAAGCTTCATGATTTTATGGTTTGCAGGGGATGTGATTTGTTTCACTGGCAAAGCCTCTGTGACTTTTCCAAACCCAAACACACTCTCCCCTGCATTCCCATGAACGTTTGCCTGCTCTGAGGTATGTGTAGAATAAAAACACAAAACAAAAGAACAACAAGCCTCAAACTAATAACAGCAGAAATAGCAAACCCCAAAGCAAACAAAAAGAAAAACAAAACAAATGAACAGACCCCCCCCAAAAAATCAAGAAACAACAGCCCACCCCCAAGACATCCAACAACCCCCCAAATAATGTTGAAAATAGACCCTCTTTGATTTGATGTGAAATTTAAGAAGGGCATTGAGACTCTTGAATGTGTCCAGAGAAGGACAACACAGCTGGGGAGAGGTCTTGAGCACAAGCCCTGTGAGGAGAGGCTGAGGGAGCTGGGGTTGCTTAGCCTGGAGAAGAGGAGGCTCAAGGGAGACCTTCTTGCTCTCTACAACTACCTGAAGGGAGGTTGTAGCCAGGTGGGGGTTGGTCTCTTCTCCCAGGCAAGCAGCACCAGAACAAGAGGACACAGTCTCAAGCTGTGCCAGGGGAGGTTTAGGCTTTAGGTGAGGAGAGAGTTCTTCCCAGAGAGAGTTGTTAGCTATTGGAATGTGCTGCCCAGGGAGGTGGTGGAGTCACCATCTCTGGAGGTGTTCAAGAGGGGATTGAACGTGACACTTGGTGCCATGGTTTAGTAGTCATGAAGTCTGTGGTGACAGGTTGGACTTGATGATCTCTGAGGTCTTTTCCAACCTTATTGATTCTATGATTCTATGACATGTGACATCTTATTTTCCCTTATAGGTTGGATTTGAAGGTGTGTTGCAAGTTTTTGCTCCCTAGATTTGCCATAGACATGTGTTTCTGTCTTCTGTATAATTGTTCTTTGAAAACTTAAGTGGAAATTTGAGTATATCAAAAGTGGTTGGGGTTTTTTTGTTATGCTGGTTTCTCCTTGTTTTTGTATTGGTGCATTGCTGTAATGGTTTCTAAATGTTTCCACTTCAAGAAGAGTTGATAGCCTGTTCATGAAGCCTTTCTGTAGGCCTTCCCCTCCTTCCCTCCCCTTAAAACCAGGTTGTTTCTTGCATGTTTAGGTCATCAGCTTCTCCTGAAGCCTTTGTGGTTCAGAATGTGGGTAGCTGCTGTGTTCAGGGGTTGTGGTAGTGAAAGAGAAGGTTGTGGTGCAGAGGTCACTGCTCTGGCAAGCAGGTGTTGCCCAAGTCTGCTGGCCTGAGTCTCTCTCTCTGGCTGCTTGATTCATCTGGGTCCTTTCCTAATGAACTTGGAAGACCAGGAAGAAAGGATACTTGGGTCACGGTATGTCCTTTTAACTCCCCTCCTGGTAGTCTGTCCCATACTGGACACTTCATGTTTTGTATACACAACAGCAGCATCTCATTTTTCTCCAGCTGAAGAACTTCTGTAATGGGACACAACCTTGTTTGTGTTTATTTTCTCTTCCCACCTCTGTTGCCTGGTGAGAAGCAATTGGAAGCTGCAATAAAGTGCAGAAAAAGCCATCAAGGTTTTAGTCACTGCTTGACTTGCCTTGGAGTAATAAATCTTCCAGTCCCACTCAGCTGTCAGTGTCTGATGGATTTTTGTCTGGCTAGGTCAAAGAATTAGCTTTGAAGGAATGCTGTTGCAAATGACTCTCAGGCATTTTAACAAATAGGAAAGAGCTTGGCAAGCTGGGAGGGAGAATTTGATGTGGTTGGATTGGGTGGGAGTTCTGGAGAGTGTAGGGGGAAAAAGATCAGAAAGTGATGTTTTGGAAAGTCATTCCATTGTGGTAGTTGCAGGTGTTGGAGGTTTTGTGTCAACACAGGTTAAAAATGCTGCAGTGAGTGATGAACTTTACTGCTTCTCCCAGGAGGCTGTCAGGGAAGACAGGCTAAAATGCAAAGTGTGTGAATAAGCTAGCTGGCATTATTGTTCTCTCTCCTCTTCAAATTGCTGCATGCTTGGCAAGCATTAATCAAGGGACTTTTTATCCTGCCTCCTCTTGCATCTTTTTGATAGGAGTGCTGGTGGGGTTGAACTTAAACTGGACTTCACAAAATATAGGCTTGATATTATGAAGTTTGTTTCTTCTCTCTCTTCCTCTTTTATTTGTCTGTCACAAAGACGTTCTGCTGGTGTGGGGGTTTTCACAGGGTGTCCTCAGAACAGTTGGACCCTCAAGCTGATCTTTTTAGCAGGGCCTGTTGCAGTAGGACAAGGGACAGTGGTTTTTAAATGAAAATAGGGGAGAACCAAACTAGATAGAAGGAAGAAATATTTTTCCACTAAGGGTTGTGAAACACTGGCCCAAGTTTTATAGAGAGGTGGTAGATGACCCATCTCAGGAAGCCTTCCAGGTCAGATCAGACAAGGCTCTGAGCAGTCTGCTCTAGTTGAAGATGTCCCTTCACTCTGCAGGGTAGTTGGACTAGATGACCTGGACAAAGTTCCCTTCCAACCTAAGGCATTCTGTGGTTTTACCTGGGATAGCCCTGACCACCATCACTCAGAACTCCTCTAGTTCTTCAGGACTTGACTCACATATGCTAAGAGTGTAGAAACCACATGGCATAATTTAGGGGCCAAATGAGATATCAAAATTCTTGTTGGTAATCTTTGCACTGCTCCAAGGCTTCTTCCTTCTCCTCCTTAAAGTGCTAGTACAGTTCCTTTAACCCTGAGGCTAAAGGGAACGGCTGGCACCCCGTAGTTCATGAACTGAAGGGAGTTTCTTATGCTCTGCTGAAACTTGAGGTAAGCTGCCTGGTAGCTTGCACACTCCCAGGCAAGCCTTGTAGTTACAGCAATGATGCTTCAGACTTGGAAGTGAGAGGGGGTATCACTCTTTCTTTTAATTCTTAATCTTTACCCTGACAAGAGGAGATGGACATTGGTTTAATTTCTAGCAATATAAAGAAGGATTGATCCTTTTCCATGTAATTTTAACTTTGAGTTAAAAACCCAAAAGCTAATCCAAGCAACTCTTAATTGCTGTGGAAAGCTTCCACACAAGTCTCATTTTCTGGTAGAAGTATAATCTGTTCCCGGTTTGAAATGGGATGGAGTTCAGTGTGTAGTTCCCATCAGAAAGGCTCTTTGAGAACCTGTAGATGAGGTCTGATGGCTGGCACAGAGATATGTAGGATGGAGAAAAAAGTTCCCTGGATCTGGTGAGGTCACACATGGTGTGTGCTATATTGCCTTGCATTAGCCCCAACTAAAATTTTGGTAACTTCAGTAATTTTCTCATCTCTCTTGTCCTTTGACAGGTTGAGACAACATTTAGCTTTGTATCATCTGATTTTAGGATTTCCATGTGGACTGTGTGCTTAGAGATGTTTTTTAAACACCAGCTGGTACATCAAGTGCTCAGAAGAATGTCAATTTGGACGCAACCAATGAGTAATTGACAGGCATTGTCCCTAAAAGGAAGAAGTGGAGCTAGAGTGCATTCAAGTGCCTGCAGTGAATTTGAATTGCAGCAATCTTCTGCTACTGAAGCAGAGAGGTTTCAGGCAAATAAAAGGTCTCTTTGTGATGACTTGAGTAATAAGTAAGTAATGGGGAGGATGTCAGTGCTGGGAAAATGTTGCATCAGGAGGTTGTTAGCCTCTCTCAGAGAGGGAGTGGTCTAGGCAATTGACCTGGACAGAATTATTGTGGGGTGTACTCAGATGTGGTCACCGTGTTGGCCTCTCTAGAGCTAAGGCTTTTTGGTGTCAAGAGTGAATCTTAGGAGCATTAGATGAGGAAGTACTTTTGCACTGGAAACATCAGAATCCACAGGAGATGTTCCTGCTTCTTGTTAAAAAACAGCATTTTAATTTGTGTCAGCAGTGATAGGCTTTTTGACTTGTGTTGAGAGCAGTCTTTGTGAAAGACCCTGTTTGACTGCTCTTTTGTGTGTTTCTTGAGGATTCAGAGATCCATAGAATGGTTTAGGTTTGAAGGGATCTTAAAGATCGTCCAGTTCCAACCCCCCTCCCATGGGCAGGGACACTTCCCACTAGCCCAGGTTGCTCAAGGCCTCATCCAGCTTGGCCTTGAATACCTCCAGGGAGGGGGCATCCATGACCTCCCTGGGCAACCTGTTCCAGTCTCTCAACATCCTCACTGTAAAGAATTTCTTCCTATCTCCAGTGTGAATCTCCCCTTCAATCCTTCCTTCAGTCCATTCCCTCTCATCCTGTCACTACAAGCCCTTGTAAAAAGTCCCTTCCTGGCTTTCCTGTAGGCTCCCTTCAGGTACTGGAAGACTTGCTTCATGCAGGTCTTGCTTTGCCTTCAAATGCCACAGTATTTTGTAATTGAAAACCAGCAACCTTCAGTTCAATTCCTTTTGCTCAGCCTTTGGAGGTTATTGGGAGAGTGTTTGTATCCTTCTTCCTGTGCACCCTTTCCTGCTTGGAACCTACTCTAGGTCCTTCCTCACTCTCTGTGGTGCATTTTATGAAGTCCTGCCAAGGGCAAGTCTCCCAGCTGTGATGGGGAAGGAGATGTGTGGGCAAAATAACCTTCAGACAAGTGTTTGGTAGGTGGTTCTTTCTAAGACTGCCCAAGACAGCGCAGCTGTCACTCTGGCATTTGGTATGGTTGTATTTCTCTTGTTCTCCTTTCAGCCTGGAAGTCTTTGGCTCAGGGTTCAGACTACAAACCACCTTCTGCCTGAGCTGGTAGGAAAAGCAGCTGCAGCTAGGTGAAGAATGGGTCTTCCCAGAGCTGTATTTTTCCCTTCAGAGCTATCCAGACAGTTGCAGGCCTGCAAGATTTGACCTGGCCTGCCCCAATTCACAAACCAGAGGGTTTGGGTGGCAGGTGACCTGCTCTGTACAGAACGATTCCACCCGTTGGAAGAGCAGTTAAATTCATGATCTGCTTTTGGCCACATGCTTCATACCCTGCGGCACTTCAGGGTGAGAAACAATGTCAAAAGACACTACCAAAAGAAGACAATTTTATCCATTGGTTTTTTCTTTGCCCTTTTTTTCTTTTTTTCCTTTTTTCTCCTTTTTCCCCTTTTCCCCCTTTTTTCTCTTTTTTCTCTTTTTTCTCTTTTTTCTCCTTTTTTCTCCTTTTTTCCTCCTTTTTTCTCCTTTTTTCCTCCTTTTTTCTCCTTTTTTCTCCTTTTTTCTCCTTTTTTCTCCTTTTTTCTCCTTTTTTTCTCCTTTTTTCTCCTTTTTTCTCCTTTTTTCTCCTTTTTTCTCCTTTTTTCTCCTTTTCTCTCCTTTTTTCTCCTTTTTTCTCCCTTTTTCTCATTTTTTTTCTCCTTTTTTCTCCCCTTTTCTCCCCTTTTCTCCTTTTTTCTCCTGTTTTCACCCTTTTTCTCTCCTTTTTATCTCCTTTTTCTCTCCGTTTTCTCTGCTTTTTCTCTCCTTTTTCTCTCCTTTTTCTCTCCTTTTTCTCTCCTTTTTCTCTCCTTTTCTCTCCTTTTCTCTCCTTTTCTCTTCTTTTTTCTCTCCCTTTTTCTCATTTTTTCTCATTTTTTCTCATTTTCTCCCCTTTTTTCCTTTATTTCCTTTTTCCCTTTTTTCTTTTTTTTTTCCCTTCCCCCCCTTTTTTCCTTTTTTTCCTTTTCCCCCTTTTTTTCCTTTTTTTTCCCTTTCCCCCCCTTTTTTCCTTTTCCCCCTTTTCCCCTTTTTCCTCCTTTTCTCCCTTTTCCCCCCTTTTCCCCCTTTTCCCCCCTTTTTTCCTTTTCCCCCCTTCCCCTTTTTCCCCTTTTCCCCCCTTTTCTCCCTTCCCCCCCTTTTTCCCTTTTCCCTTTTTTCCCTTTTTTCCTTTCCCCCCCCCCCCCCCCCCTTTCCCCCCTTTTTTTCTCCAAAAGTTTGGATATTAAGTGCAATTTGTTGCTTGCTGTTCTTCATGTATGACTCAGAACTGCTGTGCACTGGCACAGATTGCACTGGAGGGGTTAGATAGGAAAAAGAAATGGTTTAGCTTTCTGTGGGATCAGAGTTTAATTACAGGCTGATCTGAACCTTCACAGCAATGTGTAACATTCTGTAATGCTTTGGGGTTCTTAACAGATGGCAGAAAACAGAACAGGAACTGGGAGTATCTTGTCCATGAGTGCAAAGTCACTCTGGAGCTGGAATGTTAGCCCTGTGCTTTCTGCTGATGGGCTTCTGATCAATACTGTAAGGGCACTTAAATGTCATTTAATGGTATTACTAGCAGAAATTTTCTGTATTTTTCTGCAGGAATTGATTTCAGTGGTTTGCATAAAGTAATTTAAGTAGTGGCATTGGAAAAATGGTTTTAAGCTCTCATCTATTATTAACTTTTGTCTCTAGGCCACTTTGTGTGTCTGTACTTTGCTGTACTTAAACAGGTGAATATAAATCTAATAATAACAATACTACTACAGAATAATATTCTGACATGCTGCCTCACTGGCTTTCCCAGTCTGAGTTTTGGGGTTTTACTATTTTTTTTTAACTGTGTTGGATTCTTGGAACTCGTTCAGGAGCACACCACCTAGGGAGCTGCTGGGAGAGACAGGATGTGATTGATGAGTTAGTTAAGTTGTACCTGCTCTTGTACCTTCCCTCTTTTTCATAGAATCATAGAATGTCTTAAGTTGGAAGAGACCTCAGACAGAGATCATCTAGTCCAACTTGAGACCACATGACTAGACCATGGCACCAAGTGCCACGTCCAATCTCCTCTTGAACACCTCCAGGGATGGTGACTCCACCACCTCCCTGGGCAGCACATCCCTATGACAAATGACTGTCTCGGTGAAGAACTTTCTCCTCACCTCCAGCCTAAACTTCCCCTGGTGTAGCTTGAGACTGTGTCCCCTTGTTCTGGTGCTGGTTGCCTGGGAGAAGACACCAACCCCTTCCTGGCTACAACCACCTTTCAGGGAGTTATAGAGGGCAATGAGGTCACCCCTGAGCCTCCTCTTCTCCAGGCTAAACAATCCCAGCTCCCTTAGTTCAGACTTCCCTTCCTAGCAGTCATTTAGAAATGGAGGGGAGAAAAAGCCTACCAACTCTTTTTGGTATGAATGCAGGCAGTTCAGAAGCCATGGGATAGAGCTGAGATGTCACCACACACATTTAAAGGTTGTTTAAGAGTGTCAGTGTGAATGAAAAGGAGCCCTGCAAACCTCCTCTGGCCTTTGCTTTTCCATCTTGTTCCCATCCCATTTCCTACCAGGCTCTGCAGTGGTTTTATACCTGTCACTTCTAAAGTGAGTTAGAAAGATCACTCATCATAAACAAAAGTTTCTTTGGCTTGTTGCAGCAAAGGCAGCATTTGAAGGAACAGGGTTGGGTTTTTTTGTTTGTTTGTTTTCCCCTTTCTGTTTTGTTTTGGTTGTGGTGTTTGTTTTTTTTCCATCCAACATTTCAGTTAGCAAGTTGTTCCCTTCCTTTTGGCCATGACTTGAGACTTCAGAGAATTTCCACCAGGGTCTGAACAACAGCAGAATTTAAACTTAGTCTCCTTCCCTTGAGCCTTCTAGATAAGTACAGCCAGAGTCTGAGTAAGTTTGACTCCTGTCAAAGTCCTTTCTCACAGGCTTTCCCAAAATACACATTGTTTTCCACAAAACTTGACTTTGATCCCTTAATCTACACGCTGTCTTTTTTTTTTTCTTCACCAGAACGTCTTTGTGGCAGTAATAAAAAGCCTACATTTCTCTGTCAGGGGTAAGATAAAGCAGCCAGGCTGACAGCCAGGGAGAAGAAAGTCCTCAGTGTTTCAAACACGGGTTGTTAAAGGGGTTGGATGTTCGTGCTGGGTGTCCAAAGCAGGTTGTTTGGACCTGGTCTCCTCTGCATCTGAATCACAGAATCACCAAGGTTGGAAGAGACCTCAAAGATCACCAAGTCCAACCTGTCACCACAGACCTGATGACTAAACCATGGCACCAAGTGCCACATCCAATCCCCATCCTGAACACCTCCAGGGATGGTAACTCCACCTCACAGTATCGCAGTATCTGATCTCAAGGGGAGCGCTGCTGCAGTGGGGACAGCTGGCTCTCTTGTGCCTGGAGGCTGTGGCAGGAGTAGGGCAGGCAGGTGACTTGGAGGTGACACTTGAAATGTGAAGAGAAAATGTGCAGAAAAGCTTTCCTGAAGAAATCCCACCGGGGCTTTTCAGTGCTCCTCACAATTGCTGTGTCTGACTGTGTTCATGTAGCCATTCCCATTCTTCTCTCCTGCACTTGAGCTCATTGTGTAGGATGAATTTTGGCTGAGTGACCTCCCCATCGAGGAGGGGCTGGGCTTGTCTTTTACTTTTGGAACAGCTTGAGCAAGAAAATAGCTCTGGTACTTTACCTTAAGAATTGCTGAGACAGGTAGCTTTAATTTTACTATACAGGGAGGTTTGGGTCTTCCTTCTCCTCTCAAGTAGCATGGAGGTGCAGGGAAATTGGGCAGGGAGTATGAGCCTTGAATGTAATCTGGGATGGCTTTATTGAAGCTCTCTGGCTCTCCAGCATTACTTTTTCCCTCCAAAGACATGTATGTGCTTTTATAAAACATGCATTATATGACTGGAGTGTTCTGATTTAACAAAAAAGTGAATAATGCAAGCCAACCATGAGCTTCGTGTCAGAGCTGGAGGGCTTGCAGAGGATGAAAGTCCCTGTTTGGGTTGGTGGAAGTAGGAGACAGACCCCAAAGCATAGTTCATTTGTATTTTTAAATGGCAAGGATGTTTTGCAATATATCATATTGGAGATACTGATATGAAATCCTTCTGGTAGGCTGGCTGGCAGCCCAGGATGGTGGGGAGCCTGAGATTGGAACAGACAGTTTCCTGGCTAGTCAGGGGCCAAGGATTCCTCCGCACAACAGAGTCTGCTGGTGACTCTGCTTGACCAGTCAGCTGCTCTGCGTGATCTCCTTCACATCTGATAAAGATGTATTCTCTACCTCCCTTAATCATCCTTTACCTCCCAGAGATTAATTCTGAAGGGGACTGAAGGCACCACATGCTTCACATTTTGGAAGGGGGATGGACTAGTGAATTTTCTTGATTGAGCTTCCAGCAGTGTTCCTTCGTCCCTGCGCTAGCTCTGGTGAAACTTTATCTCGCTAATCTCATGGCACGTGCTTGAAGTGCAAGATAGTTTAGTGTGACTGTCCCCATGCTTTCAGAGGCAGAAGCCATGTTGGGAATTAGACTTTCGTAACTGGAAGCAGCTTTCTGGGTCATCAGATTCTGTGTTCTCAATGTGTGTCAGATTTGCTGCTAGTGGTTCTGAGGAAAACCCTAACAGAATAGAATAACCAGGTGGGAAAAGACCTTTGAGATCATCATGTCCACCCTATCAACCCAACACCATCTGATCAACTAAACAATGGCACCAAGCACCTCATCCAGTCTCTTCCTAAACACCTACAGTGATGGCAACTCCACCACCTCCCTGGGCACCCCTTTCCAAGAACTTCTTCCTAACATCCGGCCTAAACCTCCCCTGGCACAGCTTGAGACTGTGTCCTCTTGTTCTGGTGCTGATTGCCTGGGAGAAGAGACCAACCCCCACCTGGTGACAACCTCCCTTCAGGTAGTTGTAGAGGGCAATGAGGTCTCCCCTGAGCCTCCTCTTCTGCAGGCTAAGCAACCCCAGCTCCCTCAGCCTCTCCTCACAGGGCTGTGCTCCAGACCCCTCCCCAGCTTTGTTGTACAGAGACAAGTTCAAATCTTGCTCAGTCGATCTGGAGCTTTGGTTATCAGTTCATCTGGGAGGAAAATAAGTTATCTGTGACTATTTTTAGCTTTACTGGGAAATACTTCATACCTGAGTAACCTTTTGCCATCCCTTGCTAGAAAAATAATTCAGTGATGCAAGAACCAGAAGATAAATCTGACATGTTTGTCATATCAGGAAGGACATGTGAGATGCACAATACAAGATACCTAAGTCACAGCAATCTTTTATGAAAGGTGGTTTGGATTCTAGAATTTTATTCTAGGTGTTATGTTATTCTATAATTATAAAGATGCAGTTTTGCTTCTTCCTTCTAAAGTATCAGTATAACAAAGGTGTGTGTCTTGCAGATGAGTGATCTCTGCAAGAAGTACAAAGCTCAAGTGGTTTTCTTATTCTTCATGTTTCATCTTTTCTTCTGTTGTTCTTTTGGTACTGTGTTATTAATCACTAAAGAAGGAAAAAACCTTACCTTATTAGGGTAAGGGAATGGTATACTAGAAAAGGTGTTTACTAAAACTGCTGGCATTGCTCTTGGGAAGGGGATGTTGACATGCATCATCTTCCACTTACAGCAAACAGGGACCTCAGCGTGGATGTACTTCAAGAGCTGGGTCTCTGTACTATCCATGCTTTGAAGGTTGGGTGGGGGAGAGCTTTGGGGAAGAGCCTAATAGCATTGTCCTGATCAGCCAGTTGGCTGGAATGTATTTGGAGAAGAGATGAAATGCATGTGGGGACTACTGGAATGTGGCAGCACTGAGCTTTTAAGAATTTTCTTGGGTGTCTGTAGAGTATTTTGTGTGCATTCCTAACTATTGCTCTTTAATTGTCCTTGATTCCATTAGGAATACTTGGGAAGGGAACTCTGATTCCAGGTAAATCACACAGCACTGAGCCCAAAGGACACCTTTGGATTCATGGTGCTATGAATCAGCAAGAAGCTAACTGACACTGAAAAATAAATGCATTACATATTAAAGTCAAATGACTTTAAAACAAATTAAAAACAGTAAATATTGAAAACAAAGTCTTTAAAATATCATTTTAGGCACAGTTATGTCTGGGTTTTTTTAAGGGTTGATCTGCCTGTCTATTTGCTTTCAGAATCAGTGAAGTTTAAGTTGTATATACTGCATGACAAATCAGTTTCTGTGAATTGTAACTGGCACTTTGAAAGCAGTGGCTGATGATGTCCTATGCATTCTTCATTGGCAGGTTCCAGTTGCACACTGTTTTGGGCCTCCAGGACGTTACAAGAGGAAGTTTTGCACTGTGTGCAGAAAGTCACTTGAGTCACTTGCCTTTCGATGTGAAGGTAACTTAAAAGACCTTACTGGTGTTGCCATCCTCCTTAAAAGACCCTACTGGTGTTGCCATCCTATTTAAAAGACCCTACTGTTGTTGCCATCCTCCTTAAAAGACCCTACTGGTGTTGCCATCCTATTTAAAAGACCCTACTGTTGTTGCCATCCTCCTTAAAAGACCCTACTGGTGTTGCCATCCTCCTTAAAAGACCCTGCTGGTGTTGCCATCCTCCTTAAAAGACCCTACTGGTGTTGCCATCCTCCTTGAAAGACCCTGCTGGTGTTGCCATCCTCCTTAAAAGACCCTACTGGTGTTGCCATCCTATTTAAAAGACCCTGCTGGTGTTGCCACCCTCCTTAAAAGACCCTACTGGTGTTGCCATCCTATTTAAAAGACCCTGCTGGTGTTGCCATCCTCCTTAAAAGACCCTACTGGTGTTGCCATCCTACTTAAAAGGCCCTGCTTGTGTTGCCATCCTCCGTAAAAGACCCTACTGGTGTTGCCATCCTGTTTAAAAGGCCCTACTGGTGTTGCCATCCTCCTTAAAAGGCCCTACTGGTGTTGCCATTTTGTCACCCAGATGCAGACTGAGTACACACATGCACACACTCTTAGTGCTGAAGAGATTTTTAGGTTGCTTTTCATCCCCTCCACTGATCATGGTAATGTGTACCTCAAACTAAGGAACACTAAATACTAAGAAATACTAAACCTTCAACAAAGCACAAACTCTGTCACCCCTGTGTGCTTCTTCATCTCCTCCTCCAATTTACTTTGAGCTAGCATGTAGTGTAGATGGTGTGCAATGAATCCATGCCCAGGATGTGCAAGGACTGAGAAGCTGTTATGGCAAAAGACTTGCCCCCTTGAGGTAATTTGTTTCTGTTTCCCATGGAAGTTTTCCATACAGCAGATTCGTGTTTCTGAAAGCTCTCTCTTTCTGCAGGGGGATGGAATACAGTTTTTCGCTTTCCCTGATCTCAGATACATCTGTTGCTTTTGATGGGGATGAGGTGCCTTCAATGGAAAGATATTTGAAAATATTATTTCTCAAAATAGTACTGCTCCAAGTGTGCTGACATGGATTCTCTGAGAAAACAGTAATTGAAGAAATCACCCAAATGCCTGAGTTTTAGTTTGAAATACACGTTGGCATGAGCACTTGACTGACATGGACGTGGAGCAGCTCCTCAATTCTTCCTTGTCTCCCCTGTCTTGAGAGGAGAAGGGCCAGGAAAATGATCAGAGGGCTGGAGCACCTCTCCTAGAAGGACAGGCTGAGGGAGCTGGGGGTGTTCAGCCTGCAGAAGAGAAGGCTCTGTGGAGATCTAATAGAAACCCTCCAGTACCTGAGGAGACTACAAGAAGGCTGCAGAGGGACTGTTTACAAAGACCTGCAGTGATAGGAGGAGGGGCAGTGGTTTGAAATAGGAGGAGATTTAGGTTGGGTGTTGGGAACCAATTGTTTCCCATGAGGGTGGTGGAACACTGGAACGGGTTGCCCAGGGAAGTAGTTGAGGCCTCTTGCCTGGAAATACTCAAAGCCAGGCTCAACAAGGCTCTGAGCAACCTGATCTAGTGGAGGATGTCCCTGCTGTCCGCACAGGGGTTGAACTAGATGGCCTTTAGATGTTCCTTCCAACACAGACCATTCAGCTGGTTCCAGCTGATGTTGTGAGGTTGAACATAATTTAGTGTGTGAGGCTATTAAGAACCAGTTCTTTAGGAACTGGACATGCTTTCAAAGTTGCCACTGTGCTGAAGACAATGTTTTATTCAGTGGGGTCCTGTTATACCTTTGGTCAAGGCATTTACCCTCATGGTGGTGCAGTTTTTTGTTTCTGCCTTATTTTTGTTGAGTATTTTTGGTGAGCTGCATAACAATTCTAAACTTGTCTTCTTCTGGCTATTGGGAATCTGTCACTTAATAAAGTTACCATGTGAGCTGGGTGATTTGCAGGGATGCTCAAAGAGCTACAGATGTCACAGGCTGTTCTGATGGTCTGCCTTAATGAGCTTCAGAATGTGTGTAGCATAAAGTAAACATAGGGATGTTGAAATACTATTTTTTCTGGCTGTGTCCCCTTAATTCCTGAAAATATCTTTAGTTTTATGGTCCATTTTAGATAAAGCCCTTTAAATTTTGCTTTCATATTCTTACTCTGTTAATTCTACTCTATTAGTGTGGTACTCACCACAAAGGAATATTTGGGGGTGCTGGTGGATGAGAAGCTCAACAGGAGCCAGCAGTGTGCACTTGCAACCCAGAAAGCCAATCACATCCTGGGCTGCATCAAGAGAAGCAGAGCCAGCAGGTCGAGGGAGGTGATTCTCCCCTTCTGCTCCACTCTGGTGAGATCCCACCTGGAGTATTGTGTCCAGTTCTGGAGCCTCTGTTACAGGAGGGATCTGGAGGTGCTGGAAGGTGTCCAGAGAAGGGCCACGAGGGTGATCAGAGGGCTGGAGATGCTCTGCTATGGAGACAGACTGAGGGAGTTGGGGCTGTTCAGTCTGGAGAAGAGAAGGTTCCCAGGAGACCTTCTTGTGGCCTTCCAATATCTGAAGGGGGCTACAAGAAAGCTGGGGAGGGACTTTTCAGGGTGTCAGGGAGTGATAGGACTGGGGGGAGTGGAGCAAAACTAGAAATGGGTAGATTCAAATTGGATGTTAGGAAGAAGTTCTTCCCTACAAGGGTGGGGAGACACTGACACAGGTTGCCCAGAGAGGTGGTAGAAGCCTCATCCCTGGAAGCTTTTAATGCCAGGCTGGATGTGGCTCTGAGCAACCTGCTGTAGTGTGAGGTGTCCCTGGCCATGGCAGGGGGGTTGGAACTGGCTGATCCTTGAGGTCCCTTCCAACCCTGACAATTCTGTGATTTTATGATTGGTATTTTCAGATGTAAATTCAGATTCAGATGTTGCATGTTCCATTTAGTTATTACAAATGCCCAAGTTTTTGTGGTTTTTTAGTGTTTCAGTGAAGGTCCTGAGTTGATATTTGCATGGATTAAGCAGTTTTCTTATTTTGAGTGGTGTGACTTGTTTGCTGCCCTTTTTTGATGTGTACCAGTGTCTACAACTTGTTCCTCTGACACTTGCCAAAACGTGGCTTTAAAAAGGACAGCTGAGGTTCATGAAATGCTCAAGATTCCTCATTTACTCTTTCAAAATATTTTCAGCATTTGTTTTAGAGGTCAGCTGTTTCAAGCTCCAGAGCTTTTAAGTCCACATGGTTCACTTCTAATGATTTAGCTTCATAGTACAATTCTACTGTTAGAATCATAGAGTCATAGAATCAATAAGGTTGGAAAAGACCTCAAAGATCATCAAGTCCAACCTGTCACCCAGCACCTCATGACTACTAAACCATGGCACCAAGTGCCACATCCAATCCCCTTCTGAACACCTCCAGGGACAGGGACTGCACCACCTCCCTGGGTAGCACATTCCAATGGCCAACAACTCTCTCTGGGAAGAAATATCTCCTCACCTCCAGCCCAAATCTCCCCTGGAACAGCCCGAGACTCTGTCCCCCTGTTCTGGCACTGGTCGCCTGGGAGAAGAGACCAACCCCCACCCGGCCACAACCACTCCTCAGGCAGCTATAGAAAGCATGAAGGGTCTCCCCTGAGCCTCCTCCTCTCCAGGCCAAGCAACCCCAGCTCCCTCAGCCTCTCCCCACAGGGCTGCGCTCCAGACCCCTCCCCAGCTTTCTTGCCCTTCTCTGGACTTGCTCCAGCAACTCAACATCTCTCCCAAACTGAGGGGCCCAGAACTGGACACAGGACTCCAGGTGTGGCCTAACCAGTGCAGTGTACAGGGGGAGAATGACCTCCCTGGTTCCTGCTGGCCACACTGCTCCTGATACAGGCCAGGATGCCATTGGCCTTCTTGGCCGCCTCATGATGTGCACACAAGCTCACTTCTCAAATGAGCAAGGATTGTTTCTACCAAGAATCAAGTGTCTAGCAGTGAGTATGTTCAGAAGGTCTGTGAAAACCTGTTGGTTATGCTGCTGTCTCCTGGTATTAAAATTTGAAGAACTGTTTGTTGTTTTTTTCCCCCTGGAATCTTTACCATAATTAAGATGGGGCGGGGGGGGGGGAGAAAGGATTAAGATGAAGCTACCTTTTTTGAGCAAATATTTGGCATGATTAGATGTACTTCTAAAATGAAATAACTTGCTTTAGGATGCTTCATGTCTTACAGTGAAATTGATTTTTTTGAAAGGAAAGGGGAAATTTTTAGGCAAGCACTAAAGGTACTGAGGGCATCTGCTGTCAGAAGTGAGCATGCCCTCTGATGATATAAGCACATACACTTCAGAGGCAAAAATTGCAATATTACTATTTTGACTGTGAGTCATGGCTCCAGCTAGCCATTTTTTGGCTGTAGAATTCACTGATAATAGTTCAGTGAAAAATAGCCTGGTCTCATGTTGCTCTCTCTCTTTGTCATTCCAAGAAGGAGGGCTGGAAAAAGGTTGTTGTGCCAGGTTTGTCTGAAATGAAGCAATCTGACTTTCTGACAGTTACAATGAATTGACAGAACTTTGGTTGCTAGCTGGAGCAGAAAGCTGTCTTTCTGTGATGAGTTGGACAGGTGCTCAGGTGGCCAAGAAGGCAAACAGCATCTTGGGCTGGCTCAGCAATAGGGTGGCCAGCAGGAGCAGGGAAGTGATCCTGTCCTGTCCTGGGCACTGGTGAGGCTGCACCTTGAGTACGGGGTTCAGTTGTGGGCCACTCACTCCAGAAAGCACACTGAGGTGCTGGAGTGTGTCCAGAGGTGAACAAAGCTGGTGGAGGGTCTAGAGCACAAGTCTTGTGAGGAGCAGATGAGGGAACTGGGGTTGTTTAGTCTGAAAAAAAAAAAGCAGAGGAGAGACCTCGTTGCCCTCTACAACTCCCTGAAAGGAAGTTGGGGTGAGGTGGAAGTTGGTCTCTTCTCCTTCATATGAAGTGATAGAATGAGAGGAAATGGCCTGAAATTGTGCCAGGGGAGGTTTAGGTTGGAGATGAGGAAATGTTTCCTCACAGAAAGAGTGGTCAGGGATTGGAAAGGGCTGCCCAGGGAGGTGGTGGAGTCCCCATCCCTGGGGGTGTTCGAGAAATGTGCGGACGTGGCACTTCGGGACATGGTTTAATGGCCATGATGGTGTTAGGCTGACTGCAGGACTCAGTGGCCTTAGGAGGTCTTTTCCAACCAAAGCAATTCTATGATTCTAAAGAATTGTGTAGATTGTGGAAGGACTGATGAAGATAAAACTCCTTTCATCTTTAGGCCCTTTGGTTTGTCTTGCTCTTTCCATACTGGAAATGTCATCTTTCCTATCAGTGGGATAACTCTCTCTAGGGTTTAATTCCCACCCTTCACATGCACACATTTCCTTACTAATTTTGAGTTGGTGATGGTATTGGGAGCAGTGGATGTGAATTACACCAAGGGGAAAAATATCTGTGTTCTTACAAAGCATAGCAAAAGGCTGTGTCCATTAGTGAGTCTATGACTCAAAGCCATCAAGCTTGCCTGGTAGCTGAATTGGCACAACTGTACAATATTGCTGTTATGTCATATCGATGAAAATGGAGAGATGAGAGTGGAGGATGTTCAGTGCATTCATCAGTGACTTGGATGAGGGTATAGAGTGTACCCTCAGCAAGTTTGCTGATGATACAAAATTGGGAGGGGTGGCTGATACACCAGAAGGCTGTGCTGCCATCCAGCATGACCTGGACAGGCTGGAGAGTTGGGCAGAGAGTTACTCTTATGAAGCTCAACAAGAACAAGTGTAGGGTACTGCACATAGGGAGGAATAACCACATGTATCAGTACGGGTTAGGGACTGACCTGCTGGAAAGCAGCTCCATGGAGAAGGACCTTAGAGTTCTGGTGGACAACAGGATAATGTGAGCCAGCAGTGTGCCCTTGTGGCCAAAAGGCCAGTGGTATCCTGGGCTGCATCAAGAATAGTGGCAAGCAGGTTCAGGGAGGTTCTCCTGTCCTCCTGTCCTGCCCTGTCTTGAGGCCTTACCTACTGTACTGAGTCCAGTACAGGGAACTGCTTGAAAAGGTACAGGGAAAGGCTGCATAGATGATTATGTTACTAGAACATCTCTCAGGAAGAAAGGCTGAGGGACTTGGGACTTCTTACTCTGGAAAAGAGAAGACCTGATGCTTAAAATACTTAGAGGATGGTACCAGGAGGATGGGGTCAGGCTTTTTCAGTTGTGACCAAGGATGGAGCAAGACATAATGGGGATGAACTTGAATGTGAGAAATTCCATTTAAACATGAGGAGGAACTCCTTTAAAGGTGGTGGAGCACTGGACCCAGCTGCCCAGAGAGGTGGTGGAGTCTCCATCTATGGAGTTGTTCAAAACTTGCCTGGGTGCCGTGCTGTGCAGCCTGCTCTGAGTGATCTTTCTTTGGCTGGGGGCGTTGGACTAGGTGATCTCCAGAGGTCCCTTCCAACCCCTGTCATTCTGTGAGTCCATGAGGGACCATGTCACACCTCTTGTAAAAGTTCTTGAGCTCACTGAAGACACACAGCATGGGGAGCTGTATGTGCTGTGGTGAGGTTGCATCTCCAGTATTGTGTCCAGTTCTGGGCCCCACAGTTCAGGAATGACCTCAGGGAACTGCTTGAGAGAGTCCAACACAGAGCCACAAAAATGATGAAGGAAGTGGAACTTCTTCCTTACGAGGAGAGACTGAAGGAGCTGAGGGCTCTGTAGCTTGGAGAGGAGGAGCCTGAGAGGTGACCTCATTCATGTTCAGTATCACTAAGGTTGGAAGAGACCTCAAAGATCATCGAGTCCAACCTGTCACCACAGACCTCATGACTAGAGTAGGGAGGACACTAGTGCCCGCTGCAGGCTTGAACTCACAAGCTTCCCATTAAGGGTCTTATGTGCTACCAACTGAGCCACACCATGTTGATAAAGATGTGCAGGGTGAGTGCCCAGAGGATGGAGCCAGGTTCTGCTCAGTGATGCCCAATGCCAGCACAAGGGACCCTGGGTGGAAGTTGAGGCACAGGAAGTTCCATGGAGACAGGAGGAAGAATTATTTCACTGTGAGGGTGGCAGCCCTGGAACAGGCTGCCCAGGGGAGTTGTGGAGTCTCCCTCTCTGGAGATATTCAAGACCTGCCTGGATGAGTTCCTCTCTGACCTGGTATAGGTGATCCTGCTCTGGCAGAGGGGGTTGGACTGGATGAGCTTTCAAGGTCCCTTCCATTGCCCAGCATTCTGTGAGAGCTTGTTGGATGTCTTAGTAAGCCCTATAGAAATAACATTTGATTTGGTGGTGTTGTCTTCTGTGGGGTAAGACAGTGTGAGGGGCTGGTGGCCTCTCCTAGAGCCCAAAGAGTGATTTCAAAATAAGGTGTTATTCTCTATGTAATCTAATACTGGTTTCAAGAGGCTTTCAGAGAGTGTGGGACAGACTATGTGAAGTTTCCACCTTACAATCTTCAGGTTACAGTCTTTGGTTTGTTTGGGTTTTGGGTAGGTTTTTTTTTCTGGTGTGCCTGGAGCAATAACCTGTTTGAGGAGAGCAGAGGAAAAAATCTGAAGAATTTGACACTTGCCTCTTTTTCCCCCCACCCCCCCTTTTCTTCATTTACTCCATGAAAAATCAGAGGCCTTCCCAGAGTGCTTGTATATACAAGCCTTTAGAAAGCAGCTAAAGGAGAATCTTATCTCTCTCTGTGAGGTCCAGAGAGAACTTTTCTAACTCCTAATGAAGCTAGATTTTGGGATATTTTAGGGGGTTTTGGTTGGTTGGTTGGTTGGTTTGCTGTGGAGTTTTTTTTGGTTGGTTGGTTGGTTGGTTTGCTATGGGTTTTTTTTTGGGTGGGTTGGTTGGTTGGTTTGCTGTGGGTTTTTTTTTGGTGGGTTGGTTGGTTGGTTTGCTGTGGAGTTTTTTTTGGTTGGTTGGTTGGTTTGCTATGGGGGTTTTTTGGTGGGTTGGTTGGTTGGTTTGCTGTGGGGTTTTCTTTGGTGGGTTGGTTGGTTGGTTTGCTGTGGGGTTTTTTGGGTGGGTGGGTTGGTTGGTTTGCTGTGGGGGGTTTTTTGGATGGGTTGGTTGGTTGGTTTGCTGTGGGGGGTTTTTTGGGTGGGTGTGTTGGTTGGTTTGCTGTGGGGGGTTTTTCGGTGGGTTGGTTGGTTTGCTGTGAGGTTTTTTTTGGTGGGTTGGTTAGTTTGCTGTGGGGTTTTTTGGTGGGTTGGTTGGTTTGTTATGGGGTTTTTTTTGGGTGGGTTGGTTGGTTGGTTTGCTATGGGGTTTTTTTTGGGTGGGTTGGTTGGTTGGTTTGCTGTGGGGTTTTTTTGGGTGGGTTGGTTGGTTTGCTGTGGGGGGGTTTTTGGGTGGGTTGGTTGGTTGGTTTGCTGTGAGGTTTTTTTTGGTGGGTTGGTTGGTTTGCTGTGGGGTTTTTTTTGGTGGGTTGGTTAGTTTGCTGTGGGTTTTTTTTTTTGGTGGGTTGGTTGGTTTGCTGTGGGGTTTTTTTTTGGTGGATTGGTTGGTTTGCTGTGGGGTTTTTTGGGGTGGGTTGGTTGGTTGGTTTGCTGTGGAGTTTTTTTGGGGTGGGTTGGTTGGTTTGCTGTAGGGGTTTTTTTGGTGGGTTTGTTGGTTTGCTGTGGGGTTTTTTGGGGTGGGTTGGTTGGTTGGTTTGCTGTGGGGTTTTTTTTTGGTGGATTGGTTGGTTTGCTGTGGGGTTTTTTGGGGTGGGTTGGTTGGTTGGTTTGCTGTGGGGTTTTTTTTGGTGGGTTGGTTAGTTTGCTGTGGGGTTTTTTTGGTGGGTTGGTTGGTTTGCTGTGGGGTTTTTTGGTGGGTTGGTTGGTTGGTTTGCTGTGGGGTTTTTTTTGGTGGGTTGGTTGGTTTGCTGTGGGTTTTTTTTGGTGGGTTGGTTGGTTTGCTGTGGGTTTTTTTTTGGTGGGTTGGTTGGTTTGCTGTGGTTTTTTTTTGGGGTGGGTGGGTTGGTTGGTTTGCTGTGGAGGTTTTTTTTGGGTGGGTTGGTTGGTTTGCTGTAGGGTTTTTTTTGGTGGGTTGGTTAGTTTGCTGTGGGGTTTTTTTTGGGTGGGTTGGTTGGTTTGCTGTGGAGGTTTTTTTTGGGTGGGTTGGTTGGTTGGCTTGCTGTGGGGTTTTTTTTGGGGTGGGTTGGTTGGTTGGTTTCCTGTGGAGGTTATTTTTGGGTGGGTTGGTTGGTTTGCTGTGGAGGTTTTTTTTGGGTGGGTTGGTTGGTTGGTTTGCTGTGGGGTTTTTTTTGGGTGGGTTGGTTAGTTTGCTGTGGGGTTTTTTTTGGTGGGTTGGTTGGTTTGCTGTGGGGTTTTTTGGGGTGGGTTGGTTGGTTGGTTTGCTGTGGAGTTTTTTTTGGGTGGGTTGGTTGGTTGGTTTGCTGTGGGGTTTTTTTTGGTTGGTTGGTTGGTTTGCTGTGGAGTTTTTTTTGGGTGGGTTGGTTGGTTGGTTTGCTGTGGGGTTTTTTTTGGTTGGTTGGTTGGTTTGCTGTGGAGTTTTTTTTGGGTGGGTTGGTTGGTTGGTTTGCTGTGGGGTTTTTTTTTGGTTGGTTGGTTGGTTTGCTGTGGAGTTTTTTTGGGGGGTTGGTTGGTTGGTTTGGTGGGCTTTGGTTTGGGGGTTTTTTGTGTGTGTTTTGGTTTGGGGTTTTTTTGGGGGGGGTTCTCTTTGTTTATGTTGGTTGTTTTTTGTGATTTTTTTCCCTTCATGACTGATTCTCTGCAGCATGGCATTTCAGGTGAAGTTTTATTTTGTAGATTCTCTCTTTTTTCTTTCACATCTGATGCTTAAAAGTCAGGTTTTCAAATAACGAGGGTACTTCATCCAAAACAAGCTTGTTTAAAGTTTTCTAGCTTTCATTAAAGCTTCTTCCAGCTGCAGCAGATAAAAGATGTTTTGGAAGATAATCACAGAATCATAGACTGGTTTGTGTTGGAAGAATCTTTAAAGGTCATCCAGTCCAACCCCCACTGCAGTCAGCAAGGACCTCTGCAGCTAGAGCAGGTTGCTCAGAGCCCCAGACAACCTCACCTGGAATGTTAGGCTTTCTTAGGAAACTGCCCTGAAAAAGTGGTTATTTTCCTTTCCCTGACAACAGAATGGTGATTTACCATATGCAAACACAGCTTGGACAAATTTTCTCTGAGATCAACATTCCAGTTTATTCTGGTCAGGTTTAAAATTAAATCAGTGGAGTGTCAGAATCACAGAATGTTTTGGGTTGGAAGGGAGCTTCAAGGTCATCTTGTCCAAAGCCCCATCTGGGAATGAAAAGGATTTATTTCCTGTGTAAAACACACTTTCTGGCTGTTGCAGTCTCCCTGGGAATGACATCCTCCAGTCATTGTGCTTGTTCTGACATCAGCTTGTGTCACTGCAAGCACAAGCAGGTCCATGCTGGTGCAGGCATGCCACATGGGTTGGTGACCAATCCCTCCTTGGCCCCATCTCCTGTGGGACTGTGAGGCAGGGCAGGAGGGACGTGCAGGACTGACTTGCTGCAGCTTTGATGGCAGTGACCCCTGCTTTGCTGGGGCTGGGGACTTGCAGACACCTCATTTCTTGTTTCCTTGTGCTTCTGACAGCTCCAGGGATGGAGAGAGAGGGAGCTGTTTCTGCTCTTTTGAAGCCACTCACAAACTGCCTGCCTGCTCTGCAGTAGGGTTTGCGAAAGGGTTTGTAAAGGGAGCGGAGCATTGCTCCAGGAAGAGCATTACTTTTGCACTCAAGACTTGGTATTTGGATGCAGAACTTTTAGTGCTTCTAACATTCAGGGTGGGTATTTTGGGGGTTGGTTAAATCAAAGCAGGCTGCAGGCAGGATTATACTGGAGTAGGCAGTGGTTCCCATGAAACTGCGAGACAAAGCTGTAGCAAGCCAAGCAGTTGTTACAAATTTAACTTGCTTTGTTGGAGGAAATATGACAAGTGGCTGTGAACAAAATTAGCTCAGCCTTTCCTTGTACTTTCTGCATCAGTTTAACACAAAGGAAACAGAGCAGCACGCAGGACAGTGCTGATAAACTTCTTTTACTGACTGTCTTCGCTGAACAACAAAAAGAGCTTGAGGGGATGTATGGTGTGAAAAAGCTGTGGAGGAGGAGAGCTAGAGGGGGAGAGGGAGGGTGAAAGGAGCTGCAAAAACACCAGGGTTTCCAGCTTAAAGAAGTTTTCTTGTTTTCATGCTTTTAGTTTGTGAGCTACATGTGCACACAGACTGTATCCTGTTTGCTTGCAGTGACTGCCGGCAGTGTCACCAGGATGGGCACCAGGACCACGTAAGTGCAGATGTCTTTGCAGCAGAAAGCAGTCATGAATTTGCACTGTGAGAACATGGGCTAGAGGAGAGGGAGGAGTCTTGGCCTTTTCTTCTGCCTGCTGCCAATTTTCAAAGCATTCTTTCTTGCTTATTGGCAGGCAAAGGAAATGTGTAGCTTCGGAATGTGTCACAGATAGCGAGATGAGTTTGAGTTTTAAAATGTTCATGATGCTTATTGAAGCTATGTGGAAAAGTCTGTGCAGTGAATACAAGGTCCTAATCTGGTGAAAAAAAAAAGATAATCATGCATCTTACCTAAAATTTTACATTGCAGAAGCTGGCATGGACCTTTTTCTATGTGTTGAGTTGTTAGCTGCTTCCCTGAAGCCTTATCATGTTCCTAAGACTTCCTGCAGTCTGTCTGAAGCAAGACTGCCTAGCTTCTCACTGTAAACCATGTGCATAATACTGACCATTCAGCATCTTTTTACTGAAAAAGAATATGTTTTTTTGGTGGACTGTGAGGAAAAAGCACCCATGTGATAAATTTTTTCATAGTTTGGGCGAAATGTAAGATCCTTCCAGTTTGTATTTATAATGAGGAAACACTTAATGTGTGGCTGTTTCCTCAGGACAGTCTGAATTGCTGATCTTAGAGTTAAGTTGAAGATGCTTCTGTTCCCCCAGGATACTTACCATCACCACTGGAGGGAGGGAAACCTTTCTTCAAGTGCTCGTTGTGAAGTCTGCAAAAAAACCTGTGGCTCTTCTGAGGTGCTCTCTGGCATGAGATGTGAATGGTGTGGCATCCTGGTATGTTGTGCCTGTTGCCTGTGTTGGCACCTATGTTGTCTGTATCTGTGTGTACACCTGTGTCTATATCTACATATTCTTGTTTAAATGCTTTATATCTGTATGCTTTATTTGTGCAGTCCATAAGTGTATTTTATGCACACTTAATTCATACACCTACTTGCATTTCTGAATTAGGTGGAGAATCTGACTTCTACATCCTGCCCATCAGCCACTAAAATGAGCAGCTCTCAAAAAAATCACAGTTAAACTTCACATAAACCCAAGGGAATTAAATTTTAACAGGGACTGATTGTTATTTATATTATATATTATTTACATTATATTATTTAACAGGGACTGATTATTATATATTGCTGCCTAGAAGCATGCAGTTACTTTTTCTGTGTGAAATCAGGATTTGTTTCAAATTACATGAGTCCTACAAGGTCGAAGACTTACCATCCTGATATGCTTATTCCTCTTTGAGTGTCGAGTGATTCATAACCTGTGTGGTTGTGTTTTGAAGCTGTCAGTGTGTTTCTGTGTTTTTCTGCTCACATGAGGCAGGTTTAATTCCTGTGCCAAATGATGGTACCTTTCAGTAGTCCTCATGAAGGCTTTTCACAGGCTGAGACACAGTATGCTGTGTAGATAATGAATTGCTCCACCCACTTAATGCTACCTCTTCCTGCAACATGGTGAAAGTGCAAAGCAGCACCAGGTGGGATGGGAAATGAATTTGTCACTTAGTACAAGATGAGGTACTGTGTGTGATAATGATGTAGAGTTAAATTCTGAGGTTACTCAGTATCTCAGGTGTGATTTGAATAATTTAGTTCTCTCTCAAAGTGTTATGGGTGTTTTATTTTTAATCTGATTGATAATTTATGAGGTGAGTGGGGGCTGTCTTTGAGAACAGTGACAACTGTAGCAGGCTGTATGGCCACACATACAGTGGTATGTGTCTTCATCAGTGGCAGATCATCTCACACAAATGTGCAGGCAGAAAGTTAGCCAGTTGTGTTTGGGAATCAAGCTCCAAAAAGAGTTATCTCTGAGTGTTACCTGAAAGTGGGTGCAGCTGTATAAGAAGGTATTGCTGTTTTTCAGGCTATTTGGTTTAACCTTCCTGCCTTTCCCACCTCTCCAGTAAGTAGCTGTATAGGATGGAAGATCCAGGCTTTGAGAACAAAACTTTAGATTTCACTGCATAACTCAATGGCATCCTTGCCTGTATCAGCAATAGTGTGGCCAGTGGGGCCAGGGAAGTGGTTGTCCCTTTGCACTGGGCGCCAGTGAGGCCACACCTTGAGTCTTGGGTCCAGTGTTCAGCCACTTGCTCCAAGAAGGACGTTGGAGTTGCTGGAGTGGGTCCAGAAAGGGCAGTGAAGCTGGTGAAGGGACTAGAGCACAGGTCTTGTGAGGAGCAGGTGAAGGAACTGGGATCATTTGATCTGGAGAACAGGAGGCTCAGGGGAGACCTTCTGGCTTTCCACAGCTCCCTGAATTGTTGGAGCCAGGTGGGGGTTGGTCTCTTCTCCCAGGCAATAGGACAAGAGAAAATGGCCTCAAGTTGCACACTAAGGGAGGTTTAGCTTGGGCATTGGAAGAAACTTCTTCACTGGAAAGGTTCTCAAACACTGGAACAGACTCCCCAAGGAGTCTAAAACACCACCATCCCTGGAGGTGTTTAGAAGATTAAGAGATGTGGTGCAGAGGGACATGGTTTAACACCAGACTTGGTAGAGTTAGAGAACAGTTTGAAAAGATTCTGTGATTCTATGCTTCTCCCAAGCATCCAGTGGCAGGACGAGAGGAAATGGGCTGAAGTTGTGGCAGGGGAGGTTTAGGTTGGATGTTAGCAGCAATGTCTTTACTGATAAAGAGTGGAACAGGCTGCCCAGGGAGGTGGTGGAGTCACCATCCCTAGAGGTGTTCAAGAAGCCTGTAGATGTAGTTTGGTGGTCATGGTTGTTGGGTTATGGTTGGACTTGATGATCTTGAAGGTCTTTTCCACCCTTAATCACTCTGTGATTCTCTAGCTGCACAAAACATTCAGCTTTCTAAGAAAGCAGATTTATGGTACTTGGAGTTTTCTTCACATCTGAAGACTTCTCATTATTGGCTATACAAAAACCAAATGGATTTCATGAAAGTGATCAGCAAAAAGGGTCTGTACACCTTCTAGCCTGAGTTTTGTAGTCCCAGAGTGTGCTTCAATACAAGCAAACCTGCTGTCTTTGTGTCTCACCAAGTTCTAAACTGATGCTTCTGTTTTCAGGCTCATGCTGCTTGCTACATAATTGTCCCACCAGAATGTACTTTTGGAAGGCTAAGGAACATGATCCTTCCTCCGAGCTGTGTCCAGCTGTTCTCTCGCAACTTCAGCAAACTCCATTGTTTCAGAATATCAGAGAATCTGCAAACAGAAACAGGTAAAAAAAAACCCTCCAGCTTTTCAAAGTCATGTGTTCAGGAGGCAGTCTGCTGGAGAGCAGCCCTGTGGAGAAAGACCTGGGAGCCCTGGTGGATAACAAGTTATCCCTGGGGTCAGCAATGTGCCCTTCTGGCCAAGAAGGCCAATGGGGTCCTGGGGTCCATTCAGAGGAGTGTCTCCAGCAGATCCAGGGAGGTTCTCCTCCTGCTCTGTTCTGCCCTGGTGAGGTCACCCCTGGAATATTGCATCCAGTTTAAGAGGGACAGGGATCTGCTGCAGGGAGTCCAAAGAAGGGCTACAAGGATGATGAAAGGACTGCAGCACTGCCCTATGAGAAGAGGATGAGGGACCTGGGGCTGTTTAGTCTGGAGAAGAGAAGACTGAGATGGGATTTAATGTCAATCAATATCTGAGGGAGGGGACAGGCTCTGCTCACTTGCACCCTGGGATAGGACAAGGGGCAGTGGATATAAACTCCAGCACAGGAGGTTCCACCTCAACATGAGGAGGAACTTCTTCACTGTGAGGGTCACAGAGCACTGGAACAGGCTGCCCAGAGGGGTTGTGGAGTCTCCTTCACTGGAGACTTTTAAGCCCCATCTGGATTCATTTCTGTGCCACCTGTGCTGGATTCTATGGTCCTGCTCTGGCAGGGGGGTTGGACTGGATGATCTTTGAAGGTCCCTTCCAACCCCTAACATCCTGTGATGATCCTGTGAATGCAGCTAATTGTTGAGCATGTTTAACCTGAAGGTGTAATCCACTGAAGCATAATGATTGCTAATTTTTGCTGGCTTCTGTGGTAATAATATGAGTTGTTGAACAAAAGAGATTTTTTAAAAAAATGTAGTATTATTATTAAGTGTAGGCTTGGTGCAAAATACTGAAACTGGCCCAGCTGTGTTTGAAAACTGTTCTTTAAGCAGTAAGCATGCAGAATGGACCTTGACAGGCTGGAGAGGTGGGCACAAGCCAACCTCAGGAGGTTCAACAAGACCAAGGGCAGGGTCCTGCATCTGGGTCGAGGCAATCCCAGGCACAAATCCAGGCTGGGCACTGGCTGGCTGGAAAGCAGCCCTGAGGAGAGAGCCTTGGGGGTGCTGGTGGAGGAGAAGCTCAACAGGAGCTCTCAGTGTGCACTTGCAGCCCGGAAAGCCAATCAGATCCTGGGCTGCATCAAGAGAAGTGTGGCCAGCAGGGCAAGGGAGGTGATTCTCCCCCTCTGCACAGCTCTGGGGAGACCCCACCTGGAGTACTGCCTCCAGTTGTGGAGCCCCTATTACAAGAGGGATCTGGAGGTGCTGGAAGGTGTCCAGAGAAGGGCCACGAGGATGAGCAGAGGGCTGGAGCTGCTCTGCTGTGAGGACAGACTGAAGGAGTTGGGGCTGTTCAGTCTGGAGAAGAGAAGGCTCTGAGGTGACCTAATTGTGGCCTTCCAGTATCTGAAGGGAGCTACAAGAAGGCTGGGGAGGGACTGCTCAGGATCTCAGGTAGTGATAGGACTAGGGGGAATGGAATGAAGCTGGAGGTGGGGAGATTGAGGCTGGAAGTGAGGAGGAAGTTCTTCCCCATGAGAGTGGTGAAGCCCTGGAATGGGTTGTCCAGGGAGGTGGTTGTGGCGCCGTCCCTGGAGGTGTTTAAGCCCAGGCTGGATGAGGCTCTGGCCAGCCTGATCTAGTGTGGGGTGTCCCTGCCCATGGCAGGGGGTTGGAACTGTATGATCCTTGTGGTCCTTCCAACCCTGACTGATACTATGATACTAAGATCCCCAAATTTGCTTAGCAGATTAGTGTTATCTCTGTTACAGACCCCTGCTGATAGACATGTTGCCTTTTTTGTTTGGCATATCATGTACACAGATATTTTTTGTTTGCCTGTTTGGCTAAGCATCTGTCCTTCTAAGATTTCTGTACTGAAAGGAAATGATGTGTTTTGGAGGGTAATGTTCTGCTGCCATCTAGAGTGTATGTTTGTTTAGCAGCTCTTCAGGATCAGGAGAATGTTTTAAGCTGCTGAAGCATTTTTCTAGTTTAGAATTTTGAATGTTATGTTCTTGTAAAGCCTTTTTTTCTGGTCCTTGAATGTATTAGGAAAGCAAATAAAAGGTAGGCTCAATATAGGTTGTAGAAGCACTGTGTCCAGCTCTGGAGCCCTCCACACAGGAAGGACATGGACCTGATAGAGCAGGTCCAGAGGAGGTCCACAAAGATGATCAGGGTGGCTGGAACACCTCTGCTATGAGGACAGGCTGAGGGAGCTGGGGTTGTTTATTCTGGAGAAGGGAAGACTCCAGGGACCTTCCAGTACCAGAAGGGGGCTACAAGAAGGCTGCAGAGGGACTGTTTATGAAGGCCTGCAGTGACAGGATGAGGCACAGTGGCTTCAAACTAGAGAAGAGCAGGTTTAGATTGGATGTTAGGAACAAGTTCTTTACCATGAGGGTGGTGGAACACTGGCAGAGGTTACCCAGGGAGGTGGTTGAGGCCCCATCCATGGAGGTATTCAAGGTCAGTCTCAACAGGGCTCTGAGCAGCCTGACCCTGCCTGCAGGGGTGTTGGACTAGTTGACCTTTGGAGGTCCCTTCAAACCCAAACCATTCTGTGACTCTATGAAGTTAAACATTAGCAATGGCACTTTTCGCTACCTGAACCTTCAGCACTGGTTTGGTTTTGATGAGGGCAGCAGGTCACTGCACATCCTCATGTGCAGAAGCTACAGCATGAGTCCTGCTGCTGCATAACCTACATGACCTGAAGTCTGTCTAACCTAATTATGCTGAAGTGACCTGTAAAAGTGTGAGCATAGTGTGGAGGCTTTATGTTGCTTTGGCTGGTGTGTTTTTATCAGTGAGTTATTTTTCCTCTTTAATCAGTTTGATAAGAGAAGGGGAAATAACAGCACAGGCTTGAACATCATGGGGTATTTTATGTTCCCAACATAAGGAGTACCAAAATTACATCTGGATGAGCTTTGCTGGAAGACTCATTATGCACTTTGGTTCAGGTCTGTTGTTAGGTATTCTGGTAGTGTTCCAAGGGCTCCAATGAAGATAAAGTTGTGTTATTATTAACAGAAGTTAATCAACAAACTTTTAAACACCTCTTTGGTTGTGACTCTTCTGATAGCTAACTGAGTTTGTCTTTTGAAACAGTGATGTGTTCTTTTGACAGGTCAGACTTAAACCTGTTCCTTTTATCATTTTTAAATCACCTCTAAGTACAAACTGAACACAGAGCACCTTGAGTGGAAGAAACCAAGGTTAGAACCTTGCTGCAGCTTCTACTCTCATCTCTTACTATTGTATCTGATGGAAGAGAAAGTTTTACACTTCATGGCTTAGGCTACATGCTAAGTGAATGAGTTCATGCTGCTCACATTTAAGTTTTTTATGAAGTGGAAATGGGTTTGTTTTTGCATTTCTTTGATTAAAATGTGTGTTTTGTACTTTGGGTGAATGCAGTGCAGACCAATCATTGTCTGGTGGTCAGGGGACATAGTAACCTAATTTGGACCATTTCCAGTGCTTTAATATGAGTACTGGGACCAGTCTTGTTTAACATCTTTGGTGGCAACATGGACAGTGGCATTGAGTGCACCCTCAGCAGGTTTGCTGGTGACACCAAGCTGTGTGGTGTAGCAGACAGGCTGGAGGGAAGGGAGGCCATCCAAACGTACCTTGGTAGGCTGCAGAGCTGGACCCAAGCCAACCCCATGAGGTTCAACAAGACCAAGTGCAAGGTCCTGCGTCTGGGCTGGGGCAATCCCAAGCACCAATACAGGCTGGGCAGGGACTGGCTTGAAAGCAGCCCTGAAGAAAAGGACTTGGGGGTGCAGGGGGATGAGAAGCTCAACAGGAGCCAGCAGTGAGCACTTGAAGCCCACAAAGCCAATCACATCCTGGGCTACATCAAGAGAAGCAGAGCCAGCAGGTCAAGGGAGGTGATTCTCCCCCTCTACTCCTCTCTGGTGAGATCCCACCTGGAGTATTGTGTCCAGTTCTGGAGCCTCTGTTCCAGGAAGGATCTGGAGGTGCTGGAAGGTGTCCAGAGAAAGGCCATGAGGGTGATCAGAGGGCTGGAGCTGCTCTGCTATGAGAACAGACTGAGGGAGTTGGGGCTGTTCAGTCTGGAGAAGAGAAGGCTCCCAGGAGACCTAATTGTGGCCTTCCAGTATCTGAAGGGGGCTACAAGAAAGCTGTGGAGGGACTTCTGAGCGTGTCAGGGAGTGATAGAACTGGGGGTAATGGAGCCAAACTAGAAATAGATAGATTCAAATTGGATGTGAGGAAGAAGCTCTTCCCTATGAGGGTGGTGAGAGACTGGCACAGGTTGCCCAGGAGAGGGTGGAAGCCTCATCTCTGGAGGTTTTTTAATGCCAGGCTGGATGTGGCTGTGAGCAATCTCTCTAGTGTGAGGTGTCCCTGACCATGGCAGGGGGGTTGGAACTGGCTGATCCTTGAGGTCCCTTCCAACCCTGACAATTCTGTGATTGCATAAAATAAATTTAAAATAAAACAATAAATAAATAAATAAAACTCACCAGGTTTAGAAAGCCAGAATGCCATTTTATACACATACCCAGATAAAATAGAGCAACACCCTGACAAAGCTCTTCTCTAACACCACATCTGTGTTCTGCCAGTCTGTGAGAGCTTCTGCTTCTTAGGTGTGGTGGGCAGGGTGGAAGGATCAGGAGCTGAGCTGTGGGAGCACTTCCCTTTCCTCCTGCTGTTGATCTCAGTCATACTTCTGAGCTTGATGGTTGCCCCCAGCTCTTGACATCTTCCTTTTCTCGTGGTCAGTGGGCCATGGTTGTGGCACAGCCAAAGGGTGAAGCATGGAGAAGAGCAGAGCATCAACATGTGGTCTGCTTGCACATAAGGTGTTCTGTTCTGCTTTTCCTTAGTGGTGTGTGACACTTGTTTCAGCATCTGATGTTCAGCTACAAGTCTGGTGGCTCCCCATGTGGCTCCTTGTTACACTGTTCACATCCTGTTGAGCCTTGCTTTAAGACCCCTTGCTGGAGTTTTGCTGCTCTGGGTCATCTGCTGGAGATCAGCTGTCTGCAGGTCCCTGCCATCACTATGCAGGGCTTTCCCTCTGCCCAGATCCTTGCTTCAGAATGGAGCTGGAAACTGCCTTGAACTGATTTTCACATCATCCTGCATCAAGAGAGCTTGGTGCTCTGGCCCAGTAGTCCTCCTTATAGTCCATGCTCAGAGGAGAGATCTCTGTGGTGGGTTGAAATTTCCTCCCCCACCCAACATTAACTTTACCAGACCAGCTCAGCTGGAAGCAAATGGGAGTTGTATTTACAAGCAAAACTACAATGTACAATGGAATGCAATGAATATGTACATAATATACAGAATTTACAGGATTTACAGATATTTACAATTAACAAAGAGCACAAGGACCCTCCTGGTCAAAGACCAGGGGAAGCTATTAGCTTCTCCTTCCCTGCCTTCCCCCCAAGCCCCTGTACGAAAGAAGGGGCAAGAGAAAGGAGCAGAGAAGTTAATACCAAAACAATGCAGCCAAGGTCAAGCAGAAGCAAGTCAGAGGAGATTCGAGGGGAGGGGAGGGGAGGGGAGGGAAGGGAAGGGAAGGGAAGGGAAGGGAAGGGAAGGGAAGGGAAGGGAAGGGAAGGGAAGGGAAGGGAAGGGAAGGGAAGGGAAGGGAAGGGAAGGGAAGGGAAGGGAAGGGAAGGGAAGGGAAGGGAAGGGAAGGGAAGGGAAGGGAAGGGAAGGGAAGGGAAGGGAAGGGAAGGGAAGGGAAGGGAAGGGAAGGGAAGGGAAGAAGATCTTATATTAGATATGTCTCCAATGGGATTGTTTAGAATTAGCTTTATTTTTCTTTTCACACCCAATAGTGATTTATTTACATTTTACTACTTTTCTACTCAAGATCTGTGAAAAATTTTTGAAGGCATAGCCTAAAACTACCACACTTTCTAAAACTCACTAGATCCTGGCATGTGCTAAAAGTTGCCAAGATACCTCAGGGGTCCAGCAGACCCCTGATGCTCTTCAGGACATGTTGTAGAATAGAGTAGAATAGAATAGAATAGAATAGAATAGAATAGAATAGAATAGAATAGAATAGAATAGATCAGGACATGTTGTAGACTAGACTAGACTAGACTAGACTAGAATAGAGTAGAATAGAACAGAACAGAATAAACCAGGTTGGAAGAGACCCTCAAGATCATTGTGTCCAACCTATCATCCAACACCACCTAATCAACTAGAAGCTCTTTTGCTAAAAGCTCTTAAGCTCTTTTGACTATGTTGCTTCTTGGGACAGCTGCCCTGGGTGTCCCTGATGCTTCTCCAGTGGAAGATGTAGGTGCAGGTGCAGGATGGCAGATCTCATTAAAGATTGCACACACTGGAGGATAATTAGCACTTCTGTGGGACACAGCAAGCATGCTCATTCAGAAGTGCTCATGAGCATGCATGAAGGGTGCTCTTCTGTTGCCACAGCTGATGAAAGACATTGCTCAGAAGAGAACAAGAAGACCACAGTGAGGTACCAAAGAAGCATTGACTGTCACCTGGATGAGTTAACTTCTGGAGGCACAGCTCTCCCCAAGCTGTTGATTGGAAAGTGCCAGATGACTTGTCATAGGCAGAGAATTGAGTGCATCATCATTGTTGACCTGTTGGGGAGCATCTGTCCAGATCAGATTTTGCCACTTACTAAATGCTAACCTTCATAGACAACATCCAAGGCACATCTCTCTGATGAAAGTGGCAGTTCAAAACTCTTTGTGTTTCCAGGAGAAGCCCTGGCAGAGCAGTTCTCTTCACTTCCTCCAAGTGACTTCTCTTGTAGTGTGTTCAGAAATAGTCATTGAACTTCAGTGGAATAGTTTCAGGATGCTGTTAGTATAGATTTCCTGATTACTCAGGCAAGGGAGAAAGAGTAATAAAAGGAAAATGTCAGCTTCTTCCCATCTAAACTTAGAAAAACGAGAGAGTTGGGAGCAGTCAGGAATTCTTTCATTTCTTATTGTTGTATGTACTAATCTTTGCTCTCTCTTATTATTTTCACATCTGATTTTGTCTGAAGGGAAATTCAAGAAGGCATTCAGCTTCCACTTACTTCAGGGTGTTTCAAGACCTTATTGCCTAGATGTCTTTCCAGTTTGAAGGCTTGTTTGTCAGCTGTAGTGGGGAAAGCCTTGCAGCTTTCCTTCTTTATTTGAAAAACCCCAACCCAGAAACATTCTTGTTGGTCTTTCTGGAAGGAAGTCAGTCATTACCCAGATACTCAGTAGAACACCTTTTGACATGCTGTGATTCTGCTTCTTGGAAGGTTTTCCTGCTTTAGGATGCTGACTTCTCTAGTACCTGACTTCACTGATTTTCTGTCTCTTGGTTTGTCCTTCAGTTTCCTACTTCCTTCCTCATCTGCAAGGCATGGACTTCACAAAGGTGTTGCCTGGCTTTTATCTTTCAGGAGCTTTGTCTTGCCTCCCGGTCAAGGCTGAGTGGGAGTTTGAGCAGGTTGGGGGTGTGATTATGTGATGAGGTTGACTGATGGCCAGGTTGGATGGAGCCATGAACAACCTGCTCTAGTGGAAGGTGTCCCTGCTTGTGGGATAGGGAGATCTTTAAGGTGCCTTCCAGCCCAAACCATTCCAAGATTCTGTTGCCACCCTTAGGCTAGAAAAAAATATCACCTTTGGAATTGCACCAGCCTTCCTGTGTGGATCTGAGTGTCAGGAATGAGAATGCAGTCAGGATGCTAGCTTCACTGAAGCAAATGTGAGTGTTAGTAGCTTTTATGATGATCCTTTCAAAGTGTTTTATGTGTGATTTTACGAGCTGTGTTATTATCTGACCTGTCAGGTCCTTGCTTTTAGTGACAGCAATGAGCTGCTGTCAAAGTCCTCTTCTGAAGTGCAGCAGTTTATTACTATTTTTTTTTTCCTTATTGGATGTCAGCAAATTTATTTTTCAGTTATGGAAATCATTTATGTAGCAGCCATACTTCTGGAAAGCTATTACTGCAGTTCCTGGACTGCTTTGGTGATTTAAAACTTAATGGAAACCATATAAACTTTGACCACAGGCAATCATCACAGCTTGAGAAAAAGATGAAGTACAGTGGTAGCAATATTGAAGCTAATAATAGAAGGACTTGGAATGGAATGGAATGGAATGGAATGGAATGGAATGGAATGGAATGGAATGGAATGGAATGGAATAGAGTAGAGTAGAATAGAATAGAATAGAATAGAATAGAATAGAATAGAATAGAATAGAATAGAATAGAATAGACCAGGTTGGAAGAGACCTTCAAGATCATCACGTCCAACCCATCAACCAAGCCAACCCACCTAAACAACTAAACCATGGCACCAAGTGCCCCGCTGTCTTGTAGTTACAAGACAATGCAGGTTTGGGTTTCTTTCATGCTGTGTTTTTACAATAATATGGATTATTATGAAGTAAGCAGAAGAATCCTTTTGTGTTGGTTTCTGTGGTGGAACCCATCATTAAATGGCAAACACAGAATCACAGCATCACCAAGGTTGGAAGAGACCTCAAGTATCACCAAGTCCAACCTGTCACCACAGACCTCATGACTAAACCATGGCACCAAGTGACACATCCAATCCCCTCTTGAACACCTCCAGGGATGGGGACTCCACCACCTCCTTGGGCAGCACATTCCAATGGCTAACAACTCTCTCAGGGAAGAACTTTCTCTTCACCTCAAGCCTAAACTTCCCCTGGCACAGCTTGAGACTGTGTCCTCTTGTTCTGGTGCTGGATGCCTGGGAGAAGAGACCATCCCCCTCCTGGCTATAACCTCCCTTCAGGTAGTTGTAGAGAGCAATGAGGTCTCCCCTGAGCCTCCTCTTCTCCAGGCTAAACAACCCCAGCTCCCTCAGCCTCTCCTCACAGGGCTGTGCTTGAGGCCTCTCCCCAGCCTCATTGCCCTTCTCTGGACATGTTCAAGAGTCTCAGTGTCCTTCATTAAACTGAGGGGCCCAGAACTGGACACAGGACTCCAGGTGTGGCCTAACCAGTGCTGAGTCCAGGGCTACAATGACTTCCCTGCTCCTGCTGGCAACGCCTTTTGTTTTCTCTTGTTTAGTTTTGTTACTCTTTCTCCAGTTTAACAAGAATCCTTTCTCATCATGTTTCTGTTTCCACAGATGAAGATGATGACGTCGATGGGTCGCCACAGGGATCAGCAAAAGATGTCCAATTTTCAGCAGATTCAAGTAAGCAGAATTTCAGTAAGTGGTGGATAATCACCCCTTCCAGTCTTGCTTGGTGTAATCCTAACTTGCTTTGATTGATGAAAAAAACACTAGAGGGCTATTTTGTTGGGTTTTTTCCCTAATGCTAGGTATCCATTTGATGTCCAGAATTTTTGGCCCCAACACACTGATCCAGGGTCTTACAAATACCTCATCAATATCTTCCTCTGATAGGCTGGCATAAAAGAAAGTGTGCTGATAACCCATGGATAAGCAACCAATTTAGAGGGCAGATAACATGTCTTGTCAAAGCCTTTTAAGATAGCTGTGTCCATACCTTACTGAAAACACCAGGTGAATTTTGTTGTTTGGGGCATTTTTGGTGTCTTTTGGGGGTTTATTTTGTTTAGGTTTTTTGGGGGGATGGGGGGTGGGTGTTTCTTTTGTGGTATTTTACATTTAAGTTTGTGTTTATTATTATTATTATTATTATTATTATTATTATTATTATTATTATTATTATTATTATTATTATTATTATTATTATTATTATTATTAAATATATAAATATATAAATATATAATGTATTAATAGATAATAATATATGATTATGTCATTACCTTGATTATAATTAGTACTCAATATTAATATTAATATTAAATGATTATTAATATGAAATATTAAATTAATATTAGTGGTAAAGTAATATTAATAAAACTATTATTAAATATAGTAATATAATAATACAATAGATAATATAGCAATATATAACTATGTATAATTATGCAACAAACTTAATAATATTAGTTATTAATAATAATGTTTAATAATTACTTTTATAATATAATTATTAATACGCAATATTAAATTAATATTAGTGGTAAAGTAATATTACTAAAACTATTATTATTAAATGTAGTAATATAATAATACAATAGATAATATAGTAATGTATAACTATATATAATTATACAATGAACTTAATATTAATTATTAATAATTAACAATGATGAATAATTAATTTTATAATATAAATATAATTATTTAAAATTATTTATTATTATATTGTATATAATTATCTATAATGTTATAATTATATACATTATAATAAATTATATAATAATATAATTATAATATAATATATAGTTATATAATAATTATAGATTAACAATATATAATAGAATTATATAATAATATATATAAAAATGATTATTGTTATTATAAAAACCAACGAAAACATAATAATGAGAATAATAATTATAATAATTATTATAATAATAAAAATAATAATATTTTGTCATTATGTAATAATATAATTCTAATATAATATGTAGTTATATAATAATTATATATTTATAATATATAATAATATATTGGTGATGATGATGATGATGATGTTCGTGTTGGTGTTTATTGGTTTGGCTCAGTTTGGTTTTTCAGTGAAAGGGCTTTTGCAGTTCTAAATCCTTATGTATGTGGAGTTTCCTGGGGTTCATGTTAGCCAAACTCTTCACTTTTCAGAAGCCAAGCAGAACTTCTGGGCATCCCACCCCCTGTGTCCATATTAGTAACCAGAAAAATGTGGAGCTTACTTGCTAACGTGATACAGCTGCATGGGTTGTTGTAAAAAAAGGCAACATTTCAAATGCATAGATATTTTTGTTTCTTTTTTCCTTCCTCACTAATGCTCTTAACAAAAATTAACAGCAACATTTTGTAAATACTCTTTGGATTAAAAAAAAAAAAAAAATCCAGTTCAGCAAATAATTAACTAATTAATGGAAGTGATCTCGAGCATGCTTGTGCTCTGAAGGTGCTCTCTGTTAATGACAGTAGGTTATGATCCACCACTGTGCTCTCTTATTATGGGGTCAGGCTGTGAGGCAGTGCACTTTATCCAAGAAGCTTTCACTTTTTCCAGTGAGCTTCAGTGGTTGAGTGGACTTTTTGACTTGCCTGCTAAGCCTGTTTCGCTTGCTTCTGGATGTGGAAGACAGCAAGTTGTGTGTCCAGATACTACACCTGGTTTGGTTGTACAGCTTTGGAATGGAATGGAATAGCATAGCGTAGCATAGCGTAGCGTAGCGTAGCATAGACCAGGTTGGAAGAGACCTTCAAGATCTTTGTGTCCAACCTATCATCCAGCACCACCTAATCAAGTAAACCATGCACCAAGCACCCCATCCAGTCTCCTCCTAAACACCTCCAATGATGGTGACTCCACCTCCCCAAGCAGCCCATTCCAATGGGCAGTCACTCTCGCTGTGTAGAACTTCCTCCTAACCTCCAGCCTAAACCTCTCCTGGTGCAGCCTGCGACTGTGTCCTCTTGTTCTGGTCCTGGGTGCCTGGGAGAAGAGACCAACCCCCACCTGTCTACAATCTCCATTCAGGTAGTTGTAGACAGCAATAAGGTCTCCCCTGAGCCTCCTCTTCTCCAGGCTAAGCAACCCCAGCTCCTTCAGCCTCTCCTCACAGGGCTGTGTTCCAAACCCCTCCCCAACTTCATTGCCATTCTCTGGACATCTTCCAGCAAGTCAACATCTTTCCTAAACTGAGGGGCCCAGAATTTGACACAGGACTCAAGGTGTGGCCTAACCAGTGCAGTGTACAGGGGCACAATGGCCTCCCTGCTCCTGCTGGCCACACTGTTCCTGATATGGGCCAGGATGCCACTGGCCCTCTTGGCCACCTGGGCACACTGCTGGCTCATGTTCAGCCTACCATCAACCAGTACCCCTAGGTCCCTGTCTGCCTGACTGCTCTCCAGCCACTCTGACCCCAGCCTGTAGCTCTGCCTGGGGTTGTTGTGGCCAATGTGCAGAACCTGGCACTTGGATGTGTTCAATCTCCTGCCTTTGGACTCTGCCCATCTGCCCAGCCTGTCGAGGTCCCTCTGCAGAGCCTCTCTACCCTCCAGCAGATCAACTCCTGCCCCCACCTGTCTACAGCCTCCCTTCAGGTAGTTGTAGACAGCAATAAAGTCTTCTCTGAGCCTCCTTTTCTCCAGGGAGTGGTTCTAACGTCTCTTTCAAACAAAGCATTCACACACAAAAGAATGGTGAAATGTTTGAAAGCTTCAATTTAATGATGTTAGGGGGTTCCAGATCTGATACCACAGTAGAGGTTGAGCTGCTGCAGCATCTTGTACCCTCTATGACTGAGCAGGTTGAAAGTCTGTTAGTGGGAACACACATGCACACACAGCCACTCTCCATCTACATCTCTTTGTGGACCTTCAGCCCCCACAACCTCTCCAGCAGTCATCCTGGAGCTCTTGGCCCCTCCTATAGTCATCTCTGCCACATGTCTCAGGCACAGATGCATGCACATGTAGCTCCCAGGCTGCTCAAGCATGCAGGTCAGGGAGTCCAGCCTGATGTTTGCTGGTGCTCACCCAACAGCTGTCCTTCTGGCTGCTGGTACTGTGCACACATGGGTCACAGTGACCTGTATTCCTGCTTCATTTGCTGCCTTCAGGAACCCATTTGCACATGTGCATGCAGAGGAGTGGAAACCACACCCACAGAAATAGTTAAAAATAACCTTTAATGAGAATACAGGACAGAGTGTACTGGTCAGATGCAGGGCATGGTCAGGCAGACACACCAAGCAGCAGCCTCATTGCAGGTGACCAGCTTCTTTTATCTCCTTATCCCTCTGTTTTCCTGTGCTTGTTCCGTGCCAAACCACTTTGATCTCTCCCCCTGCCTTTGGTTCCTCCCTTACGTATCCCCTATAAACTCTTGTACAATCTCAGAGTGCTCCTCCCATGCATCTTACAAAGCCCCCAGACTCTGGGTGACTTCCTCAGATGACCCACAGAGCTCCTTCTGGCAGGTGCCACTTCTGGTCTGTGGGGCTGATACATGGCAGAATAAATGATGCTGATGCACACAGGATAAATCTTACCAAGAGTGGCTGAAGGAGCTGGGGCTTTTTAGTTTGAAAAAGAAGAGGCTGAGGGGAGTCCTCATTGCTTTCTGCAACTACCTGAAAGGACATTGTAGAGAGGCTGCTGCTGGTCTCTCCTCCCAGGTAATCAGTGATAGAACAAGAGGGAATGGCCTCAAGCTGTGACTGGGTAGGTTTAGACTGGACATCAGGTGAGTCACCAACACTGGATGTGTTTAAAGGTGGTTTGGATGTGGTGCTTGAGGATATGGTTTAGGAGTGAACCTTGTAGAGTAGGGTTCTGGGTTGGACTTGGTGATCCTGAGGGTCTTTTTCAACCTGAATGTTTCTGTGATTCTATGTCCTTCAGCCAGTCAGGGCAGGGCCATGGCTTCTCTGATGAATTCTCTGGTGAGGTTTATGGAATTCATCTACCAGCCATTGTGCTTCTGTGCCTCTGTATGTGTGTGGAGTCCTAACCTGCCAAATTAACGTGGCAGAGGCACAGTTGTAGCATGCTGGACCTCTTAGACCCATCTCTAGGTAATAACCAGTTGTGTTCAGGAGTCAGTTGCTCATTAGGTTGTGTCTGTTGTCATCTTTTAGGAAGCCTCAGGCGTGTCTGTCTGAATTGCATTACAGGGTAGTGTAGCTTTTCTTAATTCTAGCTCTCCTCATTTTACAGATGAAGACTAAGAAAGAAAAACAAACAGTGAAAACAAATCAGAACAAATTGATTAATACTGACTTGCCAGGGTCTTCTTTTCAGTAGGAAAGAAGCAGCCAACAGGAAAAGATGCAAAGTCTGTAGATTAACAGTGCAAGAAAATTTGAGTTAGTGGTCTGTATTCTGCTGTTGTAGTAGGCTTGCTGAGTGTAAGGTTAGAAGATTTAAATCCTGGTTTTGAGGAGCTGAAATATGTTAAGTCAACTGTGAAACTTAGCCTACCCAGACACTGAAGCCAAAAGCATAAAAGGGCCATAAAAACAACTCTACACTTTCTGAGATGATATATTTAACAGACTTACAAGAGCAGGTCTGGAAAAAGAACTGTAAATCCTTGTGCCTGGGAACCTGAGCCAGCTTCTAAGCCACTTGTCTACACAGTGAACAATTAAGTTGAGGAGAACTGAATGTTGCAAGGACAGCAGGATAAACATCATGTGGATGCTCTCCTCGGTGTAGTTAGTTGTATTGCCTGGGGAAAGAGTTGAGCTCCAAAGTCCATTTGCAAACTGAAGTAATTAATTCTTAGTCATTCTGGAAATATCTAACTGATAAAATTGCTCTGTATTGACAGACCTCAGAGAGCTGAGGGTGGAGGACAACTGAAGACACTCCTTCAGGGTGCTTCTCAGGGGTGTGTGCTGTCTGTTCGTTCTGGGACGCAGTGTTGAGCTGGGATTCAACCAGCGCAGTTCTGCTGAAGACAGAACTTATTGCTCTGAGCTGAGGTGCAACCACAGATGTAATCTGTCAAGCTTGAGAAGTCAAAACAACCCCATGCAGTGCTACAGGCCAGGGTCAGAGTGGCTGGAGAGCAGCCAGGCAGGACCTGGGGGTACTGGTTGACAGTAGGCTGAACATGAGCCAGCAGTGTGCCCAGGTGGCCAAGAGGGCCAGTGGCATCCTGGCCTGCATCAGGAACAGTGTGGCCAGCAGGGGCAGGGAGGCCATTGTGCCCCTGTACTCAGCACTGGTTAGGCCACACCTTGAGTCCTGTGTCCAGTTCTGGGCTCCTCAGTTTAGGAAAGATGTGGAGATGCTGGAAGGTGTCCAGAGAAGGGCAACAAAGCTGGGGAGGGGTCTGGAGCACAGCCCTGTGAGGAGAGGCTGAGGGAGCTGGGGTTGCTTAGCCTGGAGAAGAGGAGGCTCAGGGGAGACCTTCTTGCTCTCTACAGCTACTTGAAGGGAGATTGTAGATAGGTGGGGGTTGGTCTCTTCTCCCAGGCAACCAGCACCAGAACAAGAGGACACAGTCTCAGGCTGTGCCAGGGGAGGTTTAGGCTGGATGTTAGGAAGAAGTTCTTCATAGAAAGAGAGATTTGCCGTTAGAATGTGCTGCCCAGGGAGGTGGTGGAGTCACCATCATTGGGATGTTCAGAAGGAGACTTGACAGGGTGCTTGGTTGCATGGTTTAGTTGATTAGGTGGTGTTGGATGATAAGTTGGACTCAATGATCTTGAAGGTCTCTTCCAACCTGGTTTATTCTATTCCCCTTCCCTTCCCTTCCCTTCCCTTCCCTTCCCTTCCCTTCCCTTCCCTTCCCTTCCCTTCCCTTCCCTTCCCTTCCCTTCCCTTCCCTTCCCTTCCCTTCCCTTCCCTTCCCTTCCCTTCCCTTCCCTTCCCTTCCCTTCCCTTCCCTTCCCTTCCCTTCCCTTCCCTTCCCTTCCCTTCCCTTCCCTTCCCTTCCCTTCCCTTCCCTTCCCTTCCCTTCCCTTCCCTTCCCTTCCCTTCCCTTCCCTTCCCTTCCCTTCCCTTCCCTTCCCTTCCCTTCCCTTCCCTTCCCTTCCCTTCCCTTCCCTTCCCTTCCCTTCCCTTCCCTTCCCTTCCCTTCCCTTCCCTTCCCTTCCCTTCCCTTCCCTTCCCTTCCCTTCCCTTCCCTTCCCTTCCCTTCCCTTCCCTTCCCTTCCCTTCCCTTCCCTTCCCTTCCCTTCCCTTCCCTTCTTTTTGCAAATAAAATAAATAAATATTTCCTATTATTTCACAGAAAGGGAAGAAAAAATTGGTTTCTTGTATATATGGAACAGATGCACCCCAGGGGAGCTGTCTGAGTAATTCCTGAAGTTAAAAGAAAGAAAGGAAAAAACAGTTATTAAGAGCTCCCAGTTGTATGTCAGTCTGCAGGGATTTGGGAACATGAAAACACATTGGATTCTGCCCTAATTGCCTGCCAGGAATCAATAACAGCTGAAGGTACTTCACTGCTGTATAGTGAGGCCTGGGCAGCTTTTATTAATTTCAAAGCTTACTCACCATAGATGGGGGTTGAGGGATGTTGCTTCTCCCTGTCCTCAGTTTCTCTCCTCACAGATGCTTCTGTTCAGTGGTACTTCAAGAGACAGCCCTGCACAAGTTGAGTTGCTGTGCCTGGTGTGATACTGGAAACATTTTGTTTTTCCCCACCAAGGCAGTTTGCCTCACCTGCATTTGGATTTATTTTGCAGGAGAGGATTGTCCTCAACTGTGTCAAATGAAACTAGAGGTTTTACTGCTGGGGGAGGTTGTATAATTCCTTCTCTTGGCTGAGCTGCCTCTAACTACTGGGAAAAGAAATCTGAGTGTTCTGAAAAAACAGGCATGACTTTTCTTTTGCTTCACTTTCTCCACTGTGTATATCTGCCTTTCCTCTCCTTCCCTCAACACTCCTTCATCTGCCTTTTCTGACACTTGATGCTGCTCACTCATGCTCTCCTGTCTCACCAGGTTGTGTGTTTGTGTATATTTTTCTTTACTGTTTTTAGTAAAGTAGGTTGTTTTTTTCCCTTTTCCAACCCATCAGGAGAGGGTTTCACACAGAGCATCTGTGACTTGTTCAGTAGCCAGTCCAGCCCTAACCCTCAGCAGTGCCCTTCCCCAACTTGTCTCTCCCCGCTCCCCTCCTTCCCCAAGCACTTTTACTCCCCAGTGTTGCTGCCCCTTTGGCTTGGTTCCCATTCAGTCTGCTTGTCCCTCCCATTCCCTGAACCTCTTCCCCTGTCATCCTTGATGTCTCCTTACAGTTGTTAAACTGTTGGCTGCTGTAGGGATCTGTCAGGGAAGGAAAGAACATCTTATTAATGACTTCCTGAAAATGCAAAGAGGTTTTATGGAAGATCAAGAAGAAAGATTGGAAAAAAATACAACCTCTTCCCTGTAGTTCAGTAACATCTTTATCAGAAGGCTGTGGAGAGGTATTTGCAACTGTTATTAGCTAGTGTTAATTTATTCCCTGCTTTAGGGAGCCCTTTATAACAAGGCTTATCAGATTGAAAAACCAACAACAGATACTTAAGAACCACACAGGGATCCCTGGTTTGGGGATTTTTTTGTATTCAGAGAGCTGGAGCACACTCTGTATCACAGTATCACAGTATCACCAAGTTTGGAACAGAGACCTCAAAGATCATCAAGTCCAACCTGTCACCACAGACCTCATGACTAGACCATGAGAGTGAGACCAAGAGTGGCTGTCCATGGGTCCGTGTCCCAGTGGAGGCCAGGGACAAGCAGAGGCCCTCAGGGATCAGTCCTGGGAGCAGGCTTGTTCAACATCTTTGTGGGTGCCATGGACAGTGGCACTGAGTGCACCCTCAGCAAGTTTGCTGATGACACCAAGCTGTGTGGTGCAGCAGACAGGCTGGAGGGAAGGGAGGCCATCCAGAGGGACCTGGACAGGCTGGAGAGGTGGGCACAAGCCAGCCTCAGGAGGTTCAACAAGACCAAGGGCAGGGTCCTGCAGCTGGGTCGAGGCAATCCCAGGCACAAATCCAGGGTGGGCAGTGGCTGGCTGGAAAGCAGCCCTGAGGAGAGAGACTTGGGGGTGCTGGTGGAGGAGAAGCTCACCAGGAGCTCTCAGTGTGCACTTGCAGCCCGGAAAGCCAACCAGATCCTGGGCTGCAGCAAGAGAAGTGTGGCCAGCAGGGCAAGGGAGGTGATTCTCTCTCTCTGCTCAGCTCTGGGGAGACCCCACCTGGAGTACTGCCTCCAGTTCTGGAGCCCCTATTCCAAGAGGGATCTGGAGGTGCTGGAAGGTGTCCAGAGAAGGGCCACGAGGATGAGCAGAGGGCTGGAGCACCTCTCCTGTGTGGACAGACTGAAGGAGTTGGGGCTGTTCAGTCTGGAGAAGAGAAGGCTCCCAGGTGACCTAATTGTGGCCTTCCAGTATCTGAAGGGGGCCTACAAGAAGGCTGGGGAGGGACTGCTCAGGATCTCAGGTAGTGATAGGACTAGGGGGAATGGAGTGAAGCTGGAGGTGGGGAGATTGAGGCTGGAGGTGAGGAGGAAATTCTTCCCCATGAGAGTGGTGAAGCCCTGGAATGGGTTGTCCAGGGAGGTGGTTGGGGTGCCGTCTCTGGCGGTGTTTAAGCCCAGGCTGGATGAGGCTCTGGCCAGCCTGACCTAGTGTGGGGTGTCCCTGCCCATGGCAGGGGGTTGGAACTGGATGATCCTTGTGGTCCCTTCCAACCCTGACCGATACTGTGATAGTACTATGATACTATGATACCTGAGAAGTGGTTTTTCTGGGTGACTAGTTGTGGTCAATAAAGTAGCTGTTCCTCCTCTTCTCAATGCATCCACTGAAGTTCATGTGCAAGAGAACCATCTTCCATCAAGGTGCAGTAAAGACAACCCCTGTGAGGAGAATGGTGACAAAATTGGAGATGATTTTTTCACTGATACACTGAGCTTGGTTTGTATGATGGACCATTAGGTTACCTTAAGGAGGGCAGTGCTGAGACTACTGTGTGTTTATTCTCCTCTGGTGAGACCTCACCTGGAGTACTGCATCCAGCTCTGGAGCCCTCAACACAAGGTGGATAGGCACTTGATGGAGCAGGTCAAGAGGATGGTCAGGGGGGTTGGAGCACTTTCCCTGTAGGGAGAAGCTGAGGGAGCTGGGGTTGTTCAGCCTGCAGAAGAGAAGACTCCAGGGAGACCTAATAGCAGCCTTCCTGTACCTGAAGGGGGCTACCAGAAGGCTGCAGAGAGACTGTTTACAAAAGCCTGCAGTGACAGGACAAGAGGGAGTGGTTTCAAACTAGAGCAGAGATGATTTAGATTGGCTGTTAGGGGGAAATTCTTTACCATGAGGGTGCTGGAACACTGGCACAGGTTGCCCAAGGAGGTGGCTGAGGCCCCATCCATGAAGATATTCAAGGTGAGACTCAGCAGGGCTCTGAGAAACTTCTCTAGTGGAGGATGTCCCTGCTGACTGCAGGGGTGTTGGACTGGGTGACCTTAGGAGATCCCTTCCAACCCAAACCATTTTATGACCATTTTATGCTTCTATTTAGCTAAGGAATGTACTTCAGCTTAGGACATTACTACTGGTCTGTGGATCTGAAATCCCTCCTTGCAAACCAGTTTGTTTTGAGAGTCAAGCCAACTTTTTGCAACATTTGGCTGTTCTTAATGAGTGAGGAGCTCATAAAAAGGAAATCTCCAGTTCAAATTGCTGGTGATTCAGCCAGTGTCTGACAAGAGCAGACTACAAAGGCAGCTCAGATGAAATCAAGTGCTAAAACTTGGATGGATGCTTTTGTTCTCAGATGGTTGTCAACCCCCTCTGGATTGCTAGAGAAAGCAGTAGAGATGTTGATAAATGCTGTGGAAGTTGATGCTCAGAACATCAGCTGTGCTGACAGTAACCAGCGTTTGCTGTGTGTTCTCAAGTTGTGTTAGCTCTGGAGGTGGTCACCCAGAACACAGTGTCTCCTGAGGTTAAAATTTGTCTGTGCTAGAGTCACCATAGGGACAGCTTTGACAGAAATGTGTTTCTGAAAGAATTTCACTTTTTCTGGCATTAATTCTCCTCTGCCACATCTGGAATTTTGTGTCCAATTCTGGGCGCCTCAGTTCACAGTAGTAGTAGTGGTAGCAGTATCATAGTAGTATCAGTCAGGGTTGGAAGGGACCACAAGGATCATCTAGTTCCAGCTCCCCTGCCATGGGCAGGGACACCCCACACTACATCAGGCTGGCCAGAGCCTCATCCAGCCTGGGCTTAAAACCTCCAGGGACAGCACCCCAACCACCTCCCTGGACAACCCATTCCAGGGCTTCACCACTCTCATGGGGAAGAACTTCCTCCTCACCTCCAGTCTGAATCTCCCCACCTCCAGCTTCATTCCATTCCCCCTAGTCCTATCACTACCTAGTTCAAGAAGGACCTCAGGAAACTGCTTGAAAGAGTCCAGTGCAGAGCCACAAAGATGTTGCAGGCAGAGGAACATCTCCCTGATGGGGACAGGCAGAAGGAGCTGAGGGCTCTTTAGCTTGGAGCAGAGGAGCCTGAGGGGTGACCTCATTGCTGTGGAGAAGGATGTGAAGGGCGGCATCAGGAGGACAGAGCCAGGCCCTTTTCAGAGGTACCAAATAACTGCACCAGGGGGAATAGAGTAGAGTAGAGTAGAGTAGAGTAGAGTAGAGTAGAGTAGAGTAGAGTAGAGTAGAGTAGAATAGAATAGAATAGAATAGAATAGAATAGAATAGAATAGAATAGAATAGAATAGAATAGAATAGACCAGGTTGGAAGAGACCTTTGAGATCATTGAGTCCAACCTATCACCCAACACCATCTAATCAACTAAACCATGGCACCAAGCACCCCATCAAGTCTCCTCCTAAACACCTCCAGTGATGGTGACTCCACCACCTCCCTGGGCAGCACATTCCAATGGCCAATCTCTCTCTCTATGAAGAATTTCTTCCTAACATTCAGCCTAAGCTGCATGCAATGGCTGCAAGTGAAGCAGAGGAAGTTCCATGTGAACATAAGGAAAACTTTTTCGCTGTGAGGGTGGCAAAGACTGGAGCAGGCTGCCCAAAAGGGTTGTGGAGTCTCCTTCTCTAGAGACATTCAAAACCTACCTGGATGCATTCCTGTCTGACCTGATCCAGGTGATCCTGCTCTGGCAGGGGGGTTGGACTCCATGATTTTTTTTTTGAGGTCCCTTCCAACCCCAAAGGTTGTGTGATTCAAGAGGGTTTAAATGAGTAGATCACTTTCTGACATGTGCTGTAGTCTCAATGCAATGGACACAGAGTCTCAAGAATCTTAGTAGATCCTTGAAATTGACAAGTGGTGTTAGAAGTGAGTGTTGGTGTTACTTAAATCACAGAATCACCAAGTTTGGAAGAGACCCCAAGGATCATCAAGTCCAACCTGTCACCACAGACCTCATGACTAGACCATGGCACCAAGTGCCACGTCCAATCCCCTCTTGAGCACCTCCAGGGACGGTGACTCCACCACCTCCCTGGGCAGCACATTCCAGTGGCTAACAACTCTCTCTGGGAAGAACTTTCTCCTCACCTCCAGCCTAAACTTCCCCTGGCACAGCTTGAGACTGTGTCCTCTTGTTCTGGTGCTGGTTGCCTGGGAGAAGAGACCAACCCCTTCCTGGCTACAATCTCCCTTCAGGTAGTTGTAGAGAGCAAGAAGGTCTCCCCTGAGCCTCCTCTTCTCCAGGCTAAGCAACCCCAGCTCCCTCAGCCTCTCCTCACAGGGCTGTGCTCAAGGCCTCTCCCCAGCCTTGTTGCCCTTCTCTGGACATGTTCAAGTGTCTCAATGTCCTTCCTAAACTGAGGGGCAATGTTCCTTTGACTACAAAAACAACCAACCAACCCCAAAAAAATACAGCAGACACGACTCCTAGGTTGATAACTGGAAAACTGAAAAGCTAAATCCACCTGGTGATAGTATTTTCCTATTAAAATAGAATTACTGAAGAACCCTGATACTTCACACATCCCAAGCTACCTCCTCCAGTGGAATAAATCAGTTCTATTGTTTTAAAGAGCGTACCTTGCATGTGGAAATTGTTAGGTTGTTTTTCTTAAGCAGATGTAAAAGGTCTCAGCTAACAACTCTCAATAGAGTACTTGAGGAACAGTGGTAGAGGAGAGGAGAAATCAGAGCTGTGCTTCCAAAAGTCCATTCTTCCTGGCAGGAGCCAGAAGTAAAACCTGCAAAACCAGAAGCCCAAAGATCTCTCATGCAGTAGTTGCTGTTTAGAAGAGCAGTGGCTTTTTACTTCCTTTGGTTTGGCTTTCATTTAGGATTTCAGCACTTTTTGCTTGGTGCTTTTCACATCAGTGTCCAAGCAGAAATAGGTAACACATGGTCTCCCTGAAAGGGTTCATGCTGGGACTGCTGCTGTTCAGTGTCTTCCTCAGAGGCAGATAGTGGGATCAAGTGCACCCTCAGTAAGCTTGTGGATGACACCAAGCTGAGTGGTGTAGCTGACTTGCTGCAGAGATGGAATGCTGTCCAGAGGGACCTGGCAGGACCCTTGTGAACATCATGAGATTCACCAAGGCCAGGTGCAAGGTCCTGAACCTGGGTTGAGGCAATCCCTCATATCAACACAGGCTTTCAATTGCCTCCTGTCTGATTGCTTTTACATCTGTCCATTAACTACATACACACTTGGATTACACACATCCTACACCCCAATCCTTCATTCTCCAGCATGAACAGGCTCAGGTCTCTCAACCTCTCTTCCTATGAGAGATGCTTCAGTCCTGTCATCATCTCCACGGGCCCTCCTTGCATGCACTTCAGTACACCCATGCTTTTCTTGCCCTGAAGAACCCAGGGCTGGGCACAGCTCTCTTGATGAATTATCAGCAAGGCTGGGAAGAGGGAAATGAACACCTCTGTCAACCTGCTGTCAGTGCTGTTACTAATGCAGCCCAGGATGCTGTTGGCCATCTTTTCTCTGAGGGCATGGCTTATGGTCCACCGAAGCCACCAGCTTATGTTTGCCAAGCTGCTTTCTAACCCTGCCTGGGTTATTCCTATCCAGGGGCAGAGCTTTGCATTTCACTGTGTTCAGCTGTGTTGTGCCCCTGTACTCAGCACTGGTTAGGCCACACCTGGAGTCCTGTGTCCAGTTCTGGGCCCCTCAGTTTAAGAAGGACATTGAGACTCTTGAATGTGTCCAGAGAAGGGCAATGAGGCTGGGGAGAGGCCTGGAGCACAGCCCTGTGAGGAGAGGCTGAGGGAGCTGGGGTTGCTTAGCCTGGAGAAGAGAAGGCTCAGGGGAGACCTTATTGCTCTCTACAATTACCTGAAGGGAGGCTGTAGCCAGGTGGGGGTTGGTCTCTTCTTCCAGGCAACCAGCACCAGAACATGAGGACACAGTCTCAAGCTGTGCCAGGGGAAGTTCAGGCTTGAGGTGAGGAGAAAATTCTTCCCTGAGAGAGTTGTTAGCCATTGGAATGTGCTGCCCAGGAAGGTGTTCAAGAGGGGATTGGATGTGGCACTTGGTGGCATGGTTTAGTCATGAGGTCTGTGGTGACAGGTTGGACTTGATGATCTTTGAGGTCTCTTCCAACCTTGGTGATTCTGTGATTCTGAGCTGTATGAGATTCCTGGTGGCCCATTTCTGAAACTGCCTGTCAAGGTTCCTCAGAATGTGCCTGTCATCAGTGAAGAGGCTAAACAATATTGGTCCCAGTATCAATTTGCAAGAGTACTCCACGGGTATGGAATACAGCTGGGCTTCATACTTTGGTAGAATACCCTTTGAGCACAGCAGTTGTCATGGTGTGAGTACACCTGGACTTCATTCTTCTGTAGAATACCCTTAGAGCACAGCAGTTGTCATGGTTGGAGCCCACCCAGCTGGCCACAAAGCACTGTGTAGCTGCTCACTCACTCCTACCCACCTGTGGTGAGATGAAGAAGAGAAAGGGCAACAAAAGGCTCAATCACCTTCCCAGAGACTGAGGTCAGGCTGATCAGACTGCAGTTCCTCAGATCCTCCTTACCTCTTGAAGGTAAGGGTGATACTTGCTTGCTTCTAAGTCTCAGGAAACTCACACAAACCACCATGACCTTTCCAAGGATAATCAATAATGGATTTGCAACATCAGCACCCTGGGGTGCATTGCAACAGAGCCATGGAGTTGTGCCTGTCTAGTTCTTTAGATGTTCCCTAGGCCAGTCCTTTGCAACCCTCACCATGATGGGATTCTGTAATTCTGCCTGTGATTGAAGTGGCTGAATGTACTCTGGGACTGGAGTGGGTGAGGTAGACATGACATGCCTGAGTTTCAGGTGGCTCTAGAAAGTTAGCAGAGCATCACCAAAGTGTCCTTGAAAAGCAATTACTCATTGCAGTCCTTCCTCATAATCTGTCACTGCAGCCCTGAGATACCCAGGCATCCACATTGTGCCTGGGATTCTAGCTTGCTTGCTCCAGCTGTCACAGAATCACTGAACATTAGAGGTTGGAAGGGACCTCCAGAGATTGAGTCCAACCCCCCTGCCAGAGCAGGATCATCCAGGGAGGTTTACACAGGAATGCATCCAGGTGGGTTTGGAAAGTCTCCAGCTTCCCTGGGCAGCCTGTTGCAGGGCTCTGTCACCCTCACTGTAAAGAAGTTTCTCCTCATGCTGAGGTGACACCTTCTGTATTTAAGTTTGTATCCATTGTTCCTTGTCTTATTACTCACACCACTGAAAAGAGCTTGGCCCCCTCCACTTGACGCTCACGCCTCAGGTATTGATAGACATTGATCAGATCCCCTCTCAGCTGTCTCTTCTCCAGACTAAACAGCCCCAGGGCTCTCAGTCTCTCTTCACAGGGGAGATGCTCAAGTCCCCTAATCATCCCCATGGCTCTCTGTGGGATTCTCTCCAGCAGGTCTCTGTCTCTCTTGAAGTGGGGAGCCCAAAACTGAACACAGTATTGCAGGTGTGGTCTCAGCAGGGCAGAGCAGAGAGGTAGAAGAACCTCCCTAGCCCTGCTGGCCACACTTGTCTGGATGCACCCCAAGGTCCCATTGGCTCTCTTGGCCACAAGGGCACATTGCTGTCCCATGCAGAACTTGCTGCCCACCAGCACTCCAAGGTCTTTCTCCATGGAGTTGCTTTCCAGCAGGGCAGCTCCTAACCTGTCCTGGTGCCTGCTGTTATTCCTCCCCAGATGCAGGACCCAGCACTTGTCCTTACTGAACCTCATGAGGTTTGACTGCATCCAGCTCTCAGCCTGCCCAGCTCTCACTGGATGGCAGCACAGCCTGAGGGGTGTTAGCCACCACCCCCAGTTTTGTATTAATTAGAATAGAATAGAATAGAATAGAATAGAATAGACCAGGTTGGAAGAGACCTTCAAGATCATGGCATCCAACCCATCAACCAACCCAACACCACCTAAACAACTAACCCATGGCACCAAGCACCACATCAAGTCTCCTCCTGAACACCTCCAATGGTGGTGACTCCACCACCTCACCAGGCAGCCCATTCCAATGGGCAATCACTCTCTCTGTGTAGAACTTCTTCCTAACATCCAGCCTAAACCTCCCCTGGCGCAGCCTGAGACTGTGTCCTCTTGTTCTGGTGCTGGCTGCCTGGGAGAAGAGACCAACATCCGTCTGTCTACAACCTCCCTTCAGGTAGTTGTAGAGAGTAATAAGGTCACCCCTGAGTCTCCTCCTCTCCAGGCTAAGCAACCCCAGCTCCCTCAGCCTCTCCTCACAGGGCTGTGTTCCAAACCTCTCACCAACTTTGTTGCTCTTCTCTGGACTCGTTCCAGCAAGTCAACCTCCTTCCTAAACTGAGGGGCCCAGAACTGGACACAGGACTCCAGGTGTGGCCTAACCAGTGCAGTGTACAGGGGCAGAATGACCTCCCTGCTCCTGCTGGCCACACTGTTCCTGATGCAGGCCAGGATGCCATTGGCCCTCTTAGCTGCCTGGGCACACTGCAGGCTCATGTTCAGCCTACCATCAACCAGTACCCCCAGGTATCATCAAGAGCTTGCTGAGGGTTCATTCAATGCCCTCATCCAGGTTGCTAATAAAGATGCTGAACAAAACTGGGCCCAGCACTGATCCCTGGGGAGCACCACTGGCCACAGACCTCCAAGTTGACTCTGTGCCACTGAGACAACCCTCTGAACTCTGTTGTCAAGCCAGTCAGTTACAAGTGGTTTGTTTTTTCACTCCTTCAGTTCCAGCTCTCCTTTTTAATCCTTCTGTCTCAAATTTTCATAGCCTGGGGTGGGGTTTTTTGGAACTACATGCAAATCTCATTTGGGAGCAAAAGGCTTTCAGTGCTGTCTGCTGCACTACAAAGTATTTCCAGGGTGTAGGAGGAAGATGGAAATAGACTGCAGCATGCAACTGTCCTTTGCAAGGTGTATTAACAGGCTGCAAGTTCAACCAGTTGTGAGGACTTCACAGCTGCTGGGCATGGCTCTCAGCTGCAGACATTTGAGGCCCTCGAGTGATAGCTTGTAGTGATTTTATTACTTTATGATGAATGCAGGCTTACAATCTGCTGCCACTCCAAGAGTGACTTTTGTTTAACAGTTCAACACTGCAACAAAAAGGGCAAATGCTGAGGGCACTGTTGTCCTTGTCATGTCTGTTGTAAACCATGGGCTCTCCAGGGAGTGCATCAAAGAACCTGCAAAAGTGAGCAGCACTTCAGGTCTCTTTGTAAAGATGTGATCAGGAGAGGACAAGGTCTGGTCTTGTTGGAATCTCCTTTTTGCTCTGGATGGATTAAATTGGTTGCTTTCCATGGGTGGTGAGGACACACATATTGGATAGAATTCACTTGTTCTTAAAACAGCTGAAAAACTGCCTGTTCCCTATGCATCTGGTTACACTGCTGTTGCTCTTGAAGCAGTCACTTAAGTAAGAGGTAAACTCTTGTCACACAGTGGACTGCACCAGACTGAGTCTTAACTCTTGACAAAGCCACACTGACTGCTCCTACTTCCCTTCTTGCCTTTCACATGTCTGAAATAGCTTTCCAGACTCAGCTGCCTACTATGCACCCAAAGAAAGTGCTTTTAATGATGGAACTGAGTAGGCAACTTGTTCATCCATGTGGGCCTCCTGCAGCCCTACCTTTAAACAGTCACTTAAGTAAGAGAGAGACTCTGTCACACAGTGGACTGCACCAGACTGAGTCTTAACTCATCTTAAGCAAAAGGTGAACCTGAAATCCCTGCCACTTCACCCTTTCAGAGGGATCTGTGCAACAACCTGTGTTTGAGCATGGACTTGAGAAGGCTTCAGTGAAATGCAGCACACCCAAGGGCCTTAGCTTTCCATCTGCTCTGTGTTCTTTCTCCCAAGCTTTTCTGTTGTTCTTGTGTTTTCTCCTGCTGCCTGCAGAGTTAACCAGGTGCTTTAAGGACTCTCTTCAGAAGCATGCTCTCAGAACTGGCAGTGCTCTGGGAGCTGTGCTGGAGGAGGTGTCTTGGTTTTCAGGTTGTGTAAATCAGCAATAATAAATGCAGTTGTGAATAGTGAGGATGAAGAAGTGATGAGATGAAAAGTATGGTTATATATGAACAGTTAACATCAAAATGCAGGATAAAGCTTTATTGCTTGAAATCCTTTTCCCTCCATGAACACACCCCTGTTTTCTTAAGTGTGGTAGTTTTAGGCTGTGCCTTCAAAATTTATCACAGATCTTGAGCAGAAAAGTAGTAAAATGTACGTAAATCACTACTGGGTGTAAAATGGAAAACAAAGGTAATTCTAAACAATCCCCTTCCCTCCCCTCCCCTCCCCTCCCACCATATGCTCCCTGTTCAGGTGCCTGTATGATTTTGGAGGGGTTGTGTTACTGAAATGCAGGAATTTGTTTTCATGCAGGTAAGCAAACACTGAAGATCTTTGATGGGAATGATGCAGTGAAACGCAACCAATTTCGGCTGATTTCTGTTCCGAGGATTGCAAAAAATGAGGAAGTTGTGGTAAGATACCTGCTGGAGGTCAATATTCCACTGTGATAAAGGGGCACATGACTGCAGCATTGAGAAAGTTGAGCTTTGCAGATGTAACTCAGCAACATCTGTAAATGGTCTGTAATACCACAGTGTAATTGGACTTTGTCGTGTAGGGCTCTTATTTTAGAGCAGCTGAAGAACAAGTTTTTTGCCATGGGGGTGGTGGAACACTGCAGCAGGTTGTCCAGGGAGGTAGTTGAGGCCCCATGCCTGGAGATAATCAAGGTGAGGTTCAACAAGGCTCTGAGCAACCTGATCTAATTGAGGATGTCCCTGCTCACTGCAGGGGCGCTGGACTGGATGACCTTGGAGGTCCCTTCCAACCCAAACTGTTCTGTGACTCTAGGAAGAAATGTTGGCCTTTGAAGTGAGTGCTTTCCTGCTTTCACAGAACCATCAAATTGGTTGGAAAAGACCTCTAAGTTTGTGGAGTCTAACCAACAGTGTAGGACCACCATGGCTGTTAAAGCGAGTCACAAGTACCCAGGTGCCACGTCCACGGGTTTCTTGATTACCTCCAGGGGTGGTGACTCCACCACCTCCCTGGGCAGCCTGTTTGTAGCTGCAGCATTATGGAAACCACACCATTATCACATGTTGTTAAGCAGTCATTCTCCTTCCCTGTGTGACACTGAATCTTGATGCTGTTGATGTGAGCAATACTGGATAATCAGCTCCTTAGATGTTGCTCCTCTTCTGTAGTGTTTAATGTTTTGAGGTGTATCCTGGTCAGCCACTGCTTGTTGCACATCTGTGACCCAGCTTTGAAGACAGAAGCATGCCAGAGTTGCCCACACTCCTTGGCTGTGAAAGTAATGAATTGCCAGTCATGTAATGGCCACTCCTTAGCTTTTGCACTGCTCCCTCTGGGGTGGAAATGTGACTCAGTACTAAATCAAATGCTCTGCACAGACCTTTGTTTGCTAGCATGGGCAGAGACCCCACGCTGTGCAGGAATGAAGCCCAGAGCAGGTATAGGGCTGTGCACAGTAGAGCTGAGCACAGTGGGGAGTCATAGTCATAAAGGACTTGTCACAGGAGCCTGGAAGATTTATTACATCAGAGTTTTAGCAGTGTGAAACTACAGCTCATTAGGATTTTTGTGATACTGTGCTCAGAATCAACAGGAGTTTTCAAAATGCTTTATAGTGTCCTGCATGCCACAGATCTTCAAGGAAAATTGTGTGCAGTGCTGGAAACACCTTTATGCAGGAGACCTACTTGCCTTTCAAATACATTTTATCAGGCTACTCCTTACAACAGCAGGGCAGATTAATACCAGTTCTGTTAAGTGGCTGGCTGGGCTCTGTTCACTGCACCATCTGTGCTAGCAGAGGGGCAGCAGGCATGGGCCACTACTGGAAGTAAAATTCCTCTGGCTGCATGAATCTTCCAAGCTTTCCCCTTCACATCTGTGTGGGTTCAGGGCAGCTCACTAGTTTTCAGCATCCTCTTAGTGCAAGAAGCTTGGATATGCAGAGCTGGGTGCAACCAGGTGTACTTCACCATTTGTCTTGTGGAGTCAATTCTGCGTGCAGCCAGCACAGCTGAATGTTTCCATTCGACCTGTGGAGTTAAAATGGCTTTATCAATGGAGAAATGTACTGAGGGCTGTGTTCAAGACCAGTGACACATCAAGTTTTCATTTTTGCATCTTCCACTAGAATTTTGTTTCCAAAACTTCACTCTTGTGTTTTGCCATTGCTGTTTACCCACTCCTCTGTGCTTAAAAGGTGCATTAAAGCTTGGTTCCATAAGCAAGGTACTGATAAACGGTGTCTCTCCAAGGAAATGTTGATTTATCTCACTGTGTTGTAGGAGGCTGCTTTGAGGGCATACTACATAAATGATGACCAGCAGGAGTATGAGCTTCAGACCTTCACACAGCAGGCACTACTGTCTGATGATGTCATCAACAGGAATGATGCTGCAGAGGACAGCAACTTGGGCTCGGTGTTCCGAGAATCCGTTCCTGAAGCTTGGATCATCAGGGCCAAGCCAAAGGATGAGGAAGTGATCAGAATTTATCCTGCCTGGCTGAAGTGAGTGCTTTCCTGCTTTCACAGAACCATAAAATTGTTTTGGTTGGAAAAGACCTCTAAGTTTGTGGAGTCTAACCAACAGTGTAGGACCACCATGGCTGTTAAACCGAGTCACAAGTCCCCAGGTGCCATGTCCGCAGGTTTCTTGAACACCTCCAGGGATGGTGATTCCACCACCTCCCTGGGCAGCCTGTTCCAATCCCTGACCATTCTTGCAGCAAAGAAACTTTTCCTAATACCCAGCCTAAGCCCCTCCTGGCACAATTTCAGGCCATTTCCTCTCATTCTGTCAACTGATACTAAGGAGGAGAGACCAACCCCCCCACCTTGCTCCAGCCTCCTTTCAGGGAGGTGTAGAGAGCAATGAGGTCTCTCCTCAGCTCTCTTTTCTCCAGACTAAACAATCCCAGTCCCATCAGCCATTCCTCCCCTTCTCCTTCTCTGGACATGCTCCAGCTTTCCTAAAATTACAGAACAATTTGGGTTGGAAGGGACTTTAAAGATCATCTGCTTCCATCCTGCCTGCCATGAGCAGGTCAACCTTATCACAGGGCTATCCTGCTTGACTGCATTTGTCCTTCTGTAATCTGGCCTGGTGTGTTTCAGTTACTGAAGTGGCCTAAGTGTAGCAGAGGATGTAGCTGCTGCTTCTTCTGTGTTTCAGGATCCTTCTGTTTATTTTTCTGAATCAATAATGTGAATATTATTCATTTGCATGCCTGGAAACGTGCTTGTGGGTTTCTTTACGTGCACAGAATGTACTATGCAACTCCTGCAGTTCTATTACCCTGTCTTTGGCCAGAGAAGATGCAGCTTCTCATTAACTGCCTCTGTGAAACAAATGATGACATACACATGTCACTTGAAAGCTTGATGGCTTTTTGGAAGGAGTATTAAGTAGCTTCTGATGTGTGAACAGGAGGAAATAATAAAAGATAATCATCTGTTCCATTAACCACTGGGACAATCAATACACATTTTAAGCATATTTAGCAGTGGAAACAAGGCTGACTGGTGTGCTATTAATTTCTTGAGGGCAATGGGATAAAGCTTTAAACTTTTGTTCATTTTACTGTTTCAACTGCATTGCCAAATTTTATGGGAGACTTGGAGGCAGTTCTGTGCAGGGGAAGAAATCTGTGGGCTGTGCTACAGCCCTCACGAGCAGCTCCCCGAGAGGAGAGTCTTTGCTCATTTGTGGGGGTCAATGCTGTATCTGCCATGAGCCTCAGTGAACAACTTTCTTCAGCTGACACAAATGTCTGCCTGTGAAAATTTCTGCTTAGGTGAAAAAGGTACACACAGGGCAGATCAAGTAGTTGTCCTAAAAGAAGTGTTTCTTTTCTCTTTAGAGTAGGCATGGCCTATGTCTCTCTACGAGTGAATAAGGACAGCACCACACAGACTGTGATCAAAGAAGTGCTTCCCTTGCTTGGAAGGCAGGTAAATGACAGATCATCAGTGTGTCCAGGTACAGCCTGAGTGACCCTGAAGTGGGGTGGGTATGCTTTTTGTCCTTAGAAATAAGTAAGTCAGTGGTCCATCTGCAGTGAATGTGCATTGAATGCTGTTTGTGTTTGGTAGATGATCTGTTGTGGCTGGTATGGTGCTCAAAACTTCCTGCAGTCTGTATGGTAGGCCTGGTTGCTCTGTGCTGGAAGCTACCATTAGTCTTTCTGGGTCAGGTCAGGTTGACTTGTATGAGCACAGTGATTCTTGGCATGGAGTATGGGTGCTTCTTCTGGTTGCTCCTGTCTTGTGGTATTTAAAATGCACTTCTATTAGCATTCTATTCTCACCTTGTTGGGAAACTGGCAGTCACTGCTTGATTCCTGCTTCTTTGTGGTGCTCTGCAAAGGAAATCATGGGAATCATAAAAGTACCACAAGTTGGAAGGGACCCATAAAGCTCATTGAGTCAAACTCCCTGGTCCTTGCAGAACTATCTAAAACTAAAGCATTTGACTTTGTTCAGGCACTCTGTGGACTCTTGACAGGCTTGGTGCTGTGACCACTTGCCTGGGGACCCTCTTCCAGGGACCAGCCACCCTCTGAAGAACATTTTTCTGATGTTCTGATTTTTTTGTGTTGTGGCAGGGATTGCAGCTTCTGATTGCAATCTGATTCGTCGTTTATTATTGCTCTGCAGGCTTTTAAGAGTGAATTCCACCAATATCTTTGTTGTAGGTCTCTAGCCTTCTTCAGTGGCAAAAACATTCAGGACTACATCATTTTCCTAATCCCTCCACTGCACACCTTGAGGAAGCTATAGGCTATGATGAGGTCACCTCTCAACCATCCCTTCTCCAAGCTGAACAAACCAATTAACCTCAGGCACTCCTCCTAGGTGAGGCCTCTTTGAGGCCTTTCACTGGCCTGGTGCTGCTCCTCTGGCAGCACTTACAGTTTGATGTCCTTACATTGAGGCACTCCAAAACCGCACACAGGTCTCAAGGTGGGACCTCCCTAGTGCAGTGCAGAGTGGGATAATCACCTCCCTCCAGCAGCCCAGCTATGCTGAGCTTGATGGAGCCCAGACCTGGAGCCCAGCTGGCACTTTTGACTACGAGGGCACACTGATGACTCATATTCAACTTGCCATCAACTCAAACCCCCCAGATCTCACTCCACAGGGCTGCTCTCCAGCCTCTTGTCCCCCACTTGGTATGTATAATGAGGATTGCTCCAGGTGTTGCATCCAGTTGGTGATTGCCCAGCTCTCTGGTCGATCCAGATCCCTCTGCAAGGACACCCTGGAGGGAGTCTGCAGCTCCTTCTGGGTTAGTATCACCAGCAAACTCAATGTACATTTCATTCCACATGCTTTTTATAGAAACACTAAAAGACCACTGCCCCTGAAATCAAGTCCTGGGGACCTCACTGATAACTGGCTGTCGGTGTGATGTAACCCTGTGAGCTCAAACCATCATCCAGTGGCTCACCCAACATACTATGGATTTGTCTAGCTGTGTGCTGAGTGGTTTTTGTCCAGAGGAATACTACAAGAGGCAGCATCAAAAGCTTTGATGAAATCTAAAACCACCACATCCACTGGCTTTCCTTGGTCAGTGAGATGGATTACCTTGTCATAAAGAGAAATCAAGTTGGTTGAGCAGGACTTTCCCCTCCTGAAGTCATGCTGGCTATAACAAATGACTGCATTGTCTCTCAAGTGTTCTTCAATAACTCCCAGAATAACCTTCATAACCACCAGGCACTGAAGTGAGACTGAGAGCTCTCCCTTCTTAGTCTTCTTGAAAACTGAATATTTGTCAGCTTGTAGTCAGCTGGGACCTCTCTGGACTCTAAAAGTGAAATAGGATAGGATAGGATAGGATAGGATAGGATAGGATAGGATAGGATAGGATAGGATAGGATAGGATAGGATAGGATAGAATAGAATAGAATAGAATAGAATAGAATTAACCAGGTTGGAAGAGACCTTTGAGATCATCAAGTCCAACCTATCACCCAACACCATCAAATCAGCTAAACCATGGCACCAAGTGCCTCATCCAGTCTCTTCCTAAACAGCTCCAGGGATGGTGACTCCACCACCTCCCTGGGCAGCACATTCCAATGGCCAAGCTCTCCTTCTATGAAGAACTTCTTCCTAACATCCAGCCTAAACCTCCCCTGGCACAGCTTGAGACTGTGTCCTCTTGTTCTGGTGTTGGTTGTCTGGGAGAAGAGACCAACCCCCACCTGGCTACAACCTCCCTTCAGGCAGTTGTAGATAGCAATGAGGTCTCCCCTGAGCCTCCTCTTCTCCAGGCTAAGCAACCCCAGCTCCCTCAGCCTCTCCTCACAGGGCTGTGCTCCAAACCCCTCCCCAGCTTTGTTGCCCTTCTCTGGACACCTTCCAGCATCTCAGCATCTTTCCTAAACTGAGGGGTCCAGAACTGGACACAGGACTCAAGGTGTGGCCTAACCAGTGCTGAGTACAGGGCACAATGACTTCCCTGCTCCTGGTGGACAGAGGTCTCACAATGATTTCGGCTCTTTCAGTACCCTGAGAGGAATCCCATCAGGTCCCTCAGATTAATGCATATCCAGCAGCAGCAGCAAATCTCGGGCAAGTTTAAGGTCAGCTGTGAGTTTATCATCCCCCCAGTCATGATCTTCCAGCACAGGGCTCCAAGGTTCCCAAGGCCCATCATCAGTGTTGAAGACAGAGCTGAAGAAAGCATTAACTGTCTCCGCTTCATCTTTTCCATGTCTGTGGAGGTGGCCAGTCTCATCCAGCAACAGACCAATGATCTCTCTGATTCTCCCATTAACATACTTAACCCCCCCATTTTCTTTATCTGTTACAGACAAAGTGTTATGTACTGTCTGCATTCCTTCCTGCCACACTGGGGATTATTGGATCCATTTTGTAACCTTGTGGTACATGCATGGAATGGTTTGGGTTGGAAGGGACCTTAAAGATCCTATAGTTCCAACCCACTGCCATGGGCAAGGACACCTTCCACTAGATCACAATGCTCAAGGCCTCGTCCAGCCTGGCCTTGAACACCTCCAGAGAGAGGGCATCCACAAGGCAACCTCACTAGGCAACCTGTTCCAGTGTCTCACCACCCTCACTGTCAAGAATTTCTTCCTAATAACCAGATGGAGGTAATTCCCTTGGAAGATGATCTCTTTTCAGTCTGCTTGTCTTTCTTATCAGAATCACAGAATTATTGAGGCTGGAATCAACCTCTCAGATCATCAAGTCCCAGCCTATGACCTAACCAGCCCATTGACCAGACCATGCCACTAAGTGCCACATCCAGTCTTGCCTTAAACACCTCCAGGGATGGCAAGCCCACCACCTCCCTGGGCAGTCCACTCCAATATCTGATTCCCCTTTTCCTGAGGAAGTGCTTCCTAACATCCAGCCTAAACCTCCCCTGACACAGCATCAGGCCATGCCCTCTCATCTTGTCACAAGTTGCCTGGGAGAAGATCCTGACCCCCACCTGACTACAACTTCCCTTTTGGTTGCTGTGGAGTGTGATAAGGTCCCCCCTGAGTCTCCTCCAGGCTGAACATCCCCAGCTCCCTGAGCCTCTCCTCACCAGACTTTTCCTCCAGCCCCCTCAGCAGTCTGGTTGGTCTCCTCTGGACCCACTCCAGCTCCTCAAGATCTTTCCTGAAGTGAGGGCCCAGAGCTGCACACAGTGCTTGAGGTGAGGCCTCACCAGTGCCCAGTACAGGGCAGAATTCCATCCCTAGTCCTGCTGACCACACTGTTCCTGATCCAGGCCAAGATGCCATTGGCCTTCCATGCCCCCTGGGCACATTGCTGGCTCATGTTCAGCAGCTGTCACCCAGCACTGCCAGGTCCCTCTCTGCCAGGCTGCTCTTCAGCCACTCATCCCCCAGTCTGCAGCACTGCATGGGGTGATTGTGGCCAAAGCATAGGAGCCTGCCCTTGGCTACTTCTTGTGCTTGCTGCCAAACCAGCACTACTTCTAGGAAACATATTAGTAGAATTTGCAAGTGTGCCAAGCTCTGGAGGTCTCCATCAGTAAGGACATGACTCTATAGCATGCCCATTTCATTCATGCTTCCAGTGCTCCACAGAGTGGGGGCCACCACCACCTTTCATGGAAGCATGCACATGGCTGATGAGGGGATCACTGTAGATCTCCTGTCTGGGTGTGCACTCTGCATGCAGCTCATTTTGCACTGTAGGATAGTTAGAATCATAGAATGCTCCAGGCTGGTAGGGACCTCCAAAGATCATCCAGTCCAACCTCCCTGCAGTCAGCAGGGACATCCCCAACTAGATCAGGCTGCCCAGGGCCTTGTCAAACTTCACCTTGAGTATCTCCAAGGATGGGGCCTCAACCATCTCCCTGGGCAACCTGTTCCAGCGTTCCACCACCCTCATAGTGAAGAACGTCCTGATACCCAATCTAAATATACTCTTCTCTAGTCTGAAGCCATTGCCCCTTGTCCTGTCACTGCAGCCCTTTGCAAACAGTCTCTCTGCAGCCTTCTTTTAGCCCCCTTCAGGTACTGGAAGGATGCTATTAGGTCTCCCCAGAGCCTCCTCTTGTCCAGGCTGAACACCCCCAGCTCCCTCAGCCTGTCCTCATAGCAGAGCTGCTCCAATCCCCTGAACATTTTTGTGGCTCTCCTCTGGCCCCTCTCCATCAGGTCCATGTCTTCCTTGTGTTGAAGGCTCCAGGCCTGTACACAGCAGTCCAGGTGAGGTCTCACCAGAGCAAAGTGGAGGCATCACCTCTCTGGATCTGCTGGCAACACTGCTTTTGAGGCAGCCCAGGATGTGATTTGCTTTCTGGGCTGCATCAAAAGATGCATTCTAGGATTTGATTTCAGTCCTTCTCCTCAAATGCTGTTGGACCTTTTAACATAGCTTGGAACATCTTGTCTGAAGTCTTGTCTCACCTGAAAATAAAAGCTGTCAAACAGGGTAGTTGGGTGCTGTTATGGGAGAGGTCTTCACATCTCTGTACCTGGGAAGCTCATTTTGTTGTAAGAGTGTTAATTCCTTGGATTAATTGGAATTTCTCTGATACTGATAGGACCTTTTTGAAAGCATTTTCTCCTTTTTCTGCTGTATGGAGATGAGCATAGAGGAAGCCCTTTAATATCCAGAGTTTGTGTGTGCGTGCTGCAGACCCTTTCCAAGTTACTCTCAACAACTTTCAGGCAAAGCAAATGTGGACAGTGGAGGCTTTTAGCTCCCTTGTTCATGACGTGGAAAGCAAGTTCATCTGTTCTCTGAGTCTCAAGGCCAAGAATTAAAGAGACTTCCTCAGTCCAAGGAGGATTGGATTCATCTTAGTAAATGGTTCAAGATTGGATTCATCTTAGTAAATGGTTCAAGATTGGATTCATCTTAGTAAATGGTTCAAGACTGGATTCATCTTAGTAAATGGTTCAAGATTGGATTCATCTTAGTAAATGGTTCAAGACTGGATTCATCTTAGTAAATGGTTCAAGATTGGATTCATCTTAGTAAATGGTTCAAGATTGGGTTAATCCTAGTAAATGGTTCAACTCTTGGTTGTGCCAGCTTTTGTCATCCAGCTATGAGGGACTTGGGTAGTCCCTGGCAGCATAGTTTGGAGAAGGGACTGGCACAAGTGAAGAGGGTTTTGTTCCATCAGTGACATTGGAGTCCTCCAGAAGATGGGGCTTTTACCAAGCCTGCTTTCTGAGCCTTCTTCTCAAAGAGCAGGTTCATTCCCAATCCTGCATGCTACCTCTGGAAGGACACCCTGGAAGCACCCTAGTTGAGCTACTGGTCACTGAAGAGGGCTAGAGATGACCCTGCCTTACCAGAGTCCCTTCACTGTGGGGCTGTGAGGATGCTGATGTAGTTGAGGGCACAGGATCCCGACACCATGTGTGGGAGACTTGAGTGTGAGAAAAGGAGATGATGCCTGGCTCAGGGGGAAGTGGGTTAGGGGAAGAGCATCATGGTTGATTTAAAACTGTTTACTTTTCCATGCTCTGTGTGTGCAGTGTGTAACATAAACATCTGGCAACATGAGGTTTCATTCAGGGACTTAGATGTTTCATCTTTTGGCAGACGGAGTGCCTTCAGAATTTCAAGCTGGTGGAAGTGCTGATGGGCAGTAAGCAAGGTAAGTGAAGGAGCACTGGCCAAAGGAACATCTGTAACTGATCTTCCAGCTTTATTTTTGTTGGGTTTTGGGTTTTTTTTTTTCCCTTTTAACACAGTCAGAGTTAAATTTGTTTTTACAGTAAATGCCTTCACCGTTGTGTTGAAAGCTTCACCACTGTGTTGAAACACTTAATCAACATGATGGTGGTTCTTTTCAGTCTTCAGTGGGAATCTGGTTCCCTTCTGTTCCTTCATCATCCCATAAAGGTTTATTGGTGGTTTCTGGTGGGTATTGCACTTTGTCAAGAGCTCTGTTTTGGGCAGCTGACTTTAACTGGCACAATTTTCTTAATGGCAGTCGTTTAGAAAGATTAATTGTAAAGTCCAGCTGGCTGCTTTCACAGAATCTTAGGGGTTGGAAGTGACCTCAAAAGACCATCCAGTCCAACCCCCCTGCCAGAGCAAGATCACCTAGATCAGGTCAGACAGGAAAGTACCCAGGTGGGTTATGACTATCTGCAGAGAGGGAGCCCCTGGGCAGCCTGTTCCATTGTGCAGTCACCCTCCCAGTGAAAAAGTTTCTCATTATGTTCACATGGAACCTCCTCTGCTCTAGCTTAACACCCATTGTCCCTTGTCCTGTCATTGGACATCAGTGAGCAGAGTTTGGCTCTGTCCTCCTGATGCATAGATATGAATAAGGTCATCCCTCAGGCTCCTCTTCTCTAAGCTAGAGAGCCCCAGCTCCCTCAGCCTTTCTTCACAAGGGAGATATTCCAGCCCATCATCTTTGTGCTTGACTCTTTCCAGCAGCTTCCTGAGGTCCTTCTTGAACTGAGGGGCCCAGAACTGGACACAATATTCCCTTCATTCTCTCCTTCTCCTCCCTGACACTGCCCCCAACAAAGAGCAAATTCAAGTTGAAGGAGTATGTGTATGCATTATGAAATCCATAAACACACACTCCTAGCAGGGGCTGAGCTGGTGCCTTCTGAGCTCACATCCCTTTATTCTTCATCATTTATAAGGCTGCACAGTGAGGGTGGTGGAACTCTGGAGCAGGTTTCCCAGGGAGGTGCTTGAGGCTCTGCCCTAGAGATGCTCAAGGTGGGGTTCAACAATGCTCTGGGCAACCTGATCTGGTTGTGGATGCCCCTGCTGACTACAGAGGGAGTTGGACTGGATGACCTTCAGAGGTTACTTCCAACCTGGACCATTCTATGATGAAACCACTAAAGCACTCTGGCCACTCCTGGGTCAATATCTTTGTGTTTCATGGTGCTTTACTTGCTTTGTGATCAGTGAATTATAGCCTGATGAACATCTTACCTGGGTTGGTTTCTGGTGCTCTGCTTTAAAGCATCAATTACAACCTCCCTTTAGCTGGAAATTGTTACATGCTGCTTAATGTTTGAATGACATTCAGAAGCTGACTATTACTGTAGTTGTCAGGGGATGTAGTTCCAGAGTCTCCTGTCATACACTTGGCTTGTTACCAAAGCGCTGCCTGTCTTGAGTGGCTTTGAGCTGTTTCTGCCTTTTTCTGTTTGGTTGTTTTTAAGGGGGTTTTGGTGTTGGGTATTTTTTGGTGGGTTTGGTTGGTTGGTTGGTTTGGTTTGGGGTTTTGTTTTGCAAGTAGGGTTGTGTTTAAGAGCTAGGAACCAAATCAGACAGTTCAGAGCACCTGTGTGGATTTTCTGTTGAAGAATCACAGAATGATCCGGGCTGGAAGGGACCTCCGAAGGTCATCCAGTCCAGCCCAGTTCAAGTCTGTGTCATCTTTTATGTTAATGCTAGTTGTATTCAGAGTTGTGAATTTCCCCTTTTTCCCCTTAAAAAAACCCAACTGTGGCATTATTTGTGTTGAGCTAGTCATTAAGCCCAGCAGAGTTTTCAAACATCATTCATGTCCTTGCTCTCTCCAGTTCAGCGCATGGTGTTGGACAGCCAGGAACTGATTCTTAACAGACTCAAGGACATCAGAAAGGTAAATATGGGGAGGGGGGGAAAGCCAAACATGGTATTTATTTTTTTCAATAGCAAGTAGGGAGTCCCCTTCCTTACAAGAAACTTAAGTAACCAACTACTGCCCCAGCTAGCTCATCTGTAGAGAAGCCAAGTGCTGGGACTGAGGTTTGCTTCTGTCTGTGGTAAGTGTTTTCCTCTAGCTGTAGAGGACTCAACTGCTGATCTCAGAGCCATTTGGGGATTTTGTTTTACTGGTGTCTTTCTGCCAAGTGCCATTTGTCCTCCTTTGTTTTGGTAGACTTCGATACGTCAGATGAACCAAACAAGGTTTTACATTGTGGAGAACAGCAAATCCGTTGTGCGAGTCAGTCTGTTTGTGGGTGGCCTTCCACCTCAGCTTTCCCTTGAAGAATACACAAACATCCTCAAGGATGAACTAGCTATTAAAAGTAAGTAAATAGGGGCATTTTGAGGTTTATTCACTTGTACAGGATGAAATGTATTAGCATCTGTTGCTCCTTGTAATTTATGTTTGGGGTTTTTTTTCCTTCTTTAATGCTTTCTGACATCATTTGAAGAACCAGTCTGCCCTGTACCCTCACAGGGGGCTCTTTTATTCATTTTAGCATGTTCATGGTTGCAAAAGAGATGTGACAGCTCCTTTTTCACAGGATTATTACTACACTGCAGAATCACAGAATGTTAGGGGCTGCAAGGGACCTCGAAAGATCATCCAGTCCAACCCCCCTGCCAGAGCAGGATCACCCAGAGCAGATCACACAGGAGCACATCCAAGCAGGTTTTGAATGTCTTCAGAAAGGGAGACTCCACACCCACCCTGGGCAGCCTGTTCCAGTGTTCAATCACCCTTCCAGGGAAAAAAATTATCCTTATGTATCCATGGAACTTCCAATGCCTCAACTTCCACCATCACCCCTTGTACTGTCACTGGGCATCACTGAGCAGAGCCTGGCTCCATCCTCTGGGCACTCACTCTTTACATCTTTATAAACATGAATGAGGTCACCTCTCAGTCTCCTCTTCTCCAAGCTACAGAGGCCTTAGCTCCTTCAGGCTCCCTTCATGAGGACGATGTTCCACTCCCCTGATGATTTTTGTGTCTCTGCACTGGACTCTCTCAGGCAGTTCCCTGGGGTCTTTCTTGAACTGAGGGACCCAGAACTGGACACTATATTCCAGATGTGGCCTCACCAGGGCAGAGCAAAGGGGAAGAAGAACCCCTCTCTACCTACTAACCACAGCCCTTCTCAGAATGGCATTGGCCTTCTTGGCCACAAGAGCACTTGCTGGCTCATGGTAAACCTCCCATCCACCAGAAGCCCCAGGTCCCTTTCCCCTTCCCTGATCTCCAACAGGCCCAACTGATTCATGGGGTTGTTCTTTCCCAGGTGCAAGACTCTCCCCTTGCCCTTGTTGAATTTCATTAAGTTCCTCTCTGACCAGCTCTCCAGCCTGTCTCAGTCTTGCTGAAAGGCAGCACAACCTTCTTGAACTTAGTGTTTAGTGAGAAATCATCACACTGTGTCCAGTTCTGGGCCCCTCAGTCTAGGAAAGATGTTGAGATGCTGGAAGGTGTCCAGAGAAGGGCAACAAAGCTGGGGAGAGGTCTGGAGCACAGCCCTGTGTGGAAAGGCTGAGGGAGCTGGGGTTGCTTAGCCTGGAGAAGGGGAGGCTCAGGGGAGACCTTCTTTCTCTCTACAGCTCCCTGAAGGGAGGTTGTAGCCAGGTGGGGGTTGGTCTCTTCTCCCAGACAACCAGCACCAGAACAAGAGGACACAGTCTCAGGCTGCACCAGAGGAGGTTGAGGCTGGATGTTAGGAAGAAGTTCTTCCCAGAAAGAGAGATTGGCCATTGGAATGTGCTGCCCAGGGAGGTGGTGGAGTCACCATCCCTGGAGGTGTTTAAGAGGAGACTGGATGAGGCACTTGGTGCCATGGTTTAGTTGATTAGATGGTGTTGGGTGATAGGTTGGACTTGATGATCTCAAAGGTCTTTTCCAACCTGGTCTGGTCTATTCTATTCTATTCTATTCTATTCTATTCTATTCTATTCTATTCTATTCTATTCTATTCTGTTCCATTCCGTTCCGTTCCGTTCCATTCCATTCCATTCTATTCTATTCTATTCCGTTCCATTCCATTCCATTCCATTCTATTCTATTCTATTCCATTCCATTCCATTCCATTCCATTCCATTCTAATTTAGAAGTGAAGCACTGAGTTCCTTACAGCACTCAGATTATGGCAGTGCAGTTTAATTCCCACAGCCTGAATGTTCCTGGCTTTTATTAACCTCTGACATATTTCATGTTGTCCATGAGCTCTGTGCCTGGTCAGGGGGAAGGTATGAGCAGTGTGTGCACAAAGACACAGACCAGCACTCAGTGAGCAGGATTTATTTTCCTTCTTTCAGAGGAGTGTCATTAATCTTTTGTCAAAGTATTCTTTCAACCAGCAGGTCCTATAAATACTGTCAGGAATGCATCATGCTTTTAGTTTCAGGAAAGGAAGCTTCATTTCCCTCCCCACCCCCCTCTAGTCTTTCATTGGAACTTCAAGAGGGACCAAACTTTAAATGCCAGCAAGAATTCGTAGTCACCTTTGTTGAAAATCAGTTTGGCTTTTCTAGCTTGCAAAGTAAACTTAGGAGAGGGAAAGTGTTAGCTGGAGGTTCT